>NW_028076699.1:9774389-10299207 GCF_014824575.4 Sturnira hondurensis
AGTCTTTAGGGTGAGTAGCGCGTCTGTCTATGTCCCGATTACAACAGTGGTTACACAGGCAGAGGCATTTCCAAAGTTCATTGAACTGTATCTCCAGTTCATTTTGAGCACCTAGACCATACCTAAAGTTGACTTTCCAAGTTACGTATCAGTAGATAGAAAGATGATAGATAGATAGATAGATAGATAGATAGACAGACAGACAAACAGACAGATATTGGGTTGGCTCACAGACTGCCAGGAAGACAGAGAGATCAGTGTGGGTGTGCTTCTGTAACCACCACAACCACTGGCCTTTCTCTGGGTGCCACATCGAGCCCCACCCACACTATGACCAGCCCTGCTGGCCCTGCTGGCCCTGCTGGCCCAGGGACTCTTCCTTTACAACTAATGCTGCTCTCAGGAAACAGCCCTCCATGGCCGTCCTCCCGCGCTTCTCTAACTCCAGAAGTCAATGCTTCCAATAGGCCTTGTCCTGTGCTCATCTCAACTCAAGGCCAGTTGGAAAGACAAGTATCTGGCACCTCCCTCATATCTAGTGGGAGCAGGGCTCTGCCTCTCAGCAAGATTCATAGGTAGGGAATTCCCCAAACCTAAGGAGGTGAGAGTCACAGGCAACCAAAGAGAATGACAGAGCGTCCACGCCTGCACCTCCCACATACTTCTCAAAAGAGCTGTCTACACCAGCTGCCTCTGCTCCGCCTCCCACATTCTCCTTCTCCAGTGCAGTAAGGCCTATACAGCCCCCATCAGCCTCCCAGACATGGCTGTTGCTAAAGTCACCAGTAGCCTCCCTGTCACTAAAAATAACAGGCATGTGCCCCTGTTGGCCGCTCCCTCCTTCTTCCATAGGCTGCGGTGCCGCTACCTTCCCCTGACTTTCCTTCTACTCTTCCTGCTGTGTCTGCTTTGCAAGATCATCCTCCCTTTCAGCCTTTAAATGCTGGAGTTCCTCAACGCCCAGATTAAAGGTCTCTTCTTTCCTCCATCCTCATCTCTTAGCTAGCAACTCACCTTTATCGCCATGGCCCCGATCTTTTCTCAAAGCTTCTTCTGATCTGTGAGATGTCACCAAGGCAACAGGTCAAACCCCCTTTCTTCCATTCTGAATCAACTAAAAGAAAGGCCTATGACTCAGGTACAGATCAAAATAGCAGCTTTGGTACTGGCGAATCTGGACTGAAAATTCTGCTGGAATATGTAGCAAGAATTCTTCCTGAAACTTATCCCAACTCACATCTTTAGGGTGATCCGCTCAGCTGAACAAACACAATCTGCAGAGTCACATCTTCGTAGCCACTGAGCCGAGATACGGGGAGCAAAGAGAATCTGGCTTCCAGATAACCTGTAGAAGCAGGCGGGACCTTGCCCCCGTGTGCTTTCCATATGAAAGAGCAGAGTAGAAGCTTCCAGACAGGCAGAGTCCAACAAGAAGGAGAAGGTGGGAGAATCACACCTGGTTGTTTTGGTTTCACTAACAGATAAGTCACTTTTCTTCCTTCTGAGGGAGGAGGCAGAAGGGGAGGAAGCTTTTCTCCCTGATGCTTTTGAAAGCACAGGAATGTCCATTCCAGGAGTGCACACAGAAACACCAGGAGGAGAGAATGGTTGTCCCTACAAATGCATCCCCAATCAAACCCATGATTTCCCTCCCCAAAGTTGAGCATCTTCCAAGACTCACGGTCTTAATGATGGTACCAATATCCCTCCAGGTGCCAAGGTCAGTAGGTGTCATCTTACTCACTGGGTTTTATCAACTTTGTCTCTCAACATTGGAACACATGTATTCCCCTCCATTTCTGCATCACTACCTGGCCGAAGCAACCCAATTCTTTACTGCATAGTTTCTCAGCAAGTCTTGTACCTATTCATTTCCCTTCCATCCATTTCCACACTTGAACCAGAGTGATCCCCAAAAGGCATGTCCCCTGCCTTGCATTACACCCTTCAGGGCCTTTCCAAGCTCTTAGGATAAAGACAAAATCTCCAGTGTGGATAAGGTGCTGTATGGACAGGACCTGTCTCTTCTCCAGCTTTCTCTCTGACCTCATCTCCCTCTCTCTGGTTGGACCTTGATTTCCCTTTCAGTTTCTCAAATAGGCCCTGTTTCTTTTCACCACAGCCCTCTGCATATGTTCTGTCTTGCCCAGAATGGCCCCCTTCCTCCTCTCTCCTCTCATTTACTCTTGGCTACCTTCAAACCTCACCTCCAGTACCTCCCACCTGGCGATGGCCTCTGACAATCCTCCAAAACCAGGTTGCCTGCTTAATAATGGCCTTCATAGGCCCTCATTACCTTCTTCAGGGCCCACCTCAAGTGTGCCAATATTTACTCACGTGCGGGCTAATTAATGTTGGTCACTTTCACTTTTCCTGTGCAACAGGGCCTTGGGGATGCAGCCGCTCAGCCCACCATTTTATCTCCATTATCTACCAAAGTATCAAGTATAGGGTGGTCCTGGGTGAGTGTTTGTTGAATGAATGAATGAGCCCTCAGCTTATTTCATCTCTTTTGGCCCAAGCTCATTCCTGCTAGGGCTCGCTCCTTCCTTCCTTCCTTCCTTCCTTCCTTCCTTCCTTCCTTCCTTCCTTCTTTCTCCTCTCTCTCTCTCTCTGTCTCCCCCTTCTCCTCCCCACTCTCTCTCTCACCTTGCTTTCCTTCTTTCCAGTCCACTATTCCTCTTTTTCGTTTCTCTCCCTCCTCTCTCCCTCCCAGAGGCCCAAAAGCTTTGCCAACATTCCTCAGCCCAAAACTTTTGCAGCCACAGCGCCACCTAGAGTCCTTTGATGAGATGAGCCAACCCAGGAGCAGTTGACCGCTGTCCAGCCCAACCCACCTGTGCCTTGGCCAGCTCCACAGTGTTTTTGGCAAATCTCAGAGTCCTCATACCTCAGTTTCCTGGCTTTGAGACATCATCACTTCTCTAACACCTAAGTTCCAGGTGTAGACTTTAATATAGGAAACTTCAACATGCAGGAGAGCTATGGCTGTGGTTCAAAGTGGATCTTTCCCTAATACTTGATCTCCCTGTCTTTCCTTTCCTCTCTCCAGCTCTGTCTCTCTCTCCTCAATGCTAGCTGTAATTTCCATTGATATTACATACTGCAAAGAGTTCACAAGCAACAAAAATACTGAAGGGTCCATGCGGGGCTCTTCTGCCAGGGAAACCTGTAGCACCACTGAGGAAACCGTGCAAATGAAAGCGAGTCTTCTGCTTATTCTCAGCCACCATTTCTCCTTCTCCAGAAACACAGGCTCTAGTCTGGAAGTTTGAGCCAGGTTTTTACATTTTGTTGCAGTAATTACCATGTGTATGGAGCTTTGTGCACAGATTCTCAGTGCATCGTTTTATATGTGTAACAACCAACCTGTAGAAACAACCTCCCTGCCCGGCAGTGGAAGGCTGGCTGGTAAATTATAGCACAGCCTCTTGTCTGAATAACCTATAGCCCTAAAAACAATGCATACCAATGTGTTATCATAATGTGAGCACACACTTGTAAGCCATCTGGGTGTAGAAAAATAGGTTTCAACTTGTGCAGGAAGTATCATCTCAGCCATGTAAAAATAGAGATCTGTGTGGGGAAAGATTATGAGAGAAGACTCAAATATGCTTAGTGATTGTTCTAGAAGATTTCTCTCTTTTTTATTCTTTTCTCTAGTTCCTGAAATCTTCGAAAACAGCTTGTTTTTTAATTTATAATAAAGCTCTAGAATAAATGCCCAAATTACCAGAATAATCTCAGAGAAAATAAAAATGGAAAAAAATCAATAAAATAAGGCTAACCAAAATGGTTCTCTGAATAGTCTATAAAACTTCTCATCTGAGACTGTGGAGTCTTCTGGACTATTCCTTCTCCACAGACAGAGGGTTCTAAGGTCCCCTGAGACCCAGCGTTTAAGGTTGAGAAACACAAGCCAGTCTGCCCATTGCCATGGATGCAGCCAGCATCTCCTGGGTGCTCAGCAGTGGGAAACATAACTTCTCAGCCCCCGTGCCACTGTGGGGCACCGTGGTGCACTGGGGAGCAAGGCAGACGTGGGAGCTGGTAGGATGGAAGCTGCTCTCCCAGGGTAAATGCAACTGGGTCAAAGATTTGAATGTAATGACTAAAAGTGGTCTATGGAACATTGAAGAAGAATGATTTTATTTTTGTTGAATTTATTGGGGTGACATTGGTTAAATAAAATATAGGTTTCAGGCATACAATTCTATAACACGTCATCTGTATATTGTATTTCAGGTTCACCACCCAAAGCCAAGCCTCTTTTTGTCACCATTTATCACCCCTTTACCCTCTTCTGCCTCCCCCAACCCCCTTTCTCTCTCATAATCATCATACTGTCATCTGTGTTATGAGATTTTTTTTGCTTAATCCCTCTACCTTTTTCATTCAGCCCCCAGCTCCTCCCCTCTGACAGCTGTCAGTCTGTTCCCTGTATCTATGAGTCTGTTCCTGTTTTGTTTGTTCACTAGATTCCACATATAAGTGAAATCATACAGTATTCATCTTTCTCTTCGTGGCTTATTTTATAGAAGCATGATTATATAAGCTCAGAACAAGGATGGCCTTTCTAAATATGATAAAATACATTATAAAATATATTTACATATTCTTGTAACATATGCTTCTCAGTATAAAAGTAACTGAGAAGCCACAAATGGAGGAAACCAGTTTGGCAACCTCAGAGTCCGTATGCACTGACTTTGTGTCCCAGCAACTCCCTCTCCGGGAACTTATTCTGCAAATGCAATTACACCCATGCGGGCACATACAGAAATTAATTAGCGTGGTAGCATCACTTGTAATAGTAAAGAACTAGAAACAAACAAAACGTTCATCTCCAGGGGTGGTTAAATGTACTGAGGTATATTCATCAGTGCTATCCTGTGGAGTGGAAAAGAATGTTTTTATAAGATACTATGGAATAATCTGCAAGATACCCTGGTAGGTTAAAAAGGTGAGGTGCAGAGCCTTGTTTTAGAAAGGAGTGTGGAAGACCATGTGTGTTCACTCATTTGCAAATAGGTAAAACATCTCTGGACTCCCTAGATCAGGGGTGTCAAACTCGTTTTCACCGGGGGCCACATCAGCCTCACAGTTGCCTTCAAAGAGCCAAACGTAAGTTTAGGACTGTACAAATGTAATTACTCCTTAACTAGGGGCAAGGAGCTTGGTGCTGCCACCAGGTAGAAACAAGGTGGCGGGCTGGGTAAAACTAGCGGCGGTCCGATTCGGCCAGGGGGCCTTGTGTTTGCTACCTGTGATCTAACGGAGGTGGTCAGGTGGTCGGAGACAGGGGTGGGGAGGAAACTTCCCACTGCATATCCAACTTCTAAAGTTGGAGTCGTGGGACTGCATCACATTTTTAAATCTACATAGGACTCTGCCTTTGGGGAAACAAGAAAACTGACCACTTAGTGATATCTTATAATGCAAGTGCCCCCCAACTTCTTTTGGGGGAGCATCTAAGTAGTTTGAAGTAGATATTCGGTCATGTAAATTGTTACATGTGGTTGTGATCCATGCAGTGTTTCTGTAGATTTTAGTTTAAAAAAATGATAAATATTTTCTTGCTTTGTATGAGTTAGACTTCACTGCACTGGTGTGCATGCATCCTTATTTATTTTTCCACATTGTCTAAGCTGCAGACCCAGAAAGGTATGCCGGCATGATACCTGTAGGATTAGTGGTAACCATTCACTGGGCTGGGCTGGGCTGGATGTGGCTCGCACGGAACTCAGCTATGGGTGTCCTCCCAGGCTATGAAGCTAAAGGACCCAGGCTGCAGGGAGCATGCTGACTTCCATTCAGTTGCTGCTCTCGGATGCGACTGTCATTGGAGCACCTAGGACTAGGCCTCGTCCTTGTGAGTAAGAATAGGGAACTGGACATTCCTATTGTTCATCTCCCGGCAGCCATCCACCCTGATGCTGGCAATACTGGCCCCTATGCTGGGAATGAGAGGAAGTTCCTTCTCATCAGGCCTTCCAGCGGCTGGTCCAAAATGCTCCTGGCTAGGGGCAGGGACGGGCAGGTGTGAGCTTACCTCTCCCCTGCACAGACAGACTGGGAGGTGGGCAGGGAGTGCTTTAAAAGCGATCTGAGGATGGACTTAGGCTCTAAGGGAAGCCACAAATAGTAGAGATCATGTTATTTTCTACTGAATGAACCCTTCATTGTCCCGGAACCTTCCAACCAAAAATGGGCAACCTCTGCTTTGCTTGAGAAATCTCTAATTTCTCAGCCTCTGCTTTGCTTGAGTCTCTAATACTATTCTCCACTGAAAAGAAGCAGTGTGCTTCACAGGACAGGTTGTTCTACGTCCTGGAGTGAAAAAAAGTCTGAATGGCTGTGGGCTCCTGCTGCTGCCAGAAACCAAAACTGCCTTAGAGGGTGTGAGCGTGGCAGTAAAAGGACAAAGCGGCCAGCTTCGAGGGCCTTCCACTGGCACAGTGGTGATGGTCTGAACATCAGAAAGAAAGGAGACAGGGAGAGAGGAAGAAACACGGTTTATAAAAACCAGGGAAGTTAATGAAAGGCTGGGAATGGATGACACTAAAAAGAGCTGATACAAAATGTCAAAAGTGGAGGTTGTAATTAAAAGGTGGGTGTGATACGATCTATTTATTTTATTATTTCAATAAGTTGGAGAATATTTAGGTATGGATGTTTTTTCTGGTGAATATATGTCCTTATAAAGCATTATCATGTATTTGTTTCTGGCTACATGAACGGGACAGAAAACCACAGGGTACCGTGAGCAAGCCAAGAAGTCGTAGAAAAGGTAGGAACTGTGTTGAGAATCCAAACTGCTGGTCTCGCTAGCCAACAAGTAGAAGACCAGCCCCAGGGTGAGGCATCATCCCACAGGCAAAGTGGAGCCCGTAACCAAGCAGGTGGATTAGCGGAATGCTGAGGGAAGCGAAAAATCAGGCAGACCTGATGCCTCACCTATTAAATCCCTACATGGCCTCACTAATTACAAGGTAACGAAAGTTATCTAGAAGTCCTAAATAATGCTTACCGACCAGGCCCATACGTCACAATGACAGGACCATGGGTTGTGGCACACTGACCAAGTGAGACTTGCAGTGTGTGAAATCTCGGGGGGAGACACCAGGTTGCAACAGGCCTGGGTACTGTGTGAAAGAAAGGCCCAGGCTGCAGATGTTACTGAGGGAACCAGTGAAGATTAAGCCAAAAAGAGGCGGCTCCTCTTGTTCGAAGCCCAGTCGAGAATCAGATGATTGGTAACTCAGATCCTGCTCCGAGTCAGTATCGCTTTTCTCTTCAATTTGGAAAGTTATTACAACGCTGGCTAGGAATCAAAATAAGTATCTAAGAAACTAAGGAGGTATAAAAGTATGTATAGTAATAATAAAGAGATAAACCACAGAAGTGATGCTTTTAGGATAAGCGTAAATGAGAACATAGTCATAAATCTGAATAACTGTTTTATATGCATTTTATCTGTTTGTTTCATAAGTTGCGAGGATGCAAAAGTATATTATAAAATTTGTAATTGCAGCCTAAGCTATTCAAAGGTATGCACTTAAGTTTATAATGTTTAAATATTTAAGATGTTTAATAATGTGTTTTTAACTACCCAGAGCGGTAGGCTTGCTCTGCAAGCCCAGACTCCCCGTGGTCATTGTGTCAGTTACCTAATGCAGACCATTCTTCCACTGCCCAGAGGGTTGACTGGGGTCGCTCGGTAGTTGTCAGCTAGCGCCTGGGCCGAGATAGGGTCGCCAAGACACATTCCCTCCAATGCCTCGTGTCTTGGTGGGGATGGCTGCAGGGCTGGACTCAGCTGGGCCTCGGCCAGGAGGTCCCAGGGTCCCCCTAGGTGACCTCTCCACTAGGGTACTCAGACTTATTAAATGGGGAGTGGAATGGGGGGGGTCAAGGCTCCCAGAGACCAGGCAGATGCGGACGGGCAGCTCTGGCAAGGGCATAGTGTTACTTATGCCACTCTGTTGGTCAACACAGTCACAGGTCACTCTGTATTTAAGGAAAAGGGCCCCAGACCCCATCTCTTTAAAGGAGCAGGACCAAAGAATGTGTAGCCACTTCGAACCAGCCTCAGTTAGTAAACAACCTTTTCCAGGAGATCGTGAAACAACCAAGTGAGTTAGAAGACTGGCGTGTGGTCTTATGTAGGAGAGCTGCAGTGTGAGTTGATGATGTGTGTTAACCCTGAGCATTTTTTCCTGAGGCTTTCCTGCTAGGCAATGTTATAAGTACTTTACTTTTTTTTTTTTTTTTTGATTACCAGGTCTTTGTGGCAACCCTATGCAGGAGGTTCTACCATTATCTCCAGTTTAGAGATTTACAGGTTGTGTAACTTGACCAAAGGCATTGTGCCTATAGTAGTGAGGCTAACATTGTAATGCAGGCTACACCCTGTAATCAAAAGAACCAAAAGAGAAGGAAGTCTGAAAAGGTTGATAGATGTAGAGAAGGAGGAGCCTTTAACCCTAGAAGGGGTCTCAGCCAACAGTGCCCACATTTACGTGTGGAGGGTAAAACAGGGGAGTGTGCAGCCTGGAGCCCAGTGAGAGGGTTGTGCCCTAACCTGGATATTGTTAGGTTGTCCCCTAACCTAGACAAGGACAACTGAGTGGGGACTGAAGTTTCAGGAAACATAATAGAGGAGGATTGGGGACTAGTTTAGGAGGAAGGTGGGCAGGATCTGGGGACCTTTGGCGTGAGGGAGAGAGTGAAGACAGGAACAGCCACAGGGACAGAAGTCCCCACAATCACAGGCCAAGCCTATAGTAGACACTGTCAGAGATGTGGTGACAAGACCCTCCCCTCGCACATTTCCCAGTAGGAGGGTCAGCAGGGCTCTTCCTAGGTTCTCATATAACTTTGTGGGGCCTGGGGAGAGACAGAAGTGGGTGGGAGAGAGGGGAGGCACCAGGGGAGGATCCTCATGAGGTATTCCCCTGAGAGAGAAGGCTCCCGGGAGCCCGGGCTGCCCAGGCCCAGCCAAGGCAGCCCTAGGGTGGAGCTGGTGCTGGGCTGCCGGGCCAAGGTGAAGACCTGCATCCTTGACTAACGTGAGGGCGCTGAAGCTAGGAATGAGACCAGAGTTAGCAGGAGGAGACTGCACGGAGGCAGGACTTCTTAGCACAGCTAGCCTTCTTCCTGCCTTCCGGCCTCCACAGCCACAGACCCCATGTGGCCTTCATTCTCGAAGCAGCCGCTGCAGCCACTTAAGGCCCAACTCCAAAGTAGCATGACACTGATAAAGAGCAAAGACTTTGATGTCAGATAAACCTAGGTCCAAATCATAGCTCCAGAGTTTACTAGCTAGGACTCTGGGTAAACCACTTAACCTCCCAGAGCCTGAGTTCACCCATATATCATCCCCATACAGTGATGGCGAGAATGCTTTGCGATAATGTACATCACATACTTACACAGTATCTAGTGCACAGTGATTAACTTAAGAATCGGTAGGAAAAGAAGGTCCCGCCTGTTTCCCCTCTTTCACAGCCCACACTGGCCTTTCCCATATCTCCCACCTCATTTTGCATCTAACAATGGAGTGACAGCCCTTTGAATATTTATGCTTCTTGGACTGATTCCGCTCCTCTGCACTCTTCCCCAGAGGAGAGTATAGCAGCTCAGAGTCTGGGACTGAGGTTTGCACTCCCCCACCCTCTCTGCGGGGCACAGGCTTCTGCTGGTTGGGTGCCTGTAGGAACGCAATAAAGACTGATTGGGCTAAATGGCCAATTTATGACTTCTCTTTGAACAGGCCTTAGATGATTACCTTTTATGAGGCTTACACGTCAGATTTAAGATGTAAAACAGAAGCTCAGGTTAAGAGGCAAATAATGGGGTATTTTATGTGCTGCTCTGCAGCTAAAGTCCACAGCTTTATTGCGGTGGCTATAAAAGAACACGATTGGAAAAGCCGTGATTGAGAAACCCACGGCGGAAAGCAGGCTGGGTCGGCAGACAGGACGCCCAGACTTCCCGCCCTGCCCTGCACTATCCAGCCAGGTGCCTGCCTTGTCCGACCTTGCGTGCAAAACGAGGAACCCCCAAGGACACTCCCAGTCCTAACCGTCCACATCTCCTGAGTGCCCCAGGCTAGATGCCCGCTTCTCGGCATTCCGTGATCCCCAAATCTAGAGATTCTCCAGTTCTGAGATCCTAACCACCTACAGTTCTATAATACTAAAACTTTCAAGTTTTGCCTTATATTGTCTTAAGATTCTGTAGTAAGGTCTGCTGGTTATCAGCACAGGTCTGGAGTCTGAGACTGAAGACCTGGTTGGTGTCCACATTCCAACCCATTGCTCACCACCATAGCATGATTGTGGACACATTGTTTCCCACAAATCTCAGTTTTCCCTCCTACACAATCGGGCAAAACAGTAGCCACATGCTGATATCGAGAAGAGGATGAAAGAAACAGCACCCAAAATGCATTCACTATAGTTTCCCCACACAGAGAATGCCCTCGAGGAATGTTAGTGATTATTACTGTTCTCAAAGGTGCATGCACACAGTATCTCAAGAACCTAAATTATCTGATCCTACCTAAGAGCATACTCTCTTGTAATCCTAGTAGCCTGTGACTCTTCAGGTGTCAAATAGGAGTCTAAATTCTCAGGGACTAGGTCTCACCAACATCCCATTCTAGGAGTAGGGCATTCAGCATAGCCGTGGCCACCAGGTGGCGGGCTCGAGTTACCGGTGCCTCTAACCTGGCTGGGCCAGAGCTCAGTCATGGGACCAGCCCCCAGGTCTTCTCTGCGGCTCTCATTTAGAAGTTCCTTTCTCTGATGGGACCAGAGTGAAGGAGTGGAGAGCAAAAATTGCAATCGCTATGTTTTCCTAAGCAATCTGAAGATCAGCAGTGCAAGAATGAAAGGAGAGCCGAGCAGGGAGGTTGTTTTACTGTCCAATGAGCTTAGTATAATGCCACGAAAGTCCTCAGTGGCTGCAGCCTGGCAGAACTGGAGCAGAGAAGCTGTACCCCAGGGTGTCACCACATTCCCTCCTTCTCACGAAGGGTACCCACTGCCTGCCGTGCCATCTGGGAGCCACGTGATCCCCAGTGCCCCCAGCTCAGACACCCATTCGTCTGGGAGAGAGGGATTACATTGGCTATGCTTACAGATGAGGAAGTGCAGGATCTAAGATGTCAAGGATTTGTCTCAGGTTCTTCCATGCTGAGGCCAGGATTCAGATGGAGAACCTTCCAGAATCTGTGCTTTGTCCATGACTTGTCGATGCTGGCAGCAGCTGACCCCGCAATGCCCTGAAGAAGAGAATCAGGCAGTGGAGACAGGTAGGACAGGAGACCCACGGGGGGGGGGGGGGGGGGNGGCGGCCCCCAGACGACTCCCTACCTCACTTTAGGGCAGCGCAATCCAAACCACCTTTCTGTGTCTGCTAGGCACCCGCCCTGCACCACCTCTACTGGGATCCTTTCAACAACCCTTTAGGGACCGGGTTAAAAAAAAAAGTAATGGTACTCTGAGGGCTCGGATCAGTGAAAGAACCTGCCCAAACTTATAGAAAGGCGGAGCCAGGACTACCGTCCTCTCTTCCAATCGCAGCCGCTGCCGCGGCCCTGGACGACCTTGGGTGGCCTGCCCGGGTCTGGCCCTCCTCAGGGCCAGGGGCAGTTGGTACACCAAGGACGAGGCCTTGCAGCCCTGATGCGGCTCTAAGCAGGGGAGGCCAGTGGGGGCTCCTGGTGCCCCGGGCAGGCGCCGCGGCCAATATTGACTTTGGTAAACACCATTTTGCACCAAGCGCAGGGCGAGGGCGGGGGCGACCTGACCCGGGGGGCGGAGGCAGCGGCTTCGCATTTAGACGAGGCCATTAGCAGAGATCGATGGCTTCGCCGCGCGCTCCGGCCGCTGGGCGCTCCCAAATGAAGGTTAAGTTTGCTCTGCGCCCGGGCGCGGCCGGCCATGCGCCCGCATAATGGCCCGGGCCCTGGCGGCCCAGCGCGCCCAGGTTAGCGACGCCGAGTTCCGCCCTGGGTGACTGGGAAGACCTTTGGCTGGGCTGGTAGACTGGACGCGGGTGGCTGTGAGGGTGTTTGGGCCTTGTTCGTGGCGTTCTTGTCAGACTCGGTGTTCCCCCGCTGGGCTCCTGTGGGCTTCTGTTTGGGTTGTGTATTGTGCTCTGTGCCTGGGCCTTTGCTCCCCTGGATTCCACGTAGATGCATGGTCCACTCACGGGGGTGCGAGAGTGCTGGGTGTGCACCCTCGCCCTTTGCACAACTGATGGTGCCACATCAGGCAGCCTGGGACCTGGATCCGGCCAGCCTGGGAAGCAGGACCCCAGTGCATTTCCGGGTCTACCATTGCCCTGTCTCCTGGGGCAGGTCCCTTCCCCCTCTCAGCCTCTGACTCAGGCCTGAAACAGGTTGGAGGAGCTGGCCCTGCACAGGCAGGGAGTGTTCACACTGTGTTTGTGGGTAGCTAGACAGGGCAAGGACATGAATGGGCCAGGTGCATGGAAGCAGGTGTGGCTGTGCCCTAAGTGCAGCTCTGGCATGTGCCCAGGTGCCAGCAGCAGGAGGCCTGAGTAGAAGTTCTTTGCTGGGGACCCCCTGGGAGCGGTGGAGGGCCCCGCAGCCCAGGCAGCCTCTCACCTCACCCTACCAAAGCAAGGCGCCTGGCTGTTTTTATCTGTGAACTCCACCCTCACAAGGAGGACAGTTGTCCCTGTGAATATACAACCAATGTCAGGAAATGCCCAGTACTACACCGGCATTGCACTCCTCATCACACCTGTCCTTTTCTCTGCTTGTGACAAATAGGAAACTGGGGCTGGGAAAGGGGGAGCAACTTGCCCAAAACCGTAAATCTCAGCAGCTGGAGGAACTGTTATTCAAAGCATGCTGCCCCTACTGCGCCCTGCTGAGGGAAGTGCGGGGTGCACTCCCCTGGGTGGTTAGGTAATCCATTCTGGTCTCCTTCAAGATCCTGTTTGTTTCTCACATTGCAGCTGAAGAAACTGAAGCTCAGAGAGGAATAGGCAGTTGCCTCAGCTCGCTCAGCACATTAGCATCAGAGCAGGGATTAAACCCCTGATAGGCTGGGTCTCAGCAAGGTGCTGCTGGTGGGTCCTGGCTGCCTGTGGTGTGCTATGCGCTACAGGAGAGAGTCTGTTCTGGACAGCAGCCATCGGCATGAGTGTGAGAGTCACAGGGGAGGAGGGTGTTAGAAGGCAGAGGGGAAAGATACCCAGTCAGTCCCTCACTGGGAAATGTATGCCTTGCTTTCCTCGTGGACAAGCCCTCGTCACGTGCTGACACTGCCTGTTCTTGTCTGTTTCTCGTTCCCAGCCCTGACAGAGTTTTATCCATTTCAGCATCACCGAGCCTGACACAGAACCTGGCATCTAGTAGGTGCTCACTGAAATTAGAGTGAAGGGAATGAAGAGCTTGGTGGGGGCAGGAGTGTCCAAGGCAGACTTCCTGCAGGAGGAGGGGCTGGAGCCAGGCCCACGGGGTCCCATTTCCCCTTCTTCAGCACTTTACTTGGAGGGAGAAGGGAAGAGAAAGGGGAACAGATGAAAGGATGCCAGAAGAGGGGAACAGCTTGAACACATTTTTCCCAGCTGAGGTGGCTGGGAATGACTTCTCAGCTGAACTCCGACCCCTGAGCCACATATCCTCTTTGAACTTCAGGCAGCCCCCAGCCTTGTCACTCTCCATCTGAGCTGGACAAAAAAATGAAACTCAAGCCCTACCCCAGAGCCTTCCCCAGTGAACCCCAGGCCAGGGCCCTTGCCCAGGTTTGTTTGTGTGGGACTAGCTGAATCTCACAGCCTGGCCTGTCCCCCGCCCTGCTTTGCACCAGCCTGGGCGGTGCAGAGCTGGTGGCCTCCTCCAACTAGAGGGTCCTAGTGGCTTCCCTTCAACCCTGGGCGGGGGCCCCACACTATGGACAGAACTCGGACTCCAGAGCAGGACTGGTATCCTGCACAATACATGCAACGGGGAAGTTTGGAGAACATGGGAAGTCTCTTCACCTCTCTGGGCCTCAGTTCATCTGTTAAATGGGGGTCCTATTAAGATCACTGTAAGAATTCAGTTCTCACGTAATTACAATTCATAGCTCACTGAAGGTGCTCAATGAATGTCAGCTTTCTTTTCTTACCTCAGAACGTGGCCCAGAGGAAGGCAATGTGCACCCTGGCTGCACTCCCACATGCAAGGTGCCAGCCAACACACTCTCCCCTCACACCCAACCCTGGCACAGCAGATGGTTCACCTGAGTTTTACTGATGAGGAAACCAGGGCTTAGCAGGAAGCTGTGCATGAACAAGCCAGGTAGCTCATAAGCAGCAGAGCCCAGGTTCAAACAAAGGGCCATCCGACCTTGGGGTTCACAGCAGCAGGTTGCAGCAGGAACATAGCACAGTTCTGGGAGCTGGCCCTGCGGCTTTTCACCAGGCACCACTCTTCCCCCAGCAAGGATGAAGCTTGTGGCCCTGGAGCCTGCTCAGTGACCTTTCTTGCTGGTTGTCCAGAGGGTTCCGTGTTGCATGAGCTAAACCTGCAGCGCATTCCTAAGCATCTAGCCAGGGCCTGGCACCAGAATGTTTGCTGAGTGACTAAGTGAATGAATTCCCCAGTGCTTTCTAGAACATCTGTGAGGCTGATAGATGGTGAGAGAAGTATGTAAAAGTACACGGGGAAGATCGAGGTTCAGTAAATGTGGAAGATTCATTCAGTTATTAATATAAAGCATTGTAGTCTATTCTCTTTTATGTACCATCTTCTCTTCTTTCCTACACAACCATTTATTGGGCACCTACCATGGACCAGGCCTGTGTAGGCTCTACAGATACAAGGATGATAATATGTAACATTTATTTAGTGTTATTATGTGACTGACACTATCCTAATCATTTTACATAGATTTTCTCATTTAACACAACCCTAAGAAATAGAAACTATTATTATTCCTATTTTACAGATCAAGAAACAGAACAGAAAAAATTGAGTACCTTAGTCAAAGTAACCTAGAAAGTAATTGAGCACAGATTTATTTCCATTTTTTTAATACTGTATCCATCTATATCAATCAGAGCCAAGGGGAAAATGTTTTCTGCCCCAGATAGTTCACTGGCTGATTGAATACAGGGTGTGCATGGTTTAAATAAGACAAAGGACTGAGATGAGGCATGTAGCATGGTGCTGGGCACTGAGAAACACCTTTCTAAATGTGATTGTCATGAGCACTAATTCTAATGTTTAAGAATTACTATGAAAGCAGTAATTTTGTTATCAGCACTTCCATTCTTTTCCTTGGTGTCTAATGAGGTTTTTTTTTTTTTTAGGAAAAAGAAAAAAGCCTTTAGAGAGTAGCTAAGGCGGTTCAAATTTGACTAAGGAGGAAACTGAGGCCCAGGAAGGGGTAGGAACAGCCCCCCACCCCCACCCCAGGCCACCAAAGCTAGGAGCATCGGTGTTTTGGTAAATGTTTATTTAACAGCAGTTCTTGGATAGGACGGAGTCTGATTCATAGCTTTTGCCAATTGCTGTGGTGTAAAGACTCTCATCATGGCAGCCAATTTTAAGTAACCAAAGTGAGCTCACTGAGTAGCAGAGCTGGACAGAAGTATTTACTCAGTTCCCTGGAGCTGAGACTGCTGACTGGAGCCCAGTCTCTCTGACAAGTCTGGAGGTCTTTAGTGTTACCTGCCCCAGGGACCCCGAAGGTGGGGGCATAGGCTGTGGGCATAGGAAGAAAGGAGGACAGACAAACTGTGGAACCCTGGAGACCTCTTAGAGGAGTTAAACAGGCTCTTTCTTCTCTACACATTCAGGCAATCACAGTCCTTTAGAAGCACAGTGGGGCTTTGGTGTTAGCCAATATACCTTTCTCTGGAGCAAAATCTGCTTTCTTGTGCACCATCTGATGGTTTCTAAAGCTCAGCCTTGGTGGGGCACGGAGGGAAATGACCTCCTTCACAACGTATTGCTAGCAACCTCCTTGATCACTAGCAATACACTGTAGTGCAAGTACAGCTCTGCTTGCTTTGCAGTTCCTGAGGGAGCAAGGCTGTGCCTGGGCTCCACTGTCTCCTCGGTCCGGATGGAAAGCCCAGGTGCCTGCATTTATTTGTTTGTTTGTAAGCTTTGTGCAGTGGCAGTATCATAGCCAATGAGGTTTATCCGAGGCGCGATTATTGCTATTTATTTGTTTGTTTGTTCATTTGTTTGTTTAACATTGGGTCTTTTTTTCACTTCTTGTTCCCTTCTGCTTCCAGCTGACTAATCCAAGACCCAGCCTCCGAGTCAGGCAGAGGTGGCAGTCTCTGCAGAGCACCCTTTATATGACAGTGCCCTCAAGTCCGCAGCTGGCAATTCCTCTGGGTTTAGTTGGTGGTCTTATACGGGAACTGTCCTACTGTTACTGAGGGTGGTGAAAAATGACAGGTTCACTGACTCTAACGTCTATGGACTGATTACTTAATATTACCTCACCCTTATCCCAAACAAATAAAATAGTTAAGCTCCTACTGTATACCGGACATGTAAATAGGTATTATACTGGATTGGCCAAAAAGTCTGTATTTGATGGATTTTTTTCTCTAAAATAAAAGACACAGTTTTCATTTTCACCAGTAACTTTATTGATTTGGATATTTTGAGTATATTGGCTCTCAGCCACTATTGGCTTCTAGTGGCTAGAAGCCAGGGGTTCTGCTAAGCATCTTCCAATGCATACGACGCCCCACAGCAAAGAATTATCTTGCCGAAATGTCAATACTATTAAGAAACTTCAGAAACCATTTTTGACCCATTTGATCAGTCATAGCACCTTCTCTATACACTGCACAAATCTTTTTTTTTTTTTTTACATTTCAGGTGCATTTTACTTCTCTTGAAATTTGCTGCTTTCTTCCATCGTCAATATTAAATGGCTACACAAAAATTCACCAATTTTGATTTGTTTAAATGCACTTTGATATGACAGCTGTCACAACACAATCTAACAAAATTGATTTAAATGAAGTTTAAAACAATTAAGCACTGCTACAGCCATCGTACAGAAGAAACTAAACAAACTATCTTGCCAACCCAACATTTAACATTCCAAGCAAACTAACCAGGAAAGTCATTATCTCCACAGTTTAGTGATGAATGAAGTCCTGCTTAGAAAGGCTCCATGACTTGGCTGGAGTCACACGGCTAGTGGGTGACGGGGCCAGGACTGGAACCCAGGTGCACCTGTGTCCAATATTCTAGTCTCCCGATTCTACAATAATTAATGCCTCAGCTTGATTAGGGAAAAATCAAGGTAAGTCTGAGAGAGAGGGTGTAGGATGAGCATTTCAGTTTCCTATTGCTATGTAACAAATTACCACACAGTTTGCTACTGAAAGAAACATCTATTCACTATCTCACGGTCTGTAGACCAGAAATCCAGGCGGGTGCATCTGGGTCGTCTGTTCAGGGTCTCACAAGGCTGAAATCAAGGTGTCAGCCCGCTGGGGCTGGGGTCTCGTGGGGAGGCTCTGGAGGAATGCACCTCCCAATTTACTCAGGTTGTTGGCTAAACCCAGTTTCTTACAGCCCTGGCCCAAGATCCCTTTCTCTTTGCTGACTGCCGGCTCCTGCTAGACATTCCTTTCCACATGCTCTCCCCAAATTCTCTGAGCCAGCAACTGCGAGGCAAGTCCTTCTCATGCTTCCAATGCCTTGAGTGTCCTTCACTGCATTTCTCTGACTTCCCCTTCTGCCTCCAGCTAGAGAAAGCTCACTGCTTTCAAGGGCTTGTGGGATTACAGTGGGGCCAGCGGGCTAATCCAGCATAACGCCCTATCTTAACGTCAACTGGCCCGTGCAACATAGTGTAATCACAGTGATGTCTCATCACATTCACAAGTTGTCCGGGACTAGGACAGGACAGCTTTGCAAAGCCACTTCAGAAAGTCTGCCTACTACGATGAGGAGGCTTTGCAGAAGTGCAGGAAGTTCTAGGGGTGCTCGGCAGGGAGAGGGCACTGGGATAGAGCAGAACATCCTCTGGGGGCTCTGAACACCAGGAGATAGGGCACTCTGTGGCCAAAGGGAATGGACAAGGACGAGGAGGTAGGATCTGTGGTGGGGCAGGGGTGGGTGTGGGCCTGGTAGGAGAGAAACAGGAAAGAGGAAGGCAGAAAAGAAATGCTAACAAAAGAAAGTAGCCTCACATCTGTAGAGAAGTTCAAGTTCCCTTTGCTCCCTTGTGGTGACTCATGAAAGATACTCACTAAATATGTGTGGAATTGAATGGGTTGTGCTGCTCTATTCACATAGACTGGGTTGGACTGAGAGTCATCGGATGGAATCCCACAGGCTGAGCTGGCTTCTTTGGATTGAGAGAGTTGGCACCGGCTGGGTTGGGATGAGTTGCCCGGGGTTTAGATGGGCCGAGGTGGGGAAAGCTGGTTGGGGCTGAGTTCAGCTGGTCTACACTCACCAGGGTCAGGCTAGACTGAACAGACTTGAATGGGTTGGGATGATTTGGGGGTGCGTTGGTTTGAGGCAGGTTAGACTGAGTTGAGGATAGGTTAGGTTGGGAATTCCCCAGTGTTTAGTTGCAGAGGCAGAATCCACTCTAGATTAAGCAGGAATAAATGTATGAATGGGTATTTAATGGCTTGCAGAACTATTTGGAGAGCTGAAGAAACAGATTGCAGGCTGCATCTTCAGGACCAGCTCCCAAAGCTGCGCTGCAGAAGCAGACCACCAAGGCAGCTGCTCCGTCTGCAACCATCGGGAAGCCAGCTGCCAGATCAGGAAGCCGTCAGCTGGGCTTCCAGCTCCAGGAACATGCGCCTCTGTCCACACCAGCTCAGTGCACACCTCTGTACGGAAGCAGAGACAGGTTCTGGCTTCAGAAAAGTGTGATGAAGAAATACATTGGGAGAAATGTTATGAAGAAATGCAAGAGTAGGGAAAATGTTAATAGTTATTGAAGCTGGGTGATGGGGCCTGCCATATTGTTCATTCTACTTTTGCGTGTTTTTGCAAGTGTTGTTTTGAATGAGTATCTCATTCCCTTTCTCTTCCTTTAATTCACTTTTCAATGAATTGACTTGCATGAGTGCATGGCATTTGGCGAAATGTATATCACAGCAAAACTCTAACTCTAGGGCACCATAGGGAATAGTTTTTAGCTTTTCAGCCTCTGTGGGATAAAAAGGCACCACAGAGTAAGAGAGGAATATAGACTGAATGAGCCAGTCCCCAGTCTCTCCCACCGTGGAGTTAGGTGGGGAGGGTGGGAATGAGGTGGGTTGGGCATGGTTGGCCTGGATTGGGTAAAGAGGGGTTGGGGTGGATTGGACTGGGTTGAGTTGGAAGGATTGAGATGTGTGTGGTTGGTCTGGACTGAGCTGGGCTGGGTGGTGTTGGTGAGGGTTGGACTGGGATGCGTGATTTATGCTGAGAGCCACTATAGGGCCAACACTTGGACTCTGGGGTCAAGCTCTTTGATCCAGTAAAATGTAGCTGGTTTTGGAGCTCAGTTGGAGCCAGGAAAGGAGGACTGGAGGATGGCAGTGGCAGCTCTGTCGTTGCTCCTCGATTAGGCTTCTTTTCCACCACCGGGAACTGGGCCCACATCCCCTCACCTAAGCCAGCCCCGTCTCCAGGTTGAGGGCACCTCAGTGTTCAGCCCAAACCTCTTCTGCCCTCCTTAAAATGAAATCTATTAGAGCAAGATGCTTTGGAAATAAGTTCCAAGCAGAGAAACTTGCAAGATGTGTTGTCTCGGGGCAAAACCAAACCCGAAGTCAGGATATCAGAGCCATATGGTTTCCAACCTATGTTTCTGATGGGAGGAGCTGCAGATTTTATGGAATTTGGGACCAGTTCCGGAGTCCCACAGGTGCTGCATTCACTGAGCCAAGGAAAACAGGTGCTGGCAGGCACCCATGTTCATGCACACCAGAGTAATGCACGTGGGCTTTCCAGTTTGCAATATATTTTCAGTTTATATGCATTCACTCAGAATTGTACGGTGGTGCAGGAGTCATCCCGCATCCCAAATGGAGACCATTTGTAGCATCCCAAATGGAGACCCTCATAATCAGAGAGGCTAGTGCTTTCCCAACGACACACAGCAGAGCTAGGATTCATGGATTTATTCGTATTCTTATTTGTATTATTTTGCTTTGTTTTTTTTGTTACATTAGAGAATCCAGCTTCCATGAGGTTTGCCATGTTGCCCATCTTGTTCATGATTGTAGCCCCAGCATCTAGAACGGTCCCCTAGCCCATAGTAGATGTTCAGTATACATTTACTTGATATACACATGCATTCACTAAATAAATGAGGAAAGAAGCCCAAGGCTCAGAAACCCATGTTCTTTCCACAACAATAAGCATGCGTGCACACACGGGACCCTCACTACATTGGCCCCTTGTCCCAAGTCTTTGAAGTCTTATTCCATCTCTACTCCCTGGGATTACCTGGATCAGGTCATAGATTCATGCACTTCCTGCCCCACCAGCTCAAAGTCAAGGGAAGAGAGGCCTATGAACTTAGACTTCCAAACATGCCTGGCACTGTCCTGGCACAGACAACATATGTCAACCCCCTTCATTCCTGTCTACACTTAGACTCTCTTTGAGGGTTTGAAGCAAAGGAGACACCAGGCAATTTCATTTGGAAGTTGGCTTGCCCTTCCACGAAGGGACAGGATGGGGTCCCAAACTATGTCCCAGCTCAAGTAGACCAGCTTGGTAGTCTTCCTGCTCACCCGTGTCCAGAACAGGGTCCTCTTCCGCTTCCTGTTTGCACACCCAACCCTTCCACAGAGGAATCATTGTCCCCATTTGTCACACGAGGAAACTGAGGCCCCTAGAGAGAAAGTAACTGAATTTCTCAAGGTCACTTAGCCAGTGAGTGCAAAGCCTAGATCAGAATCTAAGTCTATTCACCCTGAGGTGCATGGGCATTGGTGACAATAATCCCCAGGCCACCTGTTAGGGGGTAAATCTCTCCTTCACTCCTGGGGTCTGTGAAGGACAGGGTCATGTCCCGCTTCCCTGCATGCTACCTCTGCTCTCAGCCTCGGTCAGCACAGGAGAGGGTGGGGGGTGGGGGATACACATTTCTTGCCGCCTCCGACTGATATTGATGGACAGAGTGACTATTGTAAATGCTACGGTGTTGTGTAATCAGTAGGAAAATGTGACTCTGTCCCCAGAGATGCCAATGGCATTTTGGAGAAAATCCTATCCTTGATTTTCTGGGCCTGTTCAGTTGAAATGTCTGGGTGACAGGGACAGGCTGGGGTTCTGATACACAGGGCCTGAGCAGATGCCTTGCTGCTCCAGCCCCGGACCAGAATAGTAGGGGCTGGACAAGTGCACGCAATGGCACACAGGCAGAGGGGGTGTGTGTGACTGTGGGTGTGAGTATGCACGGGAGCAGGACAGCATAGGTACCAGAGCTCTGGAGTCATGCTGTGGGCTCAAATCCCAACTCTGTCACTTAGTCTCTCTGTTCTCGTTTCTTCTACCATAAAGTGGGGACGAGGAAAGCACTGGCTCATTAGTACGTCGTGAGGATTAGGTGAGACGATTCAGCAAAGCACCTAGCACCTCTCGCAGAGTCTGGCCCATAGCTATATAGATTTGTTGAGTGACTGAATGGATGAACCAATGAACGTGCATGATACATGGAGGAAGGAGCATGAAACAACAGGAAGAGGGTAGCATTTGGAGCCAAGAGTCCCAGCTCAGAGCCAGGCCTATCATTTACTAGCTGAGTGACCTTGGGCAAGTCACTTAACCTCTCTGAGCCTCAGTTAATAATAGCAATAATCCCTGCCTCTCTGGTTGTTGTGAGGATTAAGCGGAAGTGCAGGATGGAACTGCTCTGTCAATGGCAGGGCACTGTGCAAATGTTAGTTCTAATTATTCTCCACAATTATGACTGCTCCTCGGGAGGTACGTGAGTGAGTAAGAGCCGGGGAAGGGCTGTGCGCGAGGGTGGGCCTATCATCAGGCTGTGTGTGCATGTGTATTGTGTGTGGACGTGTTTGAAGAACTGGGGCCATTAGAAAAATCATCATCCCTCTAAGTTGTTCTTTCTTTTGCTAAACTCAACCTGCCAGTCTGACATCGGAAGCAGGAATTAGTGGGAAGTCTGGGGGGACAGGATTAGTGGCTGAACTTTCTATTCCTGGAGACCCTCTTTTCTCAGGAGGTCAAAGCAATTTCCATATATTATCCTGCGGGCAGCTTGGGAAGGTCAAGGAAACAGCAGGCACATGACACACATTCCTCAGATGGAGAAACCAAGGCAGGACAGCAGCCACTAAGGCTACTCCTGCCCTGCCCTGCCCTGTCTCTGTTGGAACCACCATCTAAAGAACTCTGCAGCCACCAGGGCAGCCCCAGCCACACCAGCCCACAGGGCTCATTCATTCGGGTGCTCTTTGCAGTCCCCCCTCACCCTGTTCCCAGCCCTGGGCTGTGTGTTTTTCATGGGGAGCATTAGAACAGAATCTCAAGTCTCTGCCATGTTATACACAACCATTGGAGGGTCTAACTCTGTCTCAGTTTCCACCTTTCAGCCTCCTGTCACCTGTTCCCCTAACTCCCCTCTAGCAGTGCTTCAAGTTTAGTCCACCTCTTACAGGAAGCCTGCCTGACTGCCCCATGTGGCAGATGGAAAACGTATTCTTCTTTCAGCCATTGGGGTGAAAAGACCAGGGGAAAGAAGCTGGGGGCCCAACCACATTGCGCCTCAGATGTTGAGGACTGGCCAGGAAATGAAACTGATCAGAATAAGATTTACTCAGACAGGTGCGCTGTGAATGTGGAGCTGGTAAACCTTGGAGCCTCAGGGGAAGTATCTGAAGGGTCAGAGCAGTGATTCTCCAAGTGTGATCGATCCCTGGACCAGCAGCATCAGCAGCACCTGGGAACTTACTAGGAATGCCAGTTCTGACACCAGCCCTGAATCAGAAATCCCAGGGCAGGGTGCAGAGTGACAATTCGCGTTTTAGCAAGCCCTGCCAGTGATTTTAATATCCCAGAAGTCTGAGCACCACCGGGCTCAAACTGCGCTACCTCCCCGCGCTAACACCCAGGCACCTGTCTCCCCAGCCAGACCGCACGCAGAACGCCCCTCCTTCCGCACACCGGTTCTGGCGCACCCTGAGGAGGGCTTCTGCCCCAGAGCCCCTCTTGCAGCGGGGGAGGAGTTACACCTCCACAGTCCTCTGTGTTCTTATCACCCTGCTCCAATATGTCTCCTGCCCTGAGTCCTTCTACTGTGTCACCACTAGGTGCCCTTGAGACCCCAATACAAAATGCGCAACCCCGTGTCACCTCCTGTCACCCATTCTGCAGTTAACCCTCTTGTTGAGACAATAGCAAACTGAGGCAGAGGAATCTGGCAAGACGGCGAGGGGCGGGCCAGGCCAGGAGCAGGGTGCGCCTCTAGCCAAGAGCGCAAGGGGGCGCCATGGGCCCACAGCGAGCCAAGGCCGAGGGATCCACAAACAGCGACAGCCCATCGCGATTTGCACTCCTGCTGAAAGCTCCGGGGCTTCGCACAACTCCTGTAGGTGCCTGGGTTTCCAGGGGCGTCCGGGAGGGGTGGAGAAGAGTTGAGCAGAGTCTGAACTTGAAATTCGAAGTCCGGAAAACAGGCTGCCTCTCTCCGCTGTGTGACCTCAATGACACGTTTGGCCTCCCTGAGCTTCATCTATAAATATAGAAATAATAAAATTCTGTCCTGCCGCCACTCCGATCCAACCCGCCAAAGGTCCCCGAAACCACAAAACCAAACCGCTGATTCAGGCTGGCAGTGCAAAGTGTAAAGCCCCATTCACACGTGAAGAATTCTCGCCTTCCTTTCTCTCCCCAGACGCTGCAACTCAGAGGAGGCATGCACGGTCCCCGCATTCCCATTTTATGGACGTGCAAACAAAGGCTCAGAAAAGTCACTCCTTCAGGGGTTGCGAGGCCCATCTGGGCAGAGACGAACTGATCAGCCGTAGCCAGCACCGGTCTCTGCCCTTTCCGCGTCCTGTGGCCTCAACTCCAAGCAGGCACTCCCTGGGATCGCCAGCCTCGGGTGACAGAGTACAAGGAGAGGCCCCTCGAATATTAGGCAGAGAAAGGGGTACTCAGGGGGCCGAGGTAATAGAAGCCTAAGTGCCCAAATGCTCGGGCCCAGTCCGTCCCGGCCCGTTCAGCACAAGGCGAAGGGGTATTCGGACAAAGTTCTGGTCGTAGTTCCTCACCCGGCCACGACCAGCCATCCCGGGGCTTCCCGGGCCTCAGCGCGCACTGGAGTGTGTAATCTCGGGGGTCACTCTGGAGTCGGAGGGCTCGCCCCAACCCCTGGGCCCACCGGGCTCTCCGCCTGAGCGCCCTTTCCCGCGCTCCCCGCCCCCGCCCGCAGCGCTCCCCCCGCCCACCCCGCGCGGCCCCCGATGCTCCAGCAAAACCCCTCTGCCGGGGCGGGATCGCGGGGGTCAGGCCGGGGGAGGGGTGGCCCGCCCGCGCCCTCTGCGTCGGCTGTTTGCACACAAGTAATTAGCTCTAATTATCCCGGGCTTTCAGTTCGCCGACGCCGGGCCTGAGAGCCGAGCGCTCCGGGTGATTGCGCCCGGGGAGCCGCGGCTCCTTCGCACCAGCGGGCTCCGCCGCGGCCGGGACGGCGCTCTGCGTCTGCGATACCTCACGTCGGGTGTCTGTGTTGGCCCGACTGTCTGTGTGACCACCACGTGCTGGCTTGGGGACATCTTTGTGTGTCCGCGGCTGTGCGTCTACACTCGCCGCTGCGGCAGGTTCGCGAGAACCCGGCGCAGAGGAGGACAGGAGAGGTCGCGGGGCTGGGGGAGGACGAAACGGTTGTCGACCGCGAAGGAAGGGAGCCCTAGCTCCGCGCTCTTCGGTTCGCGCGAGTCCTGCATAATCGGGAACCCCGGGCAGCGGCCGGGGCCGAAAAATCCCCGGGGTTTCTGCTGTAACGGCCGAGCCGAGGTGCCATCTACCGAGCTCTGTCTCCCGAGCCCCCGAGCCCCCGAGCTGTTTCGACCCTTCGCTACCGCGCGTTTAAACCGGCCACCATCGGCCACCACCTCTCCTTCTGCAGGTGGCTCAGCCACGGCTCGGAGAGGTTAGGGCCCTCGCCCTAGGCGGCGCAGCAGGCCCGGGGCGCCACTCTGCGGAGCCACAGGGTGGTGTTCGGCCTCTGCTCGAAAACGAAAGGGTGGGGGTTGGGGGGGAGCCGAGGAGGGAATGCCTCCGACTCCCAAGAGGTCCTCTCAGTCTGATCTCGTATCCCCAGCCCGCGGCGACCGGAGTCCCGCTACTCGGTCCGTTGAGCAGCCGTCTCCCTGGGGCCATCTCAGCCTCATCCAAGCTGCAGGGAACCCGAGAGCAAAGGAAAGCAAGCTCAGCCCCAGGGACTTAAGTTTTAGACCCTGGGGTGGGGGTGGGCGAAATGGGTCGCGGCCCCCTGGAGCAAGATTTCTCAGTGCACTCGCCCTGCCCCTAGGGCCCCGAGCCCCGCCCCCAGCCTTCCTGGGTTCCCTGCGTCTGTCTCCCTGAGCATCTCTCTCCCCGCGTCTTGCTCTCTGACCCGTTGACTTGTTCCCGGGGTCTTGCTGTGCTTTTGTCTCTGTCTCTCCTCCGATTTCTGGCGTGAAGAACGGCCCCCGCCGCCCCCGCCACCCCCGCATAGGAACACACACCAGCAGAATCCGCCTTTTCAATAAAAAACGACAACTGGGAAACAGAGTGAATTAAAAAGCATTAACTTAAAAACAATCCATGTGTCTGCAAATGCGTTCCAAATGGCAGCCCTTCGGCAAGGTTGGGAGGGGGCGGAGGCGTGTCGGCCACATGTTCTGGAGCCTCGGACACAGTGTTGGGGGCCCAGTGCCTCGCTTAGGCCCGTTCCCACTAGCCACCTGGGATAGCAGGGTCTGGGGAGGGGATTCGGTCTACATACACTCACCCTCGCGGACCCCCACCTGGCTCCCTGACCCCTTCGGAGGTTCTGGCATCTGCTGATCCCTCTCACTCCCCCAGTGCCTCCGAAGTTCCTAGGCTGGCTCCAACTATCCTTCTGCACCAGCCCTCCCCACTCCCTCCACACATACACACAGATTTGACCCCCGACACCCCAGGTTTTCTACCCCATTCTCCTCCCGGCACTGCCCTGCCCTGCCCCACCCCACCCCCATTCTGCTCTCCTGCCCCTAGACCACCCAGCAGCCCTGGCTCAGAGAGAAATGGTTAGAAAAAAGCTTCCTTTGGCCTGAAGAGACTCTCCAGGGAGCTGCATACAGTATCTCGCTCCCAGTCCAGTACCTGCAACTGCTCTGTCTGTCCTGCCAGACGCCAACCAGAAACTCTACCTCTCGGGGTAGCAGAAGTAAGCTGCTGTCCTTTGAAGTCCCTCCACAAGAGGAAGCTCCCCTCCCCCCACGGTTCACCCTACTACCTCCCTCTCCACTCCCAACAACCCTCCTTCACCCCTTCCTCTAGAAATGGAAGAATTGGAGTTTAGGGAATCTGGGATTGCCCCTCAGTGTCTTCTCAGCTGGGAAGGAGCTCCTGAGTCCATAAACCAGATAGATGGGAGGAAGATCTGACGTCTTAGCATTCTCTGCTGATGACAATGACTTGTGATTAGAAGAACAATAGCAACAGTATAATACAGCAGCTAACACTTACTGAGCTCCTACTGTGTGCGGTCCATATATAACTCACAGACCCTGAGCAGTGGCTTTCCCTATCTGCCCCAGGATGGGGTGGGGCCTTCCAGTTTAGACAGAGGGTCTGAAACACCTGTGTTTGAATCAAAATCTGGTCAAGTTGCATTTGAGGTCCCTGTTCCTCCCCGCTCAGTAAAGACAAAAAGAGGCCAGTAAAAAGTTGGCTCTGAGTCATTCTGTATTCCTGAGACAACAAAACAAAACAGACAACACCAACAAAAAACCCACCACTTAAAAAAGCCTAATAGTTCTCACCCAATCAAATTGTTCTTCCTCTTAATAATCAGAGGTTGAGCTGTTTCATTTTATTTTGAGTGATAGAAGTGTTCTGTGTTCATTACGCAAGGGGGCCCTTCAAAATTCACCCGACTTCCACTGCCTCACAAGCCTCTCACCAGGTAGATGCTGGGAGAGCGCGATACAGGCACTTACCCACAGTTCCCCGGTGATTCTGAGGAGAGAACTGGATTTTTATGAGATCTCTGATATCTCCTCATATGATCCGTATCTCGTTCTCAAGTCCGATTCTGATCTGAGATCCTGACTCAGAATGGTGGAGGCCTGTCCTGAGCACTTCTGTTTCTGCAGGTTTCTTTGAGCAGCTTCCCTGTCTCCTCAAGTGCTCTTACACAGCCTGGGAAGGTGTGCCTATTTGTATGCGTCTAAATCTAGGTATGTGTTCCCTTGTGTGTGTGAAGGGGCACAGGTCTCAGGCTACCGCTGGGTATTTGTGTGGGTGATGTGCTGGTTGAGGGCCGGTACCTCTCTGAGCATTTGTGTGTCTCTGAGGGTAGGTGCCTATGCCTCTGGGCAAACAAGTGTGTCTGTGCTTTGTGTTACATGTATCTAATGGGGGGATGCTTTCGCCTCTATGCGGGCTCGTCCGGTGTGTCTGCATGGATGAGCCTGCCGTTTTCTGAGGCCTCCAGCAGGGCAGGGGCTCCTATGGAAGAGGAGTTCCATCCAGGCCCCTGAAAGGCGGGCTGAGCCACCTCCATGCTTCAGAGCTAACAGTCAGAACTCCCCTCCTGGCTGGGGGAGCGGGAGGACATGTTTTGAGCATAAACACAGATCTCTCTGCTGAGCATTCTAATTCTGCAAGTCAAGTAGACAGCCCAGGCAGCTGCCTGCTAATTAGCCACCCCGGGGAAAAAAATTGCCTGTGTTGGAGTGGATAATGTGTTTGCCTGTTTCTGTGGGATCCTTGACCAACTGAATGCCCCCCACCTCCCCCCTACCCTCTCCCATGGGCCTGTCTCCCTGCACCCCCAGCTCAGAAAGGTGGTGCAGCATTTGCATGCCTTGGTTCTAACACATTGGCTTTTTCAAACAGGCCAACTGCAAAGCAAATGTCATTTGGGCTGAACTTGGATGGCTCTAAATGAGATAAATGATCCCTTGGAATAGATGAAGACAGGTCCCATGCTGGATGAAGATGAGCTTTTAAAGTTCCCCACAACGTGAAGGACAGGCTCCACATCCCCACCCCAGGCAAACCGTGCTCTGGGGGCTGGGGTTCTTCCACAGCACAGAACAAATCCTCAGGTACCTGCAGCCAAGGATCTTGGGCTCGACAGATCCCCAGTCCCAGGGGGCCTCTGAGGCACTCTTCTCAGGTCCCTTTAGCAGCTGCTATGGGCTGGTGGGAGCAGAAGCCCAGCCAGGTTGAGCTGAAGGGCAGCTGCCCACTGTGGTCAGAGTCATGCCTTTCTCTTGGTTGTATACACACATGTGTACATGTGGATACAACCATGCTTGCAGCCTGAGCCCATGACTGTAACCTGTTCCAGGCTTTCAGGTACACAAAGGTCTAGACTCAGAGGCATTCACAAAACCCCACACCATCATTGTGTTGTTGTAACTTGTAATATATAAATAGACATGAACATAGCACACAGATTTATAAGCAGATGCAGATATGAACTAAACAAATAACGCATACAGGTATTGCTATAACGGAATGTTTGTATCCCCAAAATTCATATGTTGAAACCCTGTGCCTCAATGTGACGGAGTCAGCAGATGGAGACTTCGGGAGGTAACCAGGTAAGATGAGATCATGAGTGTGGGGTCCCCGTGATGGGATTAATGCCCTTATAGGAAAAAGAGAGACCAGAGCCCCCTTTCTCTGCCATGTGAGGAGGACACAGTGGGGAGGTAGCCATGTAGAAGCCAGGAAGAGGGCCCTCACTGGGAACCAAATCCCCTAGCACCTTGACCTTAGCCCTCTTAGCCCCTCAGAGCTCTGTGAGTATAACCGTCTGTTGTTCAAGTCTGTGGTATTTTGTGATAGCAACCCAAGCAGACTAATACAGATAGGAACTGGGAATTATACTTGCACATATTTGCAAATAGCAATTTACATAACAAAAAAATTATTGACACATTCCTAAAGAGAGGGAATCATGTCATGCGTGTCACTCCTACTATTACTGCTCGTAATCACTAATGAATTTCTATGCTAAGTGTCTCAGACTTCACCTTACTTTATTCTCAAGACAGCCCCAAGAGGGAGACATTTATTAGCTCCATTTTATCAAAGAAACTAAATCTTGAGTAAGGTGCTCAGAGTTGTTCGCACAATTGCTAAGTGGTAGAGTCAGGATTTGAACCCTGGTCTCCCTCTGTAGGGACGATGAGTGATCTAGCACTTGGAGTTGGGGGAAGGGAACCTCACCAGGGCCAGAGCAGAACAATCCGGCTATGCCCATAAAGCCCCCATTCCCTAGGGCCACCTGACTTGTTCAGCCTCACGCCTTATAACTCAATTACCATAATTGGGGGCAGCTGTCCCCAGAGGCGGGCCACAGAGCTCGGCCCTTCTTCCCAGGCTACAGAGCCACAGGCATCCCTGAAACCGTTAAACACTCGGCTTGCAACTTCTGTTCAAAATAATGACCATGATAAGAATAATAACATAAACTGATTTTAATACAGGCCTCACTTAAATAATGAGTTCTGGCATTTTTCAACAATATAAGATTATTTTATCCTCAGTACAAAGTCACTTCTCTGATTAATACAGCTATGTGCTTTTAATTAATAATGAGATTATTTAATGGTGTGTTTGGTCTCGGTGTCTAACTGTATGCCCACACCCACACGCAGATTTTCTCATTCTCTTTGACAGGGTCTCAGGCGGGTTCCAGTGGCACAGGCCCTGCCCACCCTTCCCAGGCTCCCGTGTCCATCCCTCCTGATGCCCCTCGTGCCCCCCAGAGCTGTCCCGCGATATCCTGGTGTCTTCATCGCCCCTGAGCAGCTCTGCAGGCCTGTCGCACTCCTCCAGCCCTGGCCCACACCCTGGCGGGCTCCCCCAGAAGAAAAATGAAGGCCCTCCTGACAAGCAAGCATAAATATTTTCTTTCCCAGCCCAGTTCAGATGGGGATATTTGCTGTTAATAAAGCGGCAGCTGGCTATCTGGGAGTGTCTGAACGTGGCCATCCCTGGCAGGGAGCACGTCATTCATCTCTGTCCTCACCCCATCAGATGACAAGACTTCGATAGCCTGCTTCTTTTTTGAATGTACCTCGAATGGCAGAAAGCAGGCAGAGAGGGTTTGGGTCACAGCAGTTTCGTCTTCTGTCTCTTGAGGGGCTGGGAGGGGGCAGCCTCAGCTTTCTGTGCTTGGCAAGCTCGCCTGTCAGGAGTGTGGTCATCAGATGCCCAGCAAGGCTATTTAAGTCCCACATCGGGCGGTGAGATTTATTTATGGGGATAGGAGGGGAGTGTTGGGGGTGGCTGGGTCTTCCCACTCTGAAAGGTGCTCAGACCAGAAAGGGCAAAACGACGTCATGGGAAATTGTGCTGTTCTTTGCGGCGTGTGGCCTGGAAATGGAGCTGCAAGGCCCGAAACGGTTTTGAAATAACATTTTGGGCTAAAGCCCTCCCTGCCCCCACCTGGAAATAGGTGTTGGGATGGAAAACAGGGCACCTCTCCTCAGCACTCGTCACCAGCCAGGGCTGTTTGAAATGAAAACAAAAAATTCTTCCTTAAAAGAAAGTGTGTTTTCCAAAGTACTATGAATTCGCTTCTTGACTTCCAAGTCTGTGCAATGCTGTGTGAAGACTCCATTTACAGCTTGGAGCTGTGGAGTCTGCTCTGGGGACCAGAGAGGGGCTCCAGCTGGGGTTGCTCTCTGGTGAATCTTGCATTCGATTAACAAACAATTGATGAGTGCTAGGCCTCTGGGCAGTGAAAAGATACAAAGATTTCAGGTGACCCAGGACTGGCTCAAAGTTCTGTGCTTCGGTTTCCCCACATGTAAAATGGGGGCGATGATACAGATTTCAAAGGACTGTTACGAGAATCCCCCCCGAAGCCTGTGTACAGCAGTGCCCATTGCAGCACTGGCCCCCCACTCGGTGTTTGCCAATGTGTTACTACTGCTGAAGGGGCTCACGGAGGTTTCCCATGGCCTTGCAGAATGGGGGCAGCGCTGCTCAGCTTGGCAGCCAGTACTTTCTGGGATCTGACCCAACCCCTTCTGTCAGCCAGTGGCCAGGGTGCTCCAGCTGCAATCAGTGTGTCAGCAAGCCTGTCCCGCCTGCGGCCCCTCCTTTCGCAACTCACCGCTGCCACCTCCATGGGTTTGTCCCTGTTACTGCACACACCCACCACACCTGGAAAACAGCCGCGCTCCTGCTCACTGCTCCTTCCCACTGGGTACCTGTGTCCTCAGGGGTGGCTGTAGCCACCACATGTCACCCCCCGCTGGTACGTTGTTTAAGGTTTTTATTCTAGAGTCAGGAAAGACAGAATCAAGAGAAAGAAAGGAGAACAGTAAAGAGTTTGCCCGGGGGGATGATTTGGTGACATTTCTCGTAAAGATCACTCTGGGCCAAAGAGGAGACTGGGTGCAGGAAGTGGCTGAGGGTAAGAGAAGAAGCTGGGGGTCAGGGGGGAGGCTGTTGCAGCGTCTGGGCAAGAAAAGACAGTACCGGTGCCTTTTGGGTGGAGAGGAGAGATTGGATTTGACTTGGCTTCATTTACCCACTGAACCTGTTTCAGTAGGTACCTGTTTCCTGGGTACCTACCATTCAGCCCATGGTTTGTAGGCAGGCTCTCTTCCAGCTGCTGGGATACAGTCTTGGACAAAGCAATACAAAATCCCTGCTTTCCTGGAGTTTGCATCCTAGTGGGAGAAACAGAGAAGAAACAAAGTAAATAAGAAAAATACACTGTGCATCAGATAAGGCTAAGTGCTGTTAAAAACATCGAAGTAAAGGAAGAGGTAACAAAAGAAGAGTCAGGGGTAAAATTATAGACGCTGAGGCCACAGAAGGCCTAGGGTAACTTCTGAGGAGAGCCCTCAGGAAGTGAGATGCCAGCCCTGCAGAGGTCTGGAGGTGCACACCAGGTGGAGGGAACTAGGGGTACAAGGTTCCCATGGGCCAGGAGTGAGGAGGAGGCCTGGAGGCTGGAGGAGGCCCCAAAGCAGAGAGCATTAGGAGTGGAGGTGGGAGATGATAGGGGGTCTGGATTATAAGGGGCCTTGTCTGTGCCAGCAAATACCCCTTTGGGTGCCTTGAAGTCAGGGGCCCTGGTGGCATGCCTTGGGTGGGCCCCCTCCCCCTCTGAACCCGATTTCTCACAGTGGAGGATACGCGTGGTGTTGGGTGTCATTGTGAGAGCTTTGAGGTTCATGCTATGCTCTGAGCAAGACTCGGGTGTTGCAGGCCCTGAGATCTCACGCGCTAAGGTCTTCAACCCGTTCTGAGACTCACCTACAGCTGTAGAGGCACTAAGGTGGTGGCCGTGGTGCTGCCTTGGGACACAGAGGGCCTGGTGCCCTGGCCTTGGGAGCCTCTTTTGCCCTGCCTGCTGCCCTGTCCCTAGGGAAGCGGGAGAGGGGCTGGCTTTGGGCAACTCGGGCTTGTGTCCGTAAACGCCAGGTCCCGTGGCACAGGCTCCTCCTTATGCGTCTTTCATACCTTCACTTACGCTCCCTGACTTTCACCTACATATTTATTCCCTCCCTCGTTCTGTTTGCTTATTCCTGTCTTCACTCATTCCTCGTTTACTTCTTTACCGACTCGCTCTCCTCTCTTGTAGCATTTATCACAAGAGTAACTAAATAGGTAACAGATTGTTCAGCTCTGTGAAAGCCTGACTTCTCAGCCAAAACGTAAGGGCATGAGGACAGAAACCATGTCTTACTCACAGCTTCACCACCAGCACCCGGCCCCGTGGCTGTCCCATAGTACATGCTCTGTAATAACGTGGGAATCCATTCACTCACTGCACACTCACTTAGTCCTTCAGGTGTTCAGCAGGCCTCTGCATGTGCCAGAATATGGGCATGGCACAACTTATAGCAGAGGAGTAGAAAAGAAGAAAATAGGGAGATAAGTCATCTGAGCCACTGTCATCCACCCCATTCCATTCGTCCATTCATTTATTCATTCTTCAATGAACACGCACTCAAATCACTCAGGACCAAATCTTGAGCTGGAAATGCCTTCACGCAGGAGAATCAAAGGAAGGCTGAGGGTGGGCTGGTGGTGGGCCTCACATCATGGGTAAAATTTCAGGAACTGTGGGGATGAAATGAAGTCAGAGAGAGGGAACAGTATGAGCAGAGTCTGCAAGGAACATCACGTCCGGGTGGGTCCGGGTGGGTCTGACTCCGCAAACAGCCCTGCCCAGCAGGAGGCTAGGGGAAGCTTGCTATCAGGATAGCTTGGGGCAGTGGATAAAAAAGCTTCGGTACACAATTTACAATGGCCAAGTGCTGGAAGCAACCTAGGTGCCCATCAGTAAATGAATGGATCAAAAAACTATAGTACATTTACACAATGGAATTCTACGCAGCAGAAAGAAAGAAGGATCTCCTACCCTTTGCAACAGCATAGATGGAACTGGAAAGCATTATGCTAAGCGAAATAAGCCAGGTGGTGAAAGACAAATACCATATGATCTCACCTTTAACAGGAACCTAAACAACAAAACAAACAAACAAGCAAAATATAACCAAAGACACTGAAATAGAGAACAGGCTGACAGTGACCAGAGGGGAGAGGGGAGGGAATTCCAGGGGGAAAGGGAAAGGGTTTACAGGAACTAGTATAAAGGACACATGGACAACAACTAAGGGGGGTGGAAATGGGAAGGAGGTGGGGAGCACTGGGGGGGGCTGGGATGGGAGTAAAAGACAGAAAACTACTTCAACAACAATTAAATAAAATTTTTAAAAATGCTATGGTACATATATACAATGGAATATGACTCAACCATCCAAAAGACTGAAATTGTACCATTTGCAGCAGCATGGACAGGCCTAGAGGGTATTGCGCTGAGTGAAATAAGTCAGACAGAGAAAGACAAACGCCATAGAATTTCACTTATACATGGAATCTAAAGAACAAAGCAAACAAAATAGAAACGCTCACGGACGCAGAGAACAGACTGGTGGTTGCCAGAGCGGAGGGTGGTTGGGGGACTGAGTGAAAAAGGTGAAGAATTAACAAGTACAAGTTGGTAGTCACGAAACAGTCATGGGGATGTGAAGCACAGAACAGGAAATACAGTCAGTGATGTTGTAATAACCACGTACAAAGCCAGGTGGGTACTGAAAATATCGAAGGAATCACTTTGTAATGTATATGACTATCTAACCGCTATGCTGTATACCTGAAACTAATATAAAATATTATAATATTGCATGCAAACTGTAATTGAAAACTCCAACTTAAATTTACAAAAGGTAGTTTGGGAAAATTTTGGATGGCTTTAATTGCCAGACATGGGGTGCTCTGAGCTCCAAGGGGCACTCACTCAAGCACTTGTCTCCTGTTGGGAGGAGGCTGCTGGGGCAAGCGGGGGCTGCGGGTGGGCTCCTCCCGGAACAGTGCGAGTTCCTGTTTTCCTGGCGGGGAGGAAAAGGCCCGGGGTGGCTGATTCCCCAACCGGGCACAAGCACACTGGCTCCTACAAAGCTTCGTGATGGCTCTAATGCAAATGAATTAAAAGTATACAGATTATATTCCCCCTTTAAAACCTGCCAGCCACAGGAAATCAGACAGGGAGCATTTAGGGGGAGGCACCTGAGTGTCCAGGACCCACCAGAGCCTCCTGGGGTCTCTCAGGCAGAGAGCAGGGGTTCCTCTGAGACCATGGGGAGGCAGGGCCCAGGCCTGGGCCCCAGCTCCTTTGTGCTCGTTTGTGAGCCTGTCCCAAAACCAAATGACGCACTGAAGAAGTGTCAGCTGTGTGGGTGCCACAGCTCCAGCAGACAGACTTGGGCCTAAACAGGGGTAAAGACATGTCCTGAAGTCACACCTCTGCTGAGGTGTTCTGAGCTTCCTAACCACTAAGAGCGCAGCATCCTGGTTCCGTGAAGATGGTGTCTGTGTACAAATAGTAGTTAGTGTTCCTGCAGCTGAGAAGGGCCATAGGAAGCTGTGCTCTTTCCCCCACATCCACGATGACCTGTGGGTTAGAAGGTAAGGCAATGATCTGGGGGGTGGGGTGGCGGTGGAGTGGGTCAGAGTTCAACGGGGGTGGGGAGCAGGGCTCAGTGTGAACAGGGTTTGGGCTCAGCCAAGACAAGAACCAGAGTCCAGGCTTCTTGACCCCAGCCCAGTGTTACTGCCACTACACCTGCCCTGACACTGACCTGGCCAAGGTCCTCCCCATATTCGCAGCCTCCCTATCTGCTACGAGAGGGTGTGAGAGAGAAGGCCTCTGAGGCCCCTTCCGAGTCGAGGCTGTTGGGCTGTTGATGTGAACAGACCGGAGCTCAGGATGTGAAGGCGGATGTGAGAGAGCAGGAAGTCCTGGGGCTCCCAGGGGTGGGGCAGGCCCAGCCTTGGGGGAGGCACGGGGCACTGTAACCACCCTTGACCCACTCTACCCTCACTCACTCCCCTACTTCCTCCTCTCCAGCCTGGCGTCTCCTCCACTTCCACATCTTATTGACTTTTGAATTTACAAGGCGTGCTGACTGCCGAGGCCCTGGGACGATTACACACCTGGACCCACCTTAGGAAAGCACCCTCCTATCCCAGGCCCCCCAGCAGACCAAGGAGAGAGGTGGAGCACACGTTGGACTTCTCAGGTGCTGTGAAAAATTTAAAGAGGCAAATAATAGAAAAGAATCAAAGGCAGGTTTTGCTCCAGAAAGGAAAGATGGAGGATCCATGTTCAATTTCATGGCCATGCTCCGAAACCCTCGCCTCTTCAGTCCAGGTCTGACTCTGACGACCATCAGGGCTCGGGCTGGAGTCAGGAGCTTTATGGTATTTGCTTGGTTTATTGGCTCCAAAGAAGAAGATATGAGGGCCCAAGCTGTTTTCTGGAGACAGGACCCCTCGAGGAAAAGCCTAGATTTATGGTTTCTGGAAACCTTACAGTAGGTTATTGACTGGACAGAGCCAGCTTTCCTCAGCGCCCAGTTTAAGAGGAGGGCCTGACGCTGGCCTGTGTGGCTTGGTTGGTTGGGTGTTGCTCTGCAAGGTGAAGTGTTGCCAGTTCAATTCCCGGTCAGGGCACATGAGTGGATTGCAGGTTTGGTCCGAGATTGTGGCACGTATGAGAGGCAACCAGTCAATGTTCCTCTCTCACATCAATGTTTCTTTCTCCCTCCCTTCCCCTCTCTCTAAGAGAGAAAGAGAGAGAGAGAGAGAGAGAGAGAGAGAGAGAGAGAGAGAGAAAGAGAGAGAAGGGCCTGGAGGTAAGGAAACCCCAGAACTGTGGTGGGAACCATTCCCCAAAATGTCTTCTCTTCTGTCAGCTCCCACGTCCTCAGTGACAGCCCCGTGATGCGGCATCTTCCCCTTCACCATGACGGTGGGAACCAGGGCTAGGAAGCTGGTGGGCCATCCCTGTCAAACAGAATCAGTATCAGAGGGGAGCTCAAACCCAGCTCCCTGCCAGGGCCTCTCCCAGGTGGAGCCATCGCTGCTAGAGTGAGATTTGAGGCCCAGTCGTGAGATACCTGAGTCACTCTGGCCAAAAGAAAAACAATGTTGCTAGGCCCCAGGCCTCATGTTACCTCAGTGTCACCCCGTGTAGATCTGAGATAATAGCCTCTGGGACAGTAGCCACCCATCAGGGCTCAGTGAGGTGACCCAGGAGTCCCCCTACACCAGCATGTGACCACACCAAGGGTGCTGCCCCTCTAGAGAATGCCCACCCTCACCATTCCTGTGGACACTGGCCCCGGCCAAGTAGCCCTGGACACAAATATTTCGTTGATAACCCTATTCCACAAGCACAAGAGGCTGGTTCCTGTCATTGCTTTACAATCTTCTGTGGCCCCTGTAAGCTGGGTAAATTTTATTTCTGGGCTTAATTAGTGGACGTGCCATAAATATTCATGTAGCAAAATGAGCCCTGGCTCACAAGCACAGCTGCTTCCCGCTTGGGGGAAATTAACATCGTTTTTCCGCCGGAGAGTAATGAGGCTCTGTGGCTGGAGAGAGGACCCTTTCAACAGCCTCTCCAGGACGGAAAGGGAGAGCCACACTCAGAGGCACCCTCACCCGGGGAAGCTGCCCCCGCCACCCCAGGCCCCTCCGCCTCCCCAAAGGGGGGCAGGGCTGGGCCTCCGTAGAGCTCAGCTCTGAAGGGAGCCCCCAGCAGGTGCTCGGCAGAGCAGAAAGATGCCTGGGCTGTGTCTGAGGGCCAAATCCACCTGCCACCTGCTTTTGTGAATAAAGTTTTATTGGCACACAGCCATGCCCATTCACTGAGCCATTGGCTGTAACAGCAGAGGTAGGCAGTCATGACAGAGACCTCCTGGCCCACACAGCCTGAACTATTTACTATCTGGCCCTTCCCAGAATAAGTTTCCCAACTCCTGTTCTAGAATCTTCTCATTTAATGAAATTTCCGTACAGTTAAATTCTCTGGATTCTTAGGAACATGGATGGAGCTGTTTTAGAATCTTGTGGTCTCAGAATCGTATGTGCACAGGGCTCAATCTCAGCTCCACCACCTCCTCATCTGTGTGACGGGGGCAGCTCATACAACGGTCTCTCTGCCTCAGTTTCTTCACGTATAAATTGGCGATAATAACAGTACCTTTCCCATGTGGTTGTTGTGAAGATTACCTGAGTAAATATTTGTAAAGGCCCTAGAAAAGCATTTGTCACAGAGTGAGCATTATGTAAGTGTGCCGTTAAATAAATGGGCTCAATCTCCTATAGTTTCAGAATCCTCAAGTATAGGGTTTTAAGCCCTATAAACTTCAGCTTGTCACATCACGGACTCTCATGCATTATCTCACTTAATCTCCAAAACAACTCTTTGAGGTAGGAACTGCTGCCGATTTACATCTGAGGAAACTGGGACTTGACCAAGGTTGGGAGACTAACTCCCCGGTGGAAATGCAAAGCTGGAACTGGGCCCAGGTGGTCTGACCCCAAAGCCTGCCTTCTAGATATTCCCACTTCTCACCTGGTACCTGTAGCACGATCCTCCAGTTGCTGCTGGGCACCTGCTGTGGCAGGGAGCGTGCTGCGCTGGAGGCTGCTGGCTGCGTTGCTGGAGGGCTCACTCTGGGATCTGCTCTTGCATTCGCCCTCCTCTGAGTCCTAGTTCTGACAGTCTCTCCCAGCTCTGAAACGCCCAGGTGGGAGAACAAGGGCACTTCTGGAGGCAGCTTCCAACTTGCTGGGAGTCGGCAGTGCTGTGGGCTTTAAGCATTTGCAACAAACTAAACCTAGACAGAAAGACTAAGCTCCACACTTTTGAACAGACCCTTCCTCTGGGAAGCCTTCCTTGGTGCCCCTCAACTCCCAGCATTCCTCATGGCTGGGAGTCGAGGGGCAAAAAGCCATGCCCTAGTGTGGGACTTGTTATATTCATAATGACCCTAGGACTCTCTAGCCCTTGTATTCTTCCTGCGTGTTTTCAAGGCATTTTGAGGTCCTCCTCTCCCCCAGTTATGTGGCATTGCACTGCTCATCAAGTCCTGTGGCACTGCGTTTATCCACACAGCATTCTCCCCCGAGGGTCGTTCTCATTCCCATTTGTAAAGTGATACTCCTGAGGCCCAGGGGGCTGGGTGAATGGGAAGAAAGAAGAGAGAAGGAAACTACCCTGGGAGAACCTTCTGTGTGCCAGGTATGTGCTAACCCTTCGCCTCCTTTGCTGCCCCCCTCCCCCGTGCAGGCAGTAACCTCGCTTCTCAGAAGCGAGAAGTGGGGCTGGGGCTCTGAGAGGAGCTTGGACTTGCTCTAGGTTAGGTAGAAGAAAGAGAAGGCCATTGATGAGGCATCTACTACATGCTAAATGTTTTCACACACATGCCTTATTGCACCATCAAACACACACAGTAGGAAGTTCTACGGGAGGTGTTTTTATTCCTGCTTTTCAGGTGTATAAACCGAGACTCAGAGAGCCAGGGTGGCTTCCCCCCGGGGGAGAGGGGCTGGAACCAGGCCCCCCTGGCTGTGGATAAAACACTTTCACCCGATGCCGGCCATCCTCACGAGGCTCAGCACGCATCCTTTCGGGGAGTGGGAAAGGAAACACTGGGCCCTTTTACAGGGTTTCCGTGTGCATGACAGGGAGCCCCTGAGGATGGTCCGCTGGTTTATTTTTTTCTGCGGGCCGCACTGGAGCCTTTCAAAGGTGTGAAGTTCCGTGGCCTGCAAAGGCTGACGCGACTGGCTGTCCAGAGCGGGCAGCCTGAGCCCCAGACCCCCAGGCCAGGCCTCTCATGTGCCGCCTGCGGGAACTCCCTCCTGCCCACCTGGCCTCTCACTCGCTGAAAGGCTGCAAAGTGACAAGCCAGCAACTTGACTCCATGTTTATTCACCAAACACAGAGACAGCCCTCTGGGCTCTCCTCCGCCATCCAGACCCTCTGCCACCTCAGGGGAAGAGGGGCTTCCAGACCACCACTACCAGGCTCCACATACCTCGCCTGCTCACCTCCAGAGACTGGCCACAAGGAGGAGCATCCAGCCTGGCCCAGCAGCAGGAGAGAGTGCGGTCAGACACAAAGACGAACTTTCTGCCACTGGAGGATACTTCACCTCAGAGGAAGGAGGGTCTTCTGAAGCACTGAGCTCTCCTGGTGAGGACTCTGGGTCTTCTGTCAAAGCTTCCTTTCCCTGCCCCCACAATGAGACCACCTGGTTTCCCGGCCCCACTCCCAGCCAGCAGTCTCACAGTGATGTGACCATGAGAGTGATAAGTGGGACGAGGGGCGGGAGAGCCAGGCTCTGTCCCAGCTTCACCATCCACTGACTGTGGGAACATGGGTTAAGTTATTTTGCTGCTCAGGACCTTGGTCTCTACATCTCTAAAATGGGCATAATCATCAAGGGGTAGTTACAAATGAACAGATACAAAGTGCACCGTGTCCTATGTTCCAACCTTAAGGCACTACGTATTCAGGAAGAGGATTTATTAATTCCATGGTTCTTTCCCCATTCCTCCTCCCTTCTTCTCCTTCCCCATGCTTCTTTTGATCCCTCCTTTCCTTCCTTACCTTCCCTGAGAGAGAAAGTTGGCCTGTCCCCTCTTCTACCTAGCCAATTAACTGAGAAATGTTGCGGAGAGATTGAGAGGTCCTTTCTTTGTTTTGCTTGAATCCTTTTTTTAAGACAGTTAGTAAGAGTGGACCCAGGCAGGTAGCAGGGCCACTGGGAAATGCCCATGGAGGCTCCAGGTCCCCTCAGGTGGCCCCCAGGAGAATCGGAACGTTCCCCTGCTGGGGAAAGCCTGGCTGGGTCTGTGTGTCGGCAGGCCAGTGGGAAACCCATGGCCATGGCCTTGCTGGGCTGGACCGAAGTCCCACTTCTCAGTGCTTCCACTCCCAGACCTGCCGAGTCCTCGAGTGTCCGGGCAACCCTGAGCAGCGGTGTTGGTCAGCTGATTGGTTATTTCCGGATACAATAACCAAGGGAGAGGCACACTTGTTTTTTAAAACCTGAACTTTTGTTGTTTTTCTGTTGTTTCCCCACCCCACACCCACCCTGACCATTTTAATAACTGAACTCAGCTGTTTGGGTCGGACCAGCCTGTTGCTTGTCCAAACTGACCCGTTGATGGAGGAACTCACTGGCTGTTTGTCTGCAGGGACCAGCTGCAGGGCTGTCATCACAGGGCATTTTGGCCGAGTGGACTGGTCTGGGTGGGACCTGCAGTCAAATCAGCTGATACCAATGCCCCCTTCAACCTTACCGCCAGCACTGGCCTCTCCACATGGCCTCAGCCCTCCGGCCACGTCCCCTGTTTGTCAGAGGACTTCCAAACCCCAGCACAGCCCCCTCACTGGCCTCTTTAACTCACTTCCTTTCGTGCTGACGTGTCCATGGCCTTTCAGTGGGGCCACAGAAAGAGGGACCTCACACCCTCAGCCCCATTCACTCTGCCCATCCCCTCCTTGGCCTTTCAGGCTCCCAGTGAAAGGGACTTGTCCACAAATTGGGGATTTGCCATTGTCCCCTTTATAAAGGCCCTTCATCTCCCTCAGCCCCGCCCCTCCCATCACTGGGATCACCGGGGTGGCCCCAGAGGGGCTGCGATGTAGCAGGGCACAATATCCCCAGCAGCCTTGCCTAGAACCAGGGCTGGGGGCTCAGAAACTCGGGCTTGGCTGTGGAGCAGGGAAATTTCTCCCTGCCTCACTCCACTCCACACTTCACAGGGGGAGGAACTGAGTCACACAGCGAGGCCTCTTGTCACCCACTTTGCAGTCCTAGTAGCTCAGTCCACCTGTTTCTTTCAGCCCTGGGAGGGCAACTGCGTTTGTCATTTGTTTTACCCCAATATGCTGCTCCATTACAAATGTGTACAAAAGACGCAGCCAGTAGTGGAGCAAGTCTGGGTCAGGGTTTTGTTGTTTAGCATCTGAAATCAAAAGCTAGAGCCATGAAGACAGCAAGTCTTGGTTGAACCGCCTCAAAAATAAATAGAAACACTGGCCTGCCTAATTTGAAATTCAACTTGCAAAATGGAAACAAAACCAAATTGTTCTTTTCCTGTTTCTAATATTTTTGCTCCCTCATTTAGATGATCTAATCCAACTTCCTATCTGTAGGTGGGCCTACTGCGGCCCAGAGAGGAGGTCTGCTTGCCTCAAGGCACACAGCATCACCCACAGGGCTGAGCGGGCAGGCCTCTAGCCCGCCACGCTCCGCCTCTCAGGCAGGCTGTTCGGTTTCGGAAAAATCTCAGCTCAATCGAAATGGTGTTGCCAGAATCACTTGGGCCCTGCAATTTGGTTTGGGTGCTGTGCAGTTTCTAAACTAAACTGGCTTTTTACAAAAGATTTGAAACTGGTGAAAGGGGCTGTCTACAGAGTTTCATCCTTGGGGAGAACCGCCTGATCTCAGCGTTTGTGACTCAAGCTGCTCCCTCCCTAAGGAATCCTGAGCAAGATGGGCGAGCCTGGGGCTGAGAGATTCTGAGCCTGAGCTGAGCCAGAGAAAAGATCGTTGGAGGAAGACAGCTTCATATTTAAGCAACCACTGCATAGCCCCTGTCTGTATGGTGTTTGCATGAAAAGCAGGAGATTCTATAATTAAATTATTTCTCTCCAGTTAGCCCCTTTACAGAATTTGGGATGAATTCACTAGGAAGTGAGCATTTTCCAAAGGACAAGAGCGACTCTGAAGCTAGCTGTTTTGCTTTGGGTTTGTCCCTAAATGTTGCAATAGAATCCAAAGTGTCACCATCCACCCCCATGCACTACGTATACTGTTGTCATCCGGGGTTTGTGGCAAGTGATGAGCCCCCACATCTCTCCGAACCCTGGTGAGGATACAGTGATGTCGTCATCTCATTGCTGAGCCCTCCTCATCCACCCAGCTTCCATCACCCCCAAGACTGATAACCATCAGAGACTTAATTCCTAGCAAATTATCTAATCCACACGTCCGATGTGTGTAAGCCCCAACCTGTGAGAATCATAAAGTAAATAAGCATAAAATGGTTTACCGTTTCCAATCTCCTCTCCCTTGAATAGGCCAGGCTGCTTGGTCTGGGCCCCAGCCATGGCTCCTGTGTCCTTCAGAAGGAACAGGCTGCACAGGTTCATATCTGGACCTGTTTGCTGCTGTTTCTGGGACATAGGCCACAGACGTACGCACAGAGATGCACGAGTCTGTCTCTCCCTCCTCCTCCCCCTCCCACACCTCCAAGGGGCCAAAGTGTCATTTCACTAATATGCTAATCATTGAAATAGGCTTGTCTCGAAGGGCACAGGCATGGGGAACCACGATGCTGGGTGACTTGCAAAAAGAAAAGCAAACTGCTCCTTCGAAAAACAGAGGGTGGTAGGAGTTTGTAACCATGAGAAGGGAGCAGAAAAGGAGGTCAGCAGCTCCAGGAGGTATAGGGAGTGATCGAATTAGCCGTGTTTTCCAGACAGAAGCACAGGATTGCCGAGGGGCTGTGTGTGTGTAAGGGCTTAGGTGCAGATTTCAGCTGGGCCAGAAGCCGGGCCAACTGGCCTCTAAATCCTTTTTCGCCTCTGAAATTCTTCAAGGTCATGTCTAAAAGCCTATAATTCCAAAATTCTATAATTCGTAGATCCTATACTTCTCTAACAAAACAGACACTCTCCAATTCTAATGTTCCATAGTTTTAAGCATCTGTAATTCAATCAGTCTGTAATTATAAGCTGTTATGATCATAAAAATCTATGGTTATCTAATACTACCATTCTGTGATGCTAACATTCTGTGATTCTAAGATCATATCATTCAACATTTCCTTAATTCAGTATCCTAACATTCTATCATTTTTGTGTTCTATGATCCTAAGAGACCATGATTCAAGATTTCTATAAATTTGTTTTTCTATATTTTTAATGCTCTATAATTCCAGTATTTGAGAATTCTGATTCCATAATCCTAAAATTTCTTAATTTTGCTTCATGCTACTAAGAATCAAAAGTGTTTCTGGAATTCTCTAAATCATTTTTTCAAGAATTCTAGCAGTCTAAGATTCTAATAGTCTGAGTCTCTAACATCCTACAATGCAAAGGTATTTTTTAGTTTCAAGTTTCATATTTTGAAGAGTCTATACTTCTAAGCCTGTTCATTCCATGATTTTAATATTGTCTGCTCTTGTAATTCCAACATTTCGACACTTTATGATTTTGTTATGACAAACAGAATGTTGCTTCATCTGCAAAGCACAGGGGTTAAACTGGAACTGAATAGGACCCAAGTGACGACCACTGCTGTCCTCAGAATCTGTCTGTGCCCGTCCGGGGGCCACTGCTCTGTCCTCCCCCCATGAAGGAGACCAGAAAGTGGCCGGTTGATCCAGCCTGGGCTGCAGGAGCTGTCTGAGACCAAGGGCGGGGGGGCCTGGACAGGGTCAGGCGGAGGAGCTGGCCCCCACGCCTCCGGGAGGCCCTTCCTCAAACAGCCAGGTTTCCAAACATCTGCCAGCATTTGCGTCCCGATTGCTGTCCTTTAAAAGTATCCCTCTCCCTTTCTTGTTCTCCATCAAGAGCTCCCATGACAATCATTTCAAGCAGCTAATGAGTTTCAGATGGCCTTCAGGAGCCTGGGATGGATGGAAGCTGGGGGATGAGGGTTCTTAGGCCGAGTTTCGTGGGCAGGGGGGAGGGATGGGGGCGGGGGTCAAAGAGAAAACTCTTTTGTAGCTGAAGTGTCTGGGGCCGCCCACCCCTCCCATCCAGGCCTGGAGATGGAACCTGGACAGGAGCCCTGTGGTCCCTGCCGCTCTCCCCTGCTCCCAGTGCTTTCTCTCTCAACACACAGACCAGCACCCCTCTCTAACTCCTCGCTGCTTTAAACTTGGACAAACTGTACAACCTACAAAAATGATGTGACAGTATCAAGGCCTGCTTGAGGCCAAGATGTCATGACTTACCTGCTAACAGAAACGTCTTTGCAAAAGACAATCTTCTGTGACTGTAACCGCCTGGATGCACCTCGCTGTGGGGCCATCTGGCTCTAACGTGGGCCACGCTGCCTGGCCCAGAGTGGGGCTGGCACTGCGCAGGGGCAGCTCCACAAGCCTGCCACTTCCTCCTGCAGGCTGCTCTCTCCCTGTGGGGCACTCCTTCTGCCCCTCGGTTGGCCCGGGACCCCCCAAGCCGCCTTTGTTGACACAGGGCAGGGGCTTTCTTTCCCCAGCAGAAGGGGCATAGAAACACCAGGGACACAGGAGACGGTGTCCTGGCCTTCATTTCCATGGCTTTGGAGAGCCCAGGAGGCAGCCGTGCCCAGACCTGGCCAGGATTACACAGCGGGTTCTGCGGCGGTCTCCCTCCCGGCTGTCTGGGAACTTCCGCTGCTTTCAAGGTCTAATTTAGGGATTGACTTAAGCGAGCAGAACATTGAGAAAGGCACACCAGTGCCTTTCATGGGAACTCACACAGTTGCAGGCCCACTGAGGTCATTCCTGACCAGGAATGTAGGGGACATTTATGCAACGGCATATGTACAGTTTCAGGTTTGAAGCGGGGAAGGGGGCCCCTCCTGGCAAGGGAGATCCAGCCTTATAATTAAGTAACTCGCTGTTTCCTTTAAGATATCAACAACAATAACCACGCTCTCCTCATTGCCTAAACAGGACCAACCCCGGGTTAAGCACTTCCTGGTGGTCCGCTCTCACACATGTGCAGAGAGAGAGAGAGACTCTTGGAAGCCAGCCTCCCGGCTTCCCAGCAGCCACCTCCCCTCTCCCCGCACCCGCCCAGTTCCCCCCGCCCCTTGCAATTAGGGGTAATCTTTTGTTGCCTAGAAAGTGTAAAAATTGCTGCTTTTCTTTTTGCATGCATAATATCCACTTCCCCTCCAAGTGCGTTATTTGGTTTGGGAATTACATCTATTTACAAGAGGAGATGTTGCACAAAGGTTGTGTTTATGTGGAAAATTATATCGGTGACACAGGCTGATTGGCGTGTGGAGACTGGAAGAGGCAGGCCAAAGAGGCCTTCTCATCAGCTTGGAATAACAGAATGATTGTATTTTCAGCAAAGCTAATTGATCACATACCTCGCTGGGCTATCTGTTTACTCAAAGGCCATCCAGGCCCTGGGAAGGTGGAGAGGAGAGGGCCCGGGGGCAGTGGTCACCAACAGACCAAGCCAGCTTCCGAAGGCACTGAGGGTGCAGGTGGAGACAAGGGGATAGGCTGGGTCATTGGGTCGTGCAGAAGGACAGAGAGGTGAGCAGACTTTCCCGGGAGACGGAGACCAGGCCCAGACTTGACACTGGCGGATCAGCTCTTATCTCTGAGACCCTGTAAGTCTGTGTGGGACGCAGAAGGTGTGAGAAAGGCAAATGAGAGTATGATCAGCAGCCAAAGCAAGGAAAAAATAAGCTAATTCCCCTCCTCTCTTCAGTTTGAACAGCTGACCCAAGAACAAGCTTTTAAGCCAATGTCGGGCCTGCTACACTGGGCCCTGCAGGGGCTAGAGTGCTGGGAACCTGCTCAGAGTGGCTGGGGGCTCCCGCCGCCTCTGCCCTTCCCCAGGAGCTCCATCACAAGGCTGGCTGGGAGAGAGGCCTGTGGAAAAGTTTGGGCATGTGGATGAGGACTGCATTCAGTTTCCAAATCTGCAAAGAGGGAAACCTGAGTCCACCCCTCTCTGACACCCTCCTGGAACAAAGACCCTGCTCCTTGTCTTTGGGGAGCTGAGGGGTTTATCTTCAGCTATATAATCAACATTCCTGGGCCCCCACGGTGTGTGAGTGGTCTCCTAAGAAGATATTAATTCCCCCAAACTGAGCCACACAGGCCAGGCCTTCGGGGAAGGCAGGGGGCAAACCACTCAAGTCACCTAAAAAAGTGTTGAGTTAGAATTGTATTTCCTCACCAGTGTTAAGCCTCAATTTGTGGGGGCGGGGGAACAAAAACAGTTGGGCATAGTTAAGTGCTTAAATGGAAAATGACCAGTTATTCTAAAAGCAACTTGTCAGGCATTGGTCAAGGAACTGCTTAACACTCACTTTGCAAAATGAAGTTTCTTTGAAAACCACCCATTACAAATAATGCAACATCCCTGATCCCCGTGTTACGGCTGGTTATTCTGCAGACTTCCATTTGGAGCCAATCAAACTACTAGTTACTCTTTCACAAACACCAGCCCCTGGTTTGACAGGTTCTAAATGTGGTTTGGTCGCCTCGTTGCTAATCAGTTTCATTCGTATTTAGCTCACTTTTCCTAAAGCAAGGATTAAGCAATCTTTGGGTATAATCAATATGGATTCCCTGGAGAGATGTTCAAATCCTCAGAGACCACTGAACCCAACAGCCTCGTTGACAAATGGGGAAACTGAGGCTTAGCAGACGCCAGTCCGTGCCAATCCCTGTTTGGTGACGTGGAAGCCAGGGTCATGTATTATTCGGGGGGGGTCCTTGGATCAGGTGATGCTGAATGAACTTCGGTTGCTTTTTCTCCAAGCCCAGTCATGAGGTTTCTCACCTCTCTCCGGGTCTGAGATCTGCCAGCCCTAATTTGGAATATGTCAACTGTCGTAATAACCTCCTGGTAGCCCTGTCTGTGCATACGTGTGAGTCTGTCCACCATTATGTTTCAAAATCACTGGCCCTTTTGAAAGACAAGCACCTTATTAATGTGGTGCTCACTGAATTGTTTTTTAATTGGAAACATTTTGCAATGAAAGAACATTAATAAAACCCGAATCCAAATCAAACTTCTCTGTGTATGTTATTTTTATTCTGCAGTCAAATGCTTTTATTAGATTTAAAACTTTCACTGTGCTTTTTATCTCTGGCTATATAATGTTCTACAATAAAAAAAAAGGCCCAGTGACTCCGAAGTCTGGCAAAATAATATACTTTCTTGGATGTCTCTGTGTGTTGCCAATTAGCTTTGCCGTGAACACAGGCCCCCATCCATCACTCGCCTCTGGGTGGCTGTAACGGAGACCTAATTTGTTTCATATGCCCTGTGCTCTCTGAGCCATTCACCAGCACCTCCAACCTGCTGAGGAGCGGCCGGGCCATAGAAGAGATGAATGACAAGAAAAACCCGAGGCAAGCCAAAGGAACCCCTCATCGGAACCGGGCTGGGCTCTGCTAGCCCAGTGGGGAAATCCCAACCTCAGTGCCTCCGTTTCCTTCCTCCCAGCACCACCCCTAGCCTCTTCTGTCTCCTCCACCTCTTCTCCCCTTTCATGACCCAAAAGACGCAGAGCTCATAGGCAGCTCGGCCAGAAAAGAAGGAGAATGGAAGCCTACTCCTTTTCCTCCCGGTTCCCGGAGCTGGCTGCTGTCCTCTCCCCCTCTGCCCAGTTCCCACCGCCTCCCACCTACTCCTTTTACAAGCCCGACTTTTAAACCTCCAGTTCCCTAGGAATTTTATGAATGCTCAGCACACGCCAAAATAAACTCATAAAGAAAAAGTTTCTAAGGAAGGTCATAGACCCATACACCAAGTGCTAAGCGGTAAATACAAAAGTTCTTCAGGTCGATAGGAGCTGAGATCTGGGTGGTGGAAGGTTGGGGTCTATGGAGGGGAAAGAGTGAAGCTTCCAAATCCCAAACCCACTGAGTCTTTTTTTTTCAAGCCTTATTATAGTTCAACTTCTCCTGCTATTGGAGCTGTAGCCCAGAGAGGTGAAGGATTTGCCCAAAATCACACAGCAAGCTGGCCTGTCCAGTGCTGAAGCTAGGTGCTCTGGAGCCTTCCTTTTCTGTGTTGCTGATGCAATGAGGGAAGGAGAGGAAGGGCCCTCAGGGACAGAGGCACCTTCTGGGCCTCGGTCGTGGGGCTGACTGTTGTAACTCCCTGGAGTAGCACCACCCAATAGAGCTTCCTGCAAATGATCTACGTCTCTGCTGCCCTGTACACTAGGCACTCACCACATACGCCTATCAAAGGCTGCCACGGTGGACAGCCCAAATATAAAACATTCCCATCACCACGGAAGTTTCCCCTGGACAGCACTGTTCTCAGGGTCGACACCCTTGGCCTTTGAAGACATATCTGTGGTTATGGTACCAGGCGGTTCCTCCCTTTAGGCTGTCAGAACCCCAGAACCTCCACAACCCCCCATAATGACGTATCCCCTTGATGGCTAGGGCCCATCTCTCTTCTCTTTTAACCTCCATAATACCCAACACAAGACAGATTCTAAGTGAAGATTTAGTCTCAAACGCAAAAGGTTGAAAAGGGCCTCACGGGGAGTTGAAGCAAACTTCTCCCCAGGCAGGAGTCTGTCCCGAAGCCTCCCCAAGGGTGGCCCATCCGCCCACTTTTCACACACCTCTGGGCCCAGAGACCTCGCTACCTCACCAGGCAGCCTAGGTCATGTCTGAAGAGCCAGGATTATTAGAATACACTTTTGAAAATCTAGCTGAAATCTCCCCACTCTCATCTTCCGCAATATCCTCCCCACTCTCTGGGGTCTCACAATATTATTTTTGCTTTTCTTTCCATGTGATGACCCTTCTAATAGCTAAACGTAATCCAATTCCTCCCGGTTCCTTTTCAAACACAAAGTTCCTCACTGAACACCGAACTCTAGATGTGGATTGGTCAGCAGAAAATAGCAGATACCGAGCCCTCTTGGTCTAGAAACCATTCTCTGTTAATGTCACTCACGCTTTAGGTAACTCCACAGGCTCATCCTGGCCTTGGGTTGTGTGAACCACCCAGGCTCCATGAATGGTCCCAAGGCTGAGTTGTCCCCGGGGTGCATAGGGTGGGCGCTGCTTCTTGCCCTGAGCAAGCAGTGCTCCTGCTCCCTCCCACCCAGGTAGCTCTACTATGGTGCCTTCTGCAAGATTTCCATGTCCCTCTCCAGTGTCTGGGACTGCCCAGGGCTCACAGTGTCATTCATACAGGTGGGACGCTCTGAACCCGGACTGAGACCTGCATAGGCTCTGGTCCATTTCTCCCCTTTCAGGTTCTTTCTACCTCCACTGCATGCGGGATGTCAACCAGATCCCTGAGAGCTCCAGAGTTCATTTCTATGGGCTTGTCCCGGGACTCCATGGCCAGACACTAGTTCCAAGGGAGCCGCATAGCAAATGGATCACTTCCATTAGCTGATGTGATATTTCTTCTATAGGTACCCATGAAACTGGGTCTCTGGAATGATACTGACATACTAGTTTTGGATGGCATACTAGTTTTGGAAAACCCCAAATACCCTAGAGGCACCCCTGGTCCCTATGGTCATAGTCCAAAAGTGAGAAACAGTCTACTCTACAGTTTGTGAGAGAAGCAGCACTGGGCAGGCCCAGAAGATAGAACCTGGAGGGCTTCTCAGAGGCAGCGTTATCTAAGCTGAGTCTAAAGAATGAGTCAGAAAAGAGAGAGAAGAGGGGGAATTCCAGGCAGAGGACACTATGGGTAGAAAGGGCTCTGAACGTGGGTTAGCCTGGTTATATAAGCTTAGGCAGATCACTTAGCCTTTTTTGAACTCCAGTTTATTTGTCTATAAAACTAAGAGAACAGTCTCTACCTCACAGGGTCAAGCCTTTGTCCAACGATTCAAAGAATGTCTTGGGAGCCTCCTAAGCCAGGCCTGGTGCAGGTGCCAGAGACACCCCAAAGACTCAGCAAACGGCTGCTCTCACGATGCTCAGGAGGGCAGTGCAGCAGAGTGGCCTGACTCCCCAGGAACCACGGTGGGGTACACTGACTCTGGTGAGGTCAGGGCTCCTTGGCCCTTGAGCTCAATCTCAAGGAAGGTTAGTAAGAGTTGCCAGGGGAGAGAAGATGGGAAGGGCCTTCCAATAGAGGAAAAGTATGTACAAAGGCCCAGAAGTCCAAGCAAGCTTGAGAGATTTGGGGCCTGGGAAGTAGTCCCACATGCCAGTGGGGTCTGGTACCTGTTGACTGAGGCCAGAGCCAAGAAGGCTTTGAATGCCCTTTATCACATTCATGGGACTGACCTCTGGAGGATTTTAAGCCTGAAAGTCACAGGATCAGTTTTGCCGTTTAGAGAGTTTCTCTGGAGGCCAGTGTAGAGGCTGGGCTGCTAAGTGAGAGGCTGGAGGCTGGCTGGGTATTCAGGAGAAAGACGATGAGGCTGTTACCTCGAGGGATGGAGAAGGCTCATAAAGGAGGCAGAATCAATAAGAACTTAGTGGTTGGTGAATGTGTGTGGTAAGGGAGAGGTGGAGCCAAGAATGACTCAGGCACTTGGTGTGTTTGTTTTCCAGAAGGAATACCAACAATTGTGGCAATATTAGCTAGCCTTTATTACGTACCGGTTATGGGTTAGACTTTGTGCTAAGCATTTCACGTGGATGATCTCACTTAATCCTCACAGCGGTTCTGTGAGGTAGCTACCATTTTATTCCCTATTTCGCAGATGAGAAACTGACTCAGAAAGGTTAGGTAACTTGCCCAAAATCACACAGCAGACCCAGGGTTGGCATTCAGGGCAGCCCTCAGCATTCCTCTCCTCTCCTCCCTCCTGCTTTTCCTTCAGGCTGAGGCTCTGGGCTCCTGCCAGGCCATCCACACCCTGTTTGACCACCCAGGCACTCAGGCACGGATGTTCTTGCCTGCCTCGCCTTCAGGGCTTTCCTACATAAGAGCCAGGTCTCTGAAGCTGAAGGGGCATGGCACTCACTCATCCACTCACCCATGTGTCCACCTCTGCACATGCTTGCTGAGCTGCACACCCAGGCAGGTCCTGGATGGGGCCTAGAATACAGGGGTGGACAGACCTGGCGGGGCAAGTGCACTCAGCTCAGGACAGGGCAGGCGGCCTGTGCTCTGCAGACTACCTGTTTAAAGGTGCCATTCCACTCTATCCTGTTCTCTCCCTCAGCCCCTTCCTGATTGTGCATAGTCCTTGTCAGGGCGGAATCATTTTATGCTTCCGTTGCTTGGGTCTGTCTTCCCCGTTAAAGGCAAGCTGCCTGTTATGAGCTGAACTGTGCTCCCCCGAAGTTCACGTGTTGAAGCCCTAATCCCTAGTATCTCCTAATGGAGATGAAGTCTCTACATGGAAATAAATAAAATGAGGTCATGTGAGTGTGGCCTAATCCAATATGACCAGTGTCCTTACAAGAAGAGGGCTTGGGACACAGATGAGCTCAGAGAGAGGACCACTCGAGGACACAGGGAGAAGATGGCCATTTACAAGGCAAGGAGAGAGGCCTCGGAGGAAACTAGCCCTGCCAACACCCTGATTTTGGACTTCCCGCCTTCCGAGCTGTGAGGAAATAAACTTCTGCTATCTAAGCCTCTCCCTCCGTTGTGCTTCGTAATGGCAGCAAGCGAACACTGTCCCTCAAAAACACCCTCTGCCTTGTTCTCCAGGGCTAAGCGCCCTACCTCCCCGATTACACTCCCAGTGAGCATGTGCTCCTCACCTGTGAGTGGGTATGTGTGACACATGTATGGCTCTGGAAGCAAGGATCTGTGGGTGCACACATTCGTGTCTGGGTGAATTCATGTGTCCACGTGTGTGCTCTTTAACTTCTGCATCTGTGATTTGATGCAGATACATGTTTATGCATGTATTTGTATGTAAGGCAGTCGGTTGTGAGTCGGTTTTGAATGTTTGTAAACAGAGGTGTAGTGGGGTGAGGGGGTGTGGGTGTTATGTGTGTGTCTGTGAGCTTTCCACCCAGGTGTGCTTCTGGGCATATCCACACATACACATGAAAGCGAGGCTGTGCCTGTCCTTTTGTGTCTGAGTGCTGGGGAGAGATCTCAGCTGCCACTTCTCCATGAGGCAGACTGACTTACAGGAAGAGCAACCTGACTAGGGCTGGGCGGGGTGGGTTCTCCCAGCCCAGCTAGCACAGGCTTCGCCAGGATGGGCAATGGAGGGGAAAACGGAGCACCGGCCCAGGCCCACTGCCCTGGGGATGGGTTGCTATCCCACCCCTGTCTCCATCCAGACTGCTTGGCTAGATGGACCGTTAGGCCTGTGTTTGTGTACCATTCCCCCCTCCCCTCCATGCGCTGTTCCCTGCTCCTTGCTTTGTTCCTCTCACTGGGATTGAGATTGTGATGATATTGAATAATATGTTGAGATAACAGCAGTATTTTAGTCCTCTACTGGTAGTTTCTTTTTGCCCTTGCCCTTGCCCTTACTCCTGCATGGAAGGGCCCAGTGCTCACTGCCTCAGGACGGGTATGTGGTAGGAAGGAAAAACAGTGTGTGCAGCAAGTGTTTCTAGCATTTCTTTCGGAGGAGAAATAGAGCTGTGCAGCGAAGCTGAAACAGAGAAATGAGATAGACTGGCTTGGAAGATGCAGAAAGGGGCATGATTTTCCAAAGACCCAGGCTGCACAGAGGAGCAGAGCAAAACCTGCGACTCCCCAGGCGGGAAGAAGGACTTAGGGCTGCTCAGGGGAGGGTGTGCCCACGAGAGGTGTGTCCGGGCAGCCCCTCCCCAACAGGTACAGGGCCACCCACGGCTGCCAGGCCAGACGGGCGCCTGTGGCGGGGGCAAGGGACAGCTCTCACGTAGCTGACTGACAACCAGAGCAACCCCTCCCTAGCACAGTGCAAGAACCTAGAATCGGGCAGAGTTGAGCCCAGGAGCACCTAGGGTCACATTTCCTACCAGCTCAGTGAGAAGGAAACTCAAACATTAAACTCCTGTTTAGGCAACACAGGGACTCGCTCCGTCGTGCACAGCTGCAGGTACATAGGTGGGAGGAGGACAGTTAGGGAGAGCTTCCTGGAAGAAGTGGTCTGTGAGTTGTACTTGGGAGAAGGGTATTGCAGGCAATGGAAAAAGCAAGGTGGCAATGCAGGTACAGGGGCATGAAAGCAGGATGTGTTTAGAAAATGGGGGCCGGCCAGCCTGGCTGGAGGGAGAAGGAGAGCGAGAAGCAGAGAAAAGAAAAGGGTGGTGAGGGTCCAGGTTCTCGGGGAGGCCCAGAAGAGGGGAGGCTGAGCTTTATCCTGAGGACAAGGATGTTACAGGAGGTTGAGCACAGCACAGATGAGATGCTCTCAGATTGGCACTGTAGACTTGGGACATATAGAAGGATCACAGAGATGATGGTAGGAAGATTTCATGACCTGGGGTAATGGTTAAGGTGGCTTAGACTCCTGCCTTGGCCACAGAGCAGCTACGGGACAGGCTAACTTCTCTGTGCCTCAGCTCCTACCTACCTCTGAGAGCCACCCCAAGATAAGATGAAACTGCGCAAAGGCCGGTAGTGGCTATAAGATTGTAGCAGGTTTGCACCTTAGTCCATGATACAGCCGTGCACGACGGAGCGAGTCCCTGTGTTGCCTAAACAGGAATTTAATGTTTGAGTCTCCTTCTCACTGAGCTGGTCGGAAATGCGACCCTACGTTCTCCTGGGCTCAACTCTGCCCAATTCTGGGCTCTTGCACTGTGGTCTTTAGGTTTCCCCAGATTTTCCTTTAGGTCTCTGCAGTTCCCACTGGTACTTCCTACATAGTTCTATTTACTTTTTACCATAGGTGTGTCAACCCTCAGACTAAGCTTCCAGCAGGTGGAAACCCTGTGAGATTCATCCCTGTGGCCCTTGAATACTGAGCACGCAGTAAAGACCTAGTAAATGGTGAAGGAATGGGTGATGTGGCTCACTGTTCAGGCCCAACCTAATGCCTTTCTCCCCCAGGAATCCTCTCCGACAAGAAACAGGAGATGGGAGGGGAGTCGGAACAGAACTTTAAGTCAAACATTCTCAATCCTGTCTCTAATTGGCTGTGGACCTTTCTCAGTCATTTCCTCTCTCTGAATATTAATGCCTCTTTACCTAAAAGGGAGCTAACCAGTGCCCCCACCCAGTGTGGAAACTGAGAGATGCTAGCTATGAATACACTTTGGAACTACAAATCCCAAGGGAGTCCCCCAAGTATTTATTGCCCCAGATCCCTGTGCCTAATGAACCCTGATCTCAGCTCTCTGTCTGATGGGAGGCAGGTGGGATGCTTGGCCTGGTTTCTGGCTGCTGGCTGGGACTATCACTTGTACCCAGGCCTCCTGACCTCCCCCTCCAGGCACCAAGTCAGGCTGTGCCAACCCAGCCTGGCCTTGCAGGAGAACCTCAACTTGGGGACTGCGGGGCCCCACGGGGGAAGTCAGGCTGGCAATTTATGGTGTGTGGAACCAGCCCTCTCCCAACACATGATCTATCAAGGCGGTGTTTTCCTTGGAAAGCTGCTCCCATGTGGAACCCTCTTCCCGACAGGCAAGCAGCTCTCCCTCAGGTGTTCGCAGAGTTCATGGGCAGGCGAGGGGGAACAGAGGCAGGACAGAGGCCTCCTGGGAAGGGGCCCTTTCCATCAGAAATGACAGATGGATTTCCTCAGCGCCAGGCCTCAGCCCAAGCACATTCCAGTGTGCAGCGGCCTTGCAGGTTCTGAGAGGGCGATGGAGCTCTTCTGTGTGGAAGCTCGGGTGGGGGAGCTGGCCTGGCTCCCCTCTGATCCCACCCAGACTCTCAGTCTCAGGGGCTGCAGAGGTGCCGAGGGGGGCGCAGAGACAGGGGGTAAGCCGCAGACAGAGACACAGAGATGCGGAGACAGATGGAGAGAGGTGAGGGTGTGGACACGGAGGCAAAGACAGACCAAGGGTCAGATAGGAAGACTGCGAAAGACACTCGGGTGGAGATGGAGACAGAATGGGGACAGAGACACGCTTGAGAGCAAAAACGTGGGAGGAGTTGAGGGTCTCGGAAACAGGGCAAGACAGAGAGGGAGACAGAGAGAAGACAAGATAAAACCAGCTGCCGCGAAGGCCACGGTGTGGGGATGGGGACCATGCAGAGGAAGAAAGTTAAGGAGAGAAAGAGAACAAGAGAGCACGAGACAGAGCAGCAGGAAGATGACCAGAGAGAGGACAGGAGGGAGAAAAAAGTGAAGGAGAAAGACCCAGGGGGAGAGGAGCAGAGCAATGAAGGAGGGGGGACAGGACAGGTGGGAGCCCATGCTGCCCAGGCACAAACACTACGGTGAGAAAATCAAATTGCCATGACCCCAAATGAAAGACGTGGATTGGTTCCACACTAATTTAGGACAGATGTAAGGACCATTCAAATCCCAGGACCTATCACACAAACCCCCTTCCTGGAGAGCAATGGGTCCTGGGACCCCAGTTTGGGGTGAGGGTACCAGTCACTGGGGCCCCCACAGGACGGGAGCCCTGTGGAAGTCCTGGGGTGGGGTAGTATGAGGTAAGTCCCAGGCTGGTAAAAGGAAGAGCCCTTGGGGGTAGGGAGGCTTCAGTGACCATGGCAACGGAGGGGCAGAGAGGAGAGAGAAGCATCAGGACATTTGTCTGGTCCAGACAGGAGGAAAAGAAAGAGAAGTGGATTCCTACTTTCTCTGGGGACAAAGGCCACTGCATTTTTCACAGAATCAAACTGTGTTTGAAAGACAGACAGTGCGGTATCCATCCGGACAGGAATACACAAACAGCCCTTATATAGCTGTTGTGATTAAATGACATGCTGCATGTACAGAATTGGTCATGGTGCCTGACACAGAAGAAGTACAGTTATTGGTGGTTGAGCAGTATGTTAGAGTCAACTCATATCATCTGGTGCTTAAACTTGCAGAAATTGTATGAGTCACTTGTTAAAAATAGCTACTATTAAAATTAAAATTTATAAACTTACAATTAAAGATATTGTATTAAAACAATAATAATATTCAGAACTCATTATTTCCTAGTGATTTACTTTTTGTGCTTATCGGAGCCCCTGAGATTGTGGACATCCACTGTTTCTGTACGGTGCTCAGACACTCACAATCTGTACGGTGTGTCTGTACGGTGGAAACCCTACAGCCGTGCTTCTGGGCCTCCCTTTCTGATTCCGAGTTCAGTTCAAGTCGGTAGTGAGAGTCGGCCATGGTGGGAATATTTACACCTCAGAAGTTGGCAAAGCTACCAGTAAGGGTCTACTTATCCCTTTCTCAGTATCTAAATTTAAGAAAGTGACTGAGAAACTGTCCACAGTGCAAATTAAATTTATAATGTATGTCATGTCTGTAACACAAAAAAATTGAGGAAATACTGTTCCAGTACTCAAAAACCATTTTGTGATTCAGCAAAGAATTTGTTCGCATCATTGATGAATACTCTACACTAATAACTATAAGATCTTGAAAGGAATTAAGAAAGCCCTAAATAAGTGGAGGGATATTCCAGATTCATGGATTGAAAGACTCAATATTGCAAAGAAGTCGCCTCTCCCAACCTGCTCTATAGATTCAGTTCAATCCCAAAGCCACAATATTTGGTTTATAGGAATTGACAAGCTGATTCTAAAATTCATATAGAAATAAAAAGAACCAAGAATAGTGAAGGCACTACTGAGAGAAAGAAGAATAACATGAGAAAACGTACTCTACCACATAGAATAACTTATCACAAAGGTCTAGTCAGATAAAATAATTAGGAATTAAAATAATTAGTTGGTGCTAACTACAAGGACAGTTGACTAGATTGATGAAAGAAACTTCAGAAATAAACTCACACTGTTCTGAGTGCTTGATTAAGACAATGGCACCACAGCACACTGGAGAAAGAATACACTTTTTCACAGACAGTACTCCATCAAATGTTTAAAAGGGGGGGGGGCAGGACTAAAACTAACCTCTTCCTATACCATACAACATCAATTCAAAATGAATTATAGATTTAAAGTAAAACAGGAAACTATAAACCTCCTAAAAGGTAACACAGGAGAATAGAGATTTCTTAAGCAAGACACAAAAGTACTATTCATAAAACAGAGCTCAGGCCTGTGCTAGGCAGAAGTACAAAAACAATAATATTGTCCCTGCCATCAAGGAGTTTAGTCTAAGGGGGGAAACCAGTGAAAAAATAATGCGATGTACTCCGCAAGGTGGCAGAGATGAGAAAGAGTCAGGGATCCCAGCTCCTGCTGCAGGAGCTGATGTTGGCTCAGCAGCAGAGCGTGGCTTGGCCTGGGCTGGCCTCAGGCAGACGTGGTGCCGACCAGCTCCACTGGGTCCTAGTCGTGACTTTGGGCAACTTCCATATACTGTCTATCCTCAGATTCTTAATAAATAAAATGAGAATTCTGCCAAAAGTTCTTTTGAGGACTGGGTATGTTGACATATGTACATGCCTGACATGTGATAGGTGCTCAACAAGACTGCTCCTTCCCTCTCTTCTCCTAGGAAGATGTCCAGGGTGGGTTTGGGATGGGCTTTGAAGGATGAGAGGACATCCCCCAAAGGCTCACCTTTAGAGACTTCCCCTAACCCCCACCTTCTCTTATCTCCACCCTGACCCTAGCACCAGGCCGGGCACCCAGAAGGTCTGTGGGCCTTTAGTAAAAGCTTATTGATTCACTAACTTCCTCCCTTTGACAAATGTAATCTGTCACAGAACAGAAGCAACCCTAATGCAAGGCTGATGCAGCAATGCCACCTAAAAAGAAACAAACAACAACAACAGAACCCTCCCTCTTTCAGTTCCTGAAGAACAGAAATCTGAACAAGCGAATGTTGGGTAGAGCTGTGCTGTGATGTATGCCCCGGGTTCGGCTCTGGGCTCTGTCATTGCCAGCCCTGTGACCTGGGATAAGTCCCTTTGTGTCTCTGAATCTCAGAGTCCTCCTGCATATAATGGGGCTTGAATTTCTCTCTCACATGACTAACGATGGCATTAAGTAAAACTACGCATGTATATGCACTTTAGAAAATAAATGAAAGATGCTGTCTACATGCCAGTAGTAATCGTGATAGTGAAAAACATTTTCTGAGCACTTTCTGTTGTCAGCACCAGGAGTATCATCTCATTAAATCTTTAGAGTCCTAGGAAGTAGTTACAATTATCAGCTCCATTTGACACGTGAAGGAACTGAAGCTTGCAGAGGGTAAGCAACGTGCCCACGTTCACTCAGCTAAGAAGGGTTGGAATCAAACACAAATGCAGGCTGACCTGCTCCAGAGGAGCCCGTGCCCAGAGCTCCCCTATACGGCCTCCAGCCACAGCTTAGGCAGAACTCAACCTGAGGTTTTCTTGGCCTTCTTCTCCAGGGGGTGCTTGGAAGTCCTTAATTTAGGGAATGGTAAGGAGACTTATTATGAAGAAAAGGATTTTGGGATCATCATCAAGGCTGGGGAACCCATTCAACTTTGTTCACTTTTCCCCTCTCCATTTCCTCATTGGATACTCTCAGATCAGATATACGTTTACTTCATGTGGCAGGTGGTTTGGACTCCATGGAAGGAGAGCATCACATCCAAGGCCCATTGGTGGGCCAGAAACAAGCCTGGACTCCAGACCTTCTGACGAGAAGCCAGAGCTCCTTCAGTGCTGCACTGGCTCAAAAGCCCCATTAGGTCGCATTGGTGTGGGGTTTATTTGCATTGGGGTTAACTGGGTTGGATTGTACCAGTTTGCTTTTATTTGTTTGGATTTCACTGAGTTGAGTTTCCTTGGTTGATTTCCATCCAACCTGACCTTGGGCATGTGGTAGGGCACTCTCAGTTGCAGTGACAGTAACCCTACTTAAACTAATTAAGCCAAAAAGAGAACTTATTGACTCACTTTGTTAGAAAGTCCAGGAGTAGCACTAGAATCAGAAACTCCAAGGACCCAAAAGATGGTGTCAGATAACGCACGTACATACACCTGCTTTCACTCTTGCTCCCATTTGTTCTCACTCTGTATCTCACTATGACCTACTCTAGGTGGTCTTCCTGTGTCTACAGGTGTCCTTCAGAACTTGTCCTTCAGAACTCGGAGTAAGAGAGTAGAGGGATGGGAAAGGGGTGACCTTAGCTCCACCCTTGTATTTTAGGGATTCCACACTTTGGCTTTCCTAGTGTCCACAGATTAAATCTCAAGGAAGTGTTTAATTGGTCTAGCTTTGTCACGAGCCCATCCCTGAGCCAATCACCGTGCTCATAGTCATGGGTTATTGTAAAAGACTGTATTCACAGAGGGAAGAGAGTGTCCTGACTGGTAACACCTCTTTCATGGAATGGAAGAGGAGCAGTTTTCCTGAAGGAAGAGGGAGTGTTCTTCCCATTAGAAAGTGGAAGAATGTCAGGCACACCCAGAAGAGCTCCTCTTTTTTCTTAGGACCGATGTCACTGGATCTGGCCTGGCCCACTCTATTTGGGCTGGGATCATTTCCTCTGAGTGTCTCTCTCTCCCTGACCTGTAGAAAGAACAGTGGTCCAAGCAGGTGAATCAAAGGGATCCTGCTCACTTCGGAACAGCCCCCAAATGTCATCGCATGGAGGGGTGATTCATAGTGAGGTAGTCACATGACCTTAGACAAGCCCTGCTCATCACTAGGCCTCAGTTTCCACCCCTATGGAATGGGAGTGAAGATCACCACCAGGAAGAAGACAGTGAGCCAAATAAGATCCTGCTTCAGACCTTATGCAGAACCAGTGGTCAATTAAATAGATGGATGTGGACCTCAAACCACAGGAGTGAGCTGGAGGTGTGCATGGGAGAGTTACTGTCACAAAGGTTTGTGAATTCACTCATTGCACTTGTTCTGTTTACTGATGTGCCAGGTACTAATATATCAGCAAATCAAAGATCTCTACCCAGTGGTACTTGTATTCTAAAAGAGGGAGACACACATTAAACAACAAACAATACATAAATGAATTATGTGGTATGCTAAAAGATTACAAGTATGATAAAAAAAGAAAAAGCCAATCAGGGTGAGGGGGAATGGTATGAAGGAGAGTTGATTATGGATTTAAACAGGATGGATAGGATAGGTCTCACTGAGAAGATGATATTTGAGCAAAGCCTTGAAGGAGGTGAGTAATTGAAGTTATGGGAGCAAATGAGGAAGCTGGAAAGAAAGTAGGGATGTAACTGGGTCTGTGAGTGTCCTGGGACTGGGCAAATATGCACAAGTGCATGTGTACGAGCCCTCCGAATCTCAGCATCCGAAGGGCACTTAGGGAGCACTGCACCGCACCCACTGCCTCCCATGTTATTATAGGTTATTGCAGGTTATTGCAGGCATCTGAAGTCAGAGGGTTAGCAGGGTAGTGACTGAGCTGAAATGAGAACTCACTGGCCCGGTCCTCGGGAGCCTCATGGGCAAGAATCCAAGTCACCCTGTATCACCAGGGCTGAGCAATTCCATCATTGTCCATGCCTCTGTCTCCAGCTTTGCCTTGAGGGTAGCTGGCATCTCAGCTGAGAGCCACGGGCCATGCCAAAGGCAAGGACAGGACTGCAGGGCAGGCACAACTCCCGTTAGCAAGAGGACTCTCCCACTGCCCCCCCACACACACCGAGCCCCCATCAAAACTAAGATCATTAGATGATCTCCACACCACAATTTTAAAACCACAGGGGACCATTCCAATAAACCAGCATTCTGGCTGTGGCTTCATTGGCGTTTTGCTTAGAGTGGCCACAGATCCAAGGCCTTCTCACTGCAGACAACTCAGTCTGGGGTGGTGCCTTAACCCAAAGCCCTAACTGGACCTTTGTCTTTGGGGTCCTGAGAGGTCCCACCCTCCCTGCTTCACCTCAGCACAGGACATGGGGAAGCTCTTTGAGGATGCAAGGCAAGCTAATGAAAGCTGAGAAGGGTCTGTGAGAAGAGATTTCAAAGCCAGAGGTAAATAGGCTCATTTGCATTCATTTTTGTTTAATTAAACAAACGTTTACTGATTAATCCTCCCATAGGTCAGACCCTGTGGGTTTTTTTTTTTTTTCTGCCATGAGTGATAGACAAGCATGACAAGGCCCCTGCCTATGGTAAATTGCAAAAATGACCACAAATTCTCGCCTGTGCCTACCTGAGTCTTTGCAATGCCACTCTGTGGCTCTTGCAATCAGAGTGTGAAATCCATTTCTCTGCTCCTTGACTCTGGACTACCCCTGTGACTCACTTTATTACACATGACATTAAAGCACACGTCTTGGGAAGCACTTGGATCATGAGACCTGACCACTTTCTGCTCTTGGAAACCCTCCACCACACCAGGCTTGCCTAGGGGATGGTGACAATCATGTCATCTAATTAACACTGCCAACAGCCAGCCAGACCGCTGACACCAGCACGGGAACCACTCAGATGAGCCCAGACCCAAGGGCTGGCTCACGGAATAGTGAGATAGTAATGCACAGAAAGGTTCAGGTGGTGTAACCCAGCAAAAACTCACTGAGGAACTACTCATAAAGAGTCTGTCTCAGGAGTTGGGCCAATGAGTGAAGAAGGGAAACTGGCTGATAGGAGGCAACAGGGAGTAGCGGAGAGGATGGCAAACTGCACTTGCCCAAACGGCCTCTATCAGCTCCTTCTAAAGACGGCCATGCAGCAGTGTGGGCCTGGTGTTGCCAGATAGAGTTTGAAAGAGAAGCTGGAACTCAGGATGTCTCTGCAAGATCTCCCAATGTTTGAATGTGGACAGTTTAGTTCTCTTTTTACACTATGTTATACTATGCAGGGTGAGCGTCTGCAGCCTAATCCAGTTCACAGGCTTTCACTCACAACTCCTAGTTGGATGAAAGGGAATACTTTAAACAAAACAGCAACAACACTGGTGAAGAAGGAGACAACGATGATGATGACGACAGTTTAAAAGAGAGTTAAGTGCAGGAGAAATTCAGCAGAGGGGCTTAGGAGCCAGGAGAGGCACCTGACCAACTTAAGGAGGTTCTTCGGGAGGGCTCCTCACAGCAGGTGGCATCAGGGTTGGGCATTAAAGAATGAAGACATGTGAGCCAGGTACCAAAGTGAGAGCAGCCTGTCCTCAGGGCTAGGGCAGCTGTCGGTGCTGACCGTCTTGGGGGATGGTGTCCCTGTGATATAAGGGGAAGGAGCAAAGTGGCCAGAAGTGAGGCTAGAATGGGGGCGGCTTCAGGTCAAGCTTACAATTTATGGACTAAGAAGGTGACAACCCAGTGATGTCATTCGGGGAGGAGACTTGGGAACCAGGTTCTTTGTGCCCCAGTCTCCTCCTGTTGAAACAGGGTTAATAACCACACCCCTTAACAGAGTATGTTTGAGAGTTAGAGCACCGTTGCTGTTTACCCATGAAGAGCCACTGAAGGGTGTGATTCAGTTCATGTTTTCTTTTAGAAATATTCTCTCTCTCTCTGTAAATGCAATACAGCACCTTGTAAAATGTGCATAAAATACAAAGAGTACAAAGGAGAACATTTAAAAATCACTCACTATCTCACCACTCAGAGACACATGACCAACACTTCGTGGACACTTTCCCAGTTGCTCTACCCCGTGCGAAGTGTAGTTTGGGGGCCTGTGGTTGGTTGGTTTTCACAAATAGAAAATTATAATCACTATGCAATTTTGAACTTTTTTCTTTTAATGTCATTTATAAGTGACACTAAGTGTTTTTAGTGCCATACATTTTTTAACACAAGAATCATAGTGTTATATGTTTTTCCATGTCACTAAAAAGTCTTCAAAGAAATAACTTTAAAAATAAGATGTACCTCATTCTTTAGTCTTCCACTGATTTGCATTCTTCCTCCTTCTTCTTCTTCCATTACAGACAAGTCACAATAAATAACCTTGTGCGTTTTCTGCGTATATATGTGTAGGCATATCTATGAATTAGATTCTTAGAGGTGCAATTTCTAGGTCAAAAGTTATGTGCATTTCTTTAATTTGCACAAATTTTTAAAAAATTTTGCTCTTGCAAAATTGTCATTGATGACTATCTCAACAGTATATCAAAGTGCCAGCTTTTCTAATTTGTATTTGATCAAGTTTTTTACTGTTTTTAATCCTGTAGTTAAAAACAGTTTCATTTTCATTTTCATTGCTTTCACAGTGAGAAAGGAATTGACATCTTTTCAAATAAAAACCTCATCTTATTGCCGCAATAGTACCCCCATGCCAGAATGTACTTAACCCGTCTTTCAAAATTCACTGTTGAAAATAACAATGTGATGAACACCTTTGTGCATAAGTCTTTGTCTGTGTCTCCCTGTATCTCCTGGGAGAGATTTCTAAACGCAGAATTACCGAGGGCAGAGGGTACGGGCTTGTTAGACACTTGCTATTGTTCCAGACTGTCATGGAGAGCACCGCACAAGCCCTCCCACCAGCAACACGCACAGGAGCCTCCTCAACGACCTCCCCAGCCCTTTTATAATTTTTAAATGAGTGCCTGTAATAAGGAAAATTGGATCTCAATTTCATTTACATTTCTTTGATTTCTAATAAGCCAGGTTTAACTTTTTTTCCTAGGCCATTTACATTCCTGTTTCTGTGAATTCTGTCTTTTATCCATGTTTCTCCTCTTAGTGGTTCTCTGGTGCCAGGTGAAACAGCAGATATTTTTAGGCAGGTCAAGTCAGCATGTCACTGATTAAATTCCTACTGTGTAGAAAGTACGGAGCTAGGTGTTTTGAGAGATACAAATGAGATGCGGTCATTATTCTTACAGATCTTGTGATTTAGCCGAGCTGACAACCCCATACACAGAGAAAGCAATTAGAGAGCAAACCAGACAGTCTGTAATCAAGTGCTAAATGGCAGCTTGGATGCTACGTGCCGTGAGAGCTCAAAGAGGAGAGAGAATAGCCCAGCTGGCTGGTCAGGGAGAGCTTCTCGGAGGAGGAGCCCCGCACAGGGGCTGTGGCATTTAAAACATGACTATTACATAGTGACACACATCTCTCTTTTCTCCAGCCAAGGGGGTGGCACCTCAGTGGCTCTCGTAGTACTTCGTGAGGAAATCAGTCTTAAAAAGATACACCAGTTGACCGCTACCATGGGTCAATCCTGCCCGCATTGGTTGGCCATTGTCATTGCCATTCAAATGACAGCGACAATAGACATTTATTGAACTTTGACCATGCGCTGGACACTGTATGCTAAGTGCTTTGTATTTATTATCTCATTTAAGTTCCTGACAAGCTTGTGAAGTAGATTCTATTCTTGTCCCTTTTATACTTGTGGAGGCTGAGATTCATTTCAAAATGTCGCTCAAGGGCATCAATGAAAGTGGATGAGCCTGGTCTCTGACCTTGTTTGTCTCCTTCTAAGGAATGTGCTCCATGGCTTGGTACGGTAGCCATGGTCAAAAAGCCTTCCCACCCACCAAGTCACCCCTCCTTCCTCCCACCGGAGCCATAAGGCAAACCTTCTGTTGAGGGGAAAACATTAGAGCCATAGAACGCACGTGAGGCATTCGAGACCCCACCATGATTAGAACGACCCAGAAGCAGGTGCGAGCAAAGCTGTATTGAAGGTTTTGGCTGGCAAGGAGGAGCAGGAGGAGCACAGAGAGCAGAGGAGGGTCCTCACACCCAAGAGGGGACAGCAAGTCAGGAAGGACAGTGAATCTTCTCTTTGGAGGCTGCGGTAGCTGAGTCAGCCTTGAGAGAGGGACAGAGGGGCGCTCTAGGAAGAGGAAACAGCCTTGGCCAAAGCCGAGGTAAAATGTAGTGTGGACGTGAGGGCAGGCCTGACACGGTCATAGTGTGTCCCTCCCATCAGAGCGATGACCACACTGTGTTGTCATCATCTGCTGACCCACCTGTTCTCCCCAACAGGCCGTGTGCTCCCCCAGGAGAACGACTACATACAACCCTCCCCTGTGAACTCAGCGACGACAGAAGGCCTGGCCCTTACTGGGCAGGGAACACACATTTGTGAATGAAGATCGGGGCCAAACATCTCCAGCATGAAGTCCTTGGTACTCAGGACCTGACAGAGCAACCCCTGATGACAGGGGCCAATCTCTTTCTCCTTCCTGTCCCCCAACACTAATTTGCCAAGCACAAGCCTGTGAACAACGCAAGCACAGCAAATATTTACATAGTGACTATGTGCTAGGCACAACTGCAAGTATGTTACACTTATCTTCTTATCACGTCCTCAAAAAAATCCCATTATTCCCATTTCACAGATTGGAAAACTGGGGCACAAATAGGTTAAATAACTTGCCCAAGGTCACTTAGGAGACACTTCATAACAACGAAAAGCCATGGGAATCACACTGGACCTCAATTCAAATCCCAGCTGTACTGCTTATTCAATACTTGCTCTGGGGTCATTAGTTATATTCTCTAGCCTCAGTTTCCCCATTTGTGAAATGGTAATAATAGTAACAGCTTCTCAGGTCCGTGGTGAGGAGCAAATGATATAAGAAGAAAGCCCTTAACCCAGCATTTGGCATATAGCAGGTACTCCGGAACGAGTTAGTAACCATCAGTTCTACCCCCGAGTCTGGAAAGCTCTCCTTCCAGTGAGATGGACAGCATGTCGTCCCATTGTCTTCTTGGTCCCTTTGTCCTCAGACAAGACTTCCTGCTGCCACATGAGCCACTCGCAGGAAGACCTGTGAATCAGACCCCCACTCCACTTGGGCCCGCTGTTCCCCAGTCAGCAAACCTCTTCTGTACACACATCTTCCCTCTGCTCCCAGCTGCCAGCAGGGGCCGGCGTTAGAGAGTGTCTTGGCTCTCATTGGAAGAAAAACAAACTTTGCAGAAAAATAAACACTTTTTAAAAAAGTCCTGTGGTTTTACATTCAAGACCTAATAGTTTTCCTTTTTTTCCCCCTCCAGATACCACAAATCTTCTGCTGGAGGGGAAAAAAAAAGGAAAAGTGACCAAGAAGCCTAGTTTGTTCTTCCATGCAAACATGCACCAAGATGGCCACAGTCAAGACCAGGCACCTGAGTCTCGGCTGCAGCCATGAGACCTCCAGACAGCTCCTTGGAGACTAGAGTCCTCTCCTTCCCATTCTTTGAACCATCCCTTCTCCTCACTTCCCCAGCAATTCTGGAAAGGCGAGTTGGAGCAATTTTCCTTGCCTGTTCCTGTTGCTCTGGTACTTTCGTGAGCAGACACAAGCGTGAATGTCAGCGAGACCCAGAGACCCAATGACAGAGACCCTCCTGAGATAAGCCTGTGGCATTTTAACTGGCAAATACAGTTGCCTCCCCACAGTAAGGCTTGCTGGCCAATAGCCATCCTGTTCCAGTGACAACTCCTAAAATAGGAAACTGTTTTGTAGGGAAGCACAAAATCACTGCCTTGGGAACAGCCTCCACTCCAGCCATCCATCCCACAGCAGGGCAGGGAAGAGAAGCCCCGAGTGTCTGGATTGGCAGCCCAATGCTGTGGCAAGCAAGCCACACCCTCAGACAGCCCCCTGTTTGATTGCCCAGGGCCTTGGCTGTGCCATCCTGCTCTAGGGGCCAGGGAAGGTTGGTGAGTTCAATGATTGAGAGAAGGTGAAGTCCATTCTACAAGAACTGGCACACAGTAGGTGCTCTGTTCCTTTCTATTCCCTTAGATCCAGAGATCCTGAACCTACCCTGTGGCTTCAGAAGCTCTGGAAGCCTCCTCCATGTTAGATAATATTTTGTGCGCACACTCTTGCTGGTGAATGAAAGCATTCACTCTAAGGGATCAAAGACCAAAAAGGGCTAAGAACCACCCGGTTTTTTATTTAACTTTTTAATGAGAGTTGAACTCTTTGGAGTCAAGGACCTGCCTTATTTGTCTTGGTATTATCACAGCATAGGGAAAGATGGCATTTTGGACAGTCAGTGGAATGAATGAATGAATAACAAATGGCTTATTTCTTCAAGGAATTCAGAACTTGGTAGAGAAGATGCACAAGAAATAAGTATAATACAAGGCAGAAAACGAAAGTCTAAAGAAATGGAAAAATAAGGAGCTGCAGAAACTCTGAGTAGACATAAATTCCTCTGGCAAGGCTGGGGAGGTGGAACGGCCGGCTAAGCAGAGCTGGGACAACCGGTGGGGGTGAGGGGAAGAGGTTCAACAGATAGAGTGGGGAGACAGCTGGGAAGTCATTTCAGGAAATATGGGGAGAAAAAGAATCACAAACTTTAGAGAGACATGAGCTTTTTTTTTTTAAATTGTGGTTTTGCATTCAGGGCCTAATGGTTTTTCCTTTCTTTCCCCATGCAAGCTGTCCATTTTGGCGAGAGGAAAGAATATGTTCGAGGCAGGGGTGGGAAAGAGGTTTGGAAAGAGAGATTGAAGCCAAATCCTGGGGGGTCTCAAATGCCAATCTCCACGAACCCAGCTCTGCAACGCTGGGAGGTCCAGTGTGGGGAGGAGAGGGTGAGGGCCAACCTGCCCGCCCACCCCAGTGAGGGGAGCTGCTGCCCAGCTCCAGGTGAGGGAGGCTCAAGTAGACGAGGCCGGGGAAGCATGGCTGGAGAAAGGGACAGAGGTGATGGAGGGAAGGGGGGTCAAGGAGTTGGCAAGTGATCTCACAAGCAGGATGGTGAGGAAGACGCTATCCTCAGAGAATTCTCTGATATTCCCCAGACTGAATTATTGGCCATTTTGTATGTTCAAATACCAGTGAATTTCAAAAGGTTACATGAAATTCAGTTACAAGACTGAAGCAAAATAAAATAGAAAGCAAGATAAGATTTTAAAAGATGAGCAAGACTGGAATAAATACAAAGAAGCACAAACTGATGACTTTTTTCACATCTCATTCATGTTCAGTGGTTGCTTCTTAAACTCCTGGTTTCCTCTGACCCGAGTGCCCCACCCAGCTGCCTCGCGGCCTCTGCTCACAAGGACTCTGCTTTGAAACCCTGTCCCCTCACTCTTTCTCACCAGCCCCTTTCATGGGGAAGCAGCCTTCCCAGGCAGTGACAGTGATGCTGACACGAGGCTGGAGTTTTCTAAGGGTGTAAAGCCCAAAGTTATCAGCACCATGGGTACATGTTACAGGCCCAAACTTTCCAGCTCATTCTTTCCTCGTGTTGCATCTGAAGCTTGATTCAACACAATAATAATAGGAGCAGCTACAGCTGTTATTATAACATGACACGCACTGCTCTGAGCACTTTACATAAATACGAATTCATTCAATGCTCACAAAAATCCCCACGGGATGGATATTACCATTAATGTCATGGATGGTGAAACTGAGGCACGGGTCTTTGCTAGTAAATGCAGAAGCCAAGATGCAAGCCCAGGATGTCCGTCTTTGGGTCCCTGTCCCTCACCCCAACTTTTTGACTGCCTGTAATTGAAGACCCAGCTCTTTTCTTCCTACACTCTCACGAATGTGCTACGTCAGTGGAGTCAATTGCTCACAAGACTTTCCTGAGAAAGAGGTTAATGGGTGACTTTTCTATGCTTGCCATAGTCCTATGAATACATGCTCTAAACAAAAAAGAACCCACAGGAGGAATTGTTGAATATGAGGCACTTTTGAGCAGCAGTAAGTAGCACCTATGTCCTGCTCCTGATACTCCATAGTGGCCTGAAGGGACCAGACACTGAAGCATTCTCTGCCTCCACATGCCAATCTGAAAAGTGGGCTTCCAAAGTGGAAATTAACCTGGGACCACAGACCCACAATAGGAACATAAGTTAAGCACGTCTCAGAGAGGAGCATCTGTGATTTGCCCATTTGAGGCAAGTGAGATCTTCTCAAGAAAGGAGCCACGGTCTTTCAGAGGCCACAGGAAGAACTCGATTCTTCATGCAAAAGAGAAACACAGTAATGGAGAAAAATCTGACTAGAAATGGAGAGACTAGACTTTCAGTGCTGGTTCTGCCACTTCCTAGCCACATGACTACAAAATAAAGTCTGTCTTCCCAGGTCCGTTTGGCCCATCAGGTCAATATGAACAGTCCTTACTTGATGGCCATGACTTTGCTCCTTTCTTGCCTTCACCCAAGTTTTCTATCATTTGAACTTCTACTTACTCCTCAAAGCCCCGTGGAAATGTCCTCCCAGAAGAAGGTGGAATTAGTCTCTTTTCCACTTGGCACATGAAACACTTATTGATCTCTCTCACTAGGGTTTATGTGTTTTGCTACTTTGTATTTTAAATATTTGTTTAAGAAAGTGTTAATTTATTTGACATAATCTTCAAGTACCTACTATATGCTACAGGTTGTGCTAAATACTGGGAATGTAATGAATAAGGGATTCTTACGGGCTGAACTGTGTGCCCCCAAAAGAGAAGTTGAAATGCTAACTACCAGCACCTCAGAACGTTACCATGTGTGGAAATAGGGTCACTGCAGAGATGTAACTAGTTGAAGAGAGGTCATGGTGTGGCGGGGTGAGCCCCTAATCCAATATGACTGGTGTCCTTCTAAGAAGAGGAGGCACAGGAAGAACAGACACAGAAGAAGAATGTGACGACAGAGAAAGACACTGGAGTGATGCTGCCATAAGCCAAGAAATGCCTGGAGCTACCAGCAGCTGAAAGAGGCAAGGAAGGATCTTCTCCCAGAAGCTTCAGAGAGAGCGCGGCCCTGCCAAAACCTTCATTTCAGACTTTCCAGCTTCTAGAACTGTTGACAGAATAAATCTCTGTTGTTTCAAGCCACCCAGTTTGTGGTGCTTTGTTATGGCATCCCTAACAAACTAATAGAGAGATCTTCTCTGTTTTCAAAGAACAATATATAAACAGATCATTATAAAACACCATGGAATGTAGCAATTTGAAAAATAGTTTCTGTGGAAATGCAGAAGACATGGCATGTAACTTGGTCTTGGAGGAGGACCAGGAAAGATTTCCCAGAGCAGGCACAACTGGAGCTGGGTTTTGAAGGATGAATAGGAGTTCACTGGGAGGAAGAGCACTCTAGGTGGAAGGAACAGCAGCACCACGTGTGAACCCTCTTCATCTCTCCTGCTGGATTTTGTTCTCTGGTGGCCTTAGCACAGTGCCTGCCCATGACAGAAGCTCAGCGCATACCTCTAGAACTTTCATTAAAAATTGGACTCTGTAGACAAGAAGAGAGAAACAGACGACAGAGTGTGGGTGGCTGCCACCTAGAGACAGTAAAAACTGAAATCATCAGACTTCCCAAATCGAGAGCAGATGGAGGGCAGCAGCCGAGGCCAGAGAAATGAGGCAACACAAGCTGGGCTGACTTTTAAAAAAACTGGGTTGTTCTCTAGGGCTCCAGCTCAGTGGGGAAGGAAAGCAATTTATGGCCAAAGGAAGTAGGCTGACAGTAAACAAAAATACAGTGACCCCTGAGTTCCCACTGGACAGAAGATAGATGGTGCCGTCGTAAAAATGAGATTAATTTTAATAAGGGCTTTCACCAAGCAGCAGACCCTGGCGGCCAGAGGCCTGTCAGAGGGCTGATGACAGGCAGCATTGCTGATGGATGAGGCTGACCCCGTGAGCTGAAGACATGGGGAACAATCGGAAGCTTGGGACTGGCCCCTGGCTGTGGATTGGGCAGCTGCTGTTGGTGCAGATTCTTTGTCGTAATGGTTGGTGTCCTGAAGCTGAATGCCCACAGTCTAAACGTCTAAACTGTGGCTCGTTGCCTGCTGGGGCCAGAATCCCCTGTTCCCTCCGTTTTGTGTGGGACTGTGCTCACACACCTCCAGGAATGATAAGCTCACTACCTACAAAGACTATGGAGCTGCGCTCCATATAGGGTCACTCAGAAGATGCCTTTTGTCCATTTTCTTTGCCACAGGACAATCTTGCAAAGACTGTGATCATTCTTGATTCAAATCAGCGGGGTTCAACTTAGTAAACACTGTCTGAGAACTCACTGCGCAACAAGATTAGAGGAGAGTTGGTTAAGAACTAGCTCCTGCCTCCAAGAACTTCCAAGAAGGAGAGCAGACTGTGCCCTGACTCTGACAGAAGAGTGAGCCATGAGCCTGACTACTGACTGAGCCCTGACACTGACCACAGCCTGAGCCCTGATCCCCCTGTAGACTCAGCCTGGATCTTAGGTGGCAAACTGAGCCCTGAACCTGGTTATAGATTAAGCCCTAGGCCCAACTCAGACTGGGCCCAGATGCAGCCTGCATCCTAGTCCTCTTAGACATTGAGTCCTGATCCTGGGCCCTAACTCTGACCCAGGGCCTCACTCACAGGTGCCTATTATTGTGGGATAGGGGAAATGGCCAATGAGGTTGTGTAAATGGCTCAGTGTGGCTGGAACAATGTTCAAATCCTTGACGCTTGAGACAGACATATTTAAGTCTGTCTGTAGCACCATGGGAGGAACAGCCTCTGTCTTTGGAAACACGTCGCCACTTCCTCCACGGGTTCTTGCAGCCCATGCTCATCCGCCCGCCACTCTGGGTCACCGCGTCACTGTTCAGGTGCGTGCTTACCCCACCGGGCTCTGCTTTCCTGGAGGGCTGTGTCAATCTGCTTGTGGGCTGGGTTGTTGTCATTGAGCCTTTCCCTCTGCCCCACTCCTGAACACCTACTGTGTGCTGGGTCCTGGTCTGGTAGGAGGGACACAGAGACAAACAGCCTATAGCCTGGCACAGACACGAGTAAGGGCCCTATTAGACCTTTAATCGTTCACTTAATCAACGAGCCAATGAGAGGGATCACCTTGCAGAGAAATGGTGCCCCACGGGGTTTATGAGCTGAACACCTGCCAAACAAATAAAACCAGCCTTCATGATTTTCCAGCACTCAACCCCCCTGGCATCAGACAGCCCAATTTCTTGTCAGCCATTTCCTCGATTATGTATCAATAGATGTCACACGATCAAGTCCTGGCTCCCAAGAGAGCGTTTGAAAAGTCAAAGATGTTTGTCTAATGCAAACCGATGTCATGTTGGGAATTAGTTTGACTAATAGGCCTTTAATTAGATCCTTGTGAGGTCTGGGACCAAAGCAGAGGCTTCCCAAAGTTTTCCTTTAGAAGATAAACTATCCCTTCCCCCAGATTGCCACCATAAATCTCCTTTCCAATGTGCACACAGACGGCAGAGCACAGCGTAGGTCTGTTTCTTCTGCCAACCTGAAGCCTTGTGCCCAACCACCCAAGGGTTAAGTGCCTGGGGGCTTCTTGCAGGCAGAGCTTCCTAACCTGAGGAACTGGGGGCGGTGCCTGGCCCGTGCCATCTGCTCGGGACGGGGACCACAGCTTCACACCAGGGCCAGGGAGGCATTTTCCCAAACAGCAACAGGAAATGTTCGTTTTGTCAACCCTAATAACCTTGCAAGGCCATCTCCGGAGCAGAGCAGAGAATAGGATGTGATCACCATCCGGGGCATTTCTCTCAGGGGAAGGAACCTAGAAACTGAGAGAAGCTTCCAGAATGAGGTAATCATGCCACCCAGGAGGGATTTCACACAAAATAATGTATGTAGCCCACGAGGCACTGGACAGCACATCATAATGCTGTGATTCATGCTGATTCATTCTCCCACCTTGAACTTACTCAAGACATTCTTGAGTACACACAACCTAGATCAGCTCCCCTCCAAGCATGCAGTAGGGCCTGGTCCCAGCAGATCCCTGACTGTTTGGTTACTACCAGTTTGTGGAAAGTTTGCGGAAACTGAAAGAAAGCAATTAGAAATGTTTATAGATGGGTAGCATTGCCGTGACAAGACTTATTATATTTCATAAAAGTATTACTGCTCAGAAAAAGATTGAAAATAAAAATAGTGTTTCATCACAAATAGCTTGAGAAGTGAAGGCATGGAAGCTTCTGAAGTGGGTCTTATTATTGCTACCTTATACATAAAAAACTGAGGTTTGGGTGATTAATTTGCCCAAGTCCAACTAGCCACATGGTCTAGCTGGTCCTCCAACCCAGGTCCTCCTTGCTCTAAAGATTTGTTACTAATAGCCATTTATTCTAGAAACAAGACAGGCACATATCTGGCCTTCATGTGTTGCTAATTAAAAAAAAAAAACTCACAGTGATGAGAAACTAAATCACGGGTATCCTGTCCTGGTTCTGCAATCAACTTACACAGTGAGAAATTTCCTCTTTGGGGCCTCTATTACCCTATATGTACAATGAGGGAGGGGGCCATCAGTTATCTTGAAGGCCACTTCTTACTCTGACACCCTGGATTTGATCACAGACCCCTTCAATAGAAAGGAACCTTTGAAGTCATGTGACCAGCCTCTCATCCAAAGCAACCTAGACTCCTGCAGTCCTGGAATACCCTCCATGCTTGGTTGGTCCAGGTTAAATAGTTCTCTGATTTTCAGGCTAGCATCTTCCTTCCAAGGGCTTCTCCCATGAGCATTGGGCAGAGTCACTCTGTTGTCCTCAGGAGCCTTACCCCTAAGGAATTAGTCCCCAGAGATGGGCCTTGTTTTCACTCTCCCCAGAGCCCTTCAAGCCAATGCAAGTACACCTTGTACTTTGATTGGTAAGAGGGAATTCCACCCATCCACACAGGGCAAAGCTCACCTCTAGTGCATGAGAATCAGAAACAACCTATAAGCCACTTGTGGGTTTTTTTTCCTCTGGGGAAAGCAGTGAAATTCCCTTCTGTCCTCAAACACTCAGCTATTCCATCCCCTGAGGGGCTAAAGACCCCAAAGCTTCCTATATCCTTTTATGAGAGTCCCAAGGGGCGTGGGGAGCACCTAGTAACTCTCCCAAGGCCTGTGCTTGCTGGACACTCATTAGAGCCATGCCCTGCCTGAGACACAGGCAGCGTAGAACAGTACATATGTGATTTCAGGCCGCAGATGCTGACTCCTGCCACACCCTGTCATGTATACAGTCTGCCCCAGTGAAAGCCGCCCCCAGAGACTCCATTCAACCACCCATATCTAAAGAGAGGAAATGGGCTAGAAAGGAAGCTGGCCCATCTATGTGGCAAGCCAACCCCTTCGACCTCCCACCCCCAAAATCCTGACTCATTGAAACCTCTTCTAAGCTCCCTCTGCAACAATTGATTAGGGAGCAGAAAGCTGAGTCTCTGTCAGTGATGAATGAAATGATCGATTATAGGCTCAGGGGGTCCTGGATATTTGGAAATACATAAAATTTCAGAGTCAGATAATCAGGGAATCATATAGCAAGCATTTATTGAATACCTATGAGATTTCAGGCCTTGGAGACTTGTAAGTACAGGGAGTCTAGAGGCAGAGAATGCCACAAACTACTGTCATGGACTCAGAGGGTGTTAGAATCACCAGAAGTATCAAATAATAGAATCATAAGACATTAGGCAAATGAAATCTGGAGTCACAGGACCTTGGGAAGCCAGAAACTTAGGGTCCCACGGAACCAATAGGTCTCCATATTTTGTGCTCTGTTTCAACTAAGCCAGCCCAGCCCCATGGCAGGCAACCAAATTCAGGGAAAAGGCAAAGTTTCCACCCCAATGTCAGGGGAAAGGGAGCAACTGGGACATGTGCCAGGGAAAGGAAACTGACCTAAAGTATGAGTATGGGGACAAATGCCAGGAGCCCTGGTGAGGCATGAAGCTGCCTCTGAAATGAAGCCCAAGGGCACAAGGACTCCTGATAGGATAGAAAAGGCAACAGTTGGAGGCAGACCTGGATTGGCTTCATGTTTTCAAAGTTGAGACAGGTCAGCCTATTGCTGGACAGCTCTGATGGAAAGAGTTTGCTTGGATGGAGCTGGAATCAACATTTCTATTCTGTCCTCGTCTGCTTTCTGCAAAGGCTAATGGAAGAGGATTTATGATTCTTTGTCCCACATAGGCAAGGGCAATCCTGGCAGGGGCAAGGACATAAGCAGTGGTAGGAGGCTTAAGGCATGTTCACAGGAGGTGGACATCTCAAATGTCAAGGTCATGAGGGGCATTGAGAGAGATGGTGGTGATGGAATAAGACATTGGCATCAAACGACAGTGGTCCCAGAGGCTCGGGGCTGTGGTCTGTACATCTCCCACATCTCTGCCTGGCACAGCCCACAGCACAGGCAGAGGCCAGCGGGGACTGCTGCTTGCCTGGTCCCCCACAGGGTGCTCCCAGGGACCTCTTATTCTCCGGATGGCAGGTCTATGGAATGCCCTTTCCCTGCCCCTGGGTGGCTCAGGGAGGCCCTGGAGGAGCCATGTGGTGGGCTCAAGGTGTAACGTGCAAGCTTAAGTGTCTCTAAAACAACTAGTAAAAACCCTGACCAAATCCAAACCAGATGCCCCAGGGCGTGCAGGGTTGAGAGCTGTCAGCACCACTGCATTTTCACCTGCTCATGTGGGTTGCACCTGTAGGCGGCAGGAACACAGGAGAGCTTCAGACTGCCCACCAAGTTCAGCCCCACTGGTCTGCCAGCGTGGAGGCACTGAAGGGCCAGAGGGGTAAGGCAGCAGACCTCTCGTGGACCAGTCTGATCATTCCTCCTTTTCTCTCAGTTCCCAGTACAGGCTATCAGAATTTATTAATGACTGAAGTATATGCTCCCTAGCTACAAGAGTTGAGCACGTTGCCTCTCTCCTCCAAGCCGGTTTTCCTATAAGCAACATGGACATATTTATGATGACCTCCAAGTTTACTGGATAGTTCATTCATTCAGTTGGACAAATATTTACTGGGCATTTATTGTGGGTTAAGAATTGGACTAGGCACTGGGAATACAGCGGTGAACAAAACAGCCATTACTCTTGACTTCATAGGGTTCACAGTACATAGAAGTAAACAGGCAACACAAACCTCCACACAAATGGATAAATAATTTACAAATTGAGTTAATGCTTTGAAAAGAATATACTAGGTACAAAGAAGGCACACACAGAGCAGAGGCTGAAGGCAGACTTCCAGAAGAAATGATGTTTAAGCTGAGACCTGAATGTTGCATAGGAGTAAGCCGGAAGAAGGGTATGGGGTAGAGTGCTCTGTGCACAGGAGTGGCATGTGCCAAGGCCCTGAAGCAGGGGAGTGCTCGGCTCGTTTCCTCCTTGTGAGCAGAGAACAGAGAGCAGGCAACACCTGAGATTTTAGTCTGCTGACAATGGAAGGCCCCAAAAGTGTTTCCCAAAGGGCCTCCACTTGATTCTATACTTACAGCTTTAGAAGATGACTTCAGTGTGGAGTTGAGGTCATGGATGGAGTTTCCTCGCCTCAGACCTACAAAAACCTCCAGGATCTGAGGCTCCAGAAGAAAAGGAATTGGCATGGCCAAGAAGTGCCAGGGGCTAGAAACTAGGTAGCCCTTCTGGCCCTGGGCTGCCTCTAATAATTGTAATATGCTCACCACCACCCTTGACCTCATTTGGTCCCTCTAGCCCTTGGGGAGGTAGGCAGACAGGACAGGGATCCTCAGTTCCCTGACCCAGTTGAGGAAACCAAGGACCAGAGGGGTAAGTGAGCTCCCCATGAGTCAAGCAGCAAGTCAGTGACTTGATCCCAAGTCCTTTCACCCAAAATTAGGTCAGATCATTCCCAAGAATGAGCACTTTACCGAGATCCCTACCCCACAGAGATGGACAGCCTCAACCAAGGAGCTAGAACGTGGGTGGAGAAGGGATACTTTAGAGGCTAAAGTCCCACCAGATGAGGACAGGTGTGAGGCCCAAGGTGCCAAACAGAAGGTCTGGGAGTGGTGTGGATGAAATGAGAGGGTCTACACGAGTCACCCCACCAACAATTCACCACTGCAAACGACTGTGAGCATGATGCTGATCACCTCTCCCTGGATCCGGGTCTTCCCCCTGGCCCAGAATGCACCTGATGAGACTAAAAAGTGTAGCTCTGCCCTCAGTCTAAGGAATTGCTGGCACGACTGCCAACTCCTGTGACTATCACAGCCAGGACAAAGCCCCTAGCCCCTCCTTACCACCTCGGGAGAGGTCCCTCCCAGCAAGTGCCACAGAAGCCTCCTCAGTGTCGTCTGGGCAGGTTGGGGTCCACAGGGGCAGTCACCCATCTTTCTCTAGTGATATCTCTGTTGCAGCCCAGGCTCAGCTCTTTCAGCAGCCATATCACACTGGGGGAGTCTCTCCCCATCTCCTTGGACGAGCAGCTGCCCTGGCTCCCCTAACAGCACCATTTGCCTGAAATGCCCCTCCCAGCCTCATCCTTGGTGCACATCTGTCTTGAAGACCCAGCTCAGCCATCTCCTAGTCATTCTCTGAAGCTCTCAGACCAGGTGTCCAGTCCTCCTCCAGGAAGTCGCCTCTGATTGCAGAATGAGTGAGCAGCCTCTCCTCTGGGATCCTGCAGCCGATTCCTTTCTCTTGCTTCTCTGTGAGGGCAGGGACTGTGCCTTCCTTGTTTCTGTTTCCCAGAGCCTAGCACACAGTAGGTCAATAAGTGTCTATATCTCTTCCTCTTCCTTTCCAGGAAGTGAATACAGCAAGGGCTTTGGTTCATAGAAAAAGTTAATGTAGCATTTGCATAGCAGTTTTTAAAAATCTCCCAGTATCTACTAAAACAAAGTTCTCCTGGCTGTCTGGCATTGGAGGCCCTTACCAGAGTCAATGCTGCCCGCCCCCCTGCCCCACCCAGCCCTGGGCACGTTGCAGCCCAGATCATGAGCCAGGGCCACACACCTCCAGCCTCCCTCTCTGCTCTGCCTTCTCCCCCTCCCTCCTGGCCAGTGTCATTAGGTAAGCATGTTGAACCTCATTTCAATCTCCAGGTGCCTTGGGGTATGACAGAACCACTCTAAACCTCACCTATAAAAGAGCCAGCTTTGGAACAGCCCGTAGGAAAATGTCCATTTCCCTTTTCCTGCCTTCTCTCCCAGTATAAATTGTTTTCTCCTCCAAGTCCTGGAGCTAACCCCTCTTGCCCAGGAAGCCTTCCTGACCTTGCCCCTCCCGTCTTTGCCTCCCGACTTGCTCCAGCACCCTAGAAGGCTCCCGGGCAGGATGGAGCCGCCTCTAAGCCTGGATAAAGGTGAAATCCAACAGTTGGGAGAGATTATTTTTGGACTCGATACAAATGCTAAATGAAGAGTCCTCAGCCTTCCAAGCAATCTTTGCTTTGTGCTCCAAGGCCCAAAACTAACATTTTCATAATAATTTTCCAGTATCAAAGTGATAGTTTTGATTCAAGACAGCTGAAGCCTGCAAAACTGTGTGGCGGCCCCTCCCGCCCTCCAGCCAAACATGTGCCTCTGTCTCTATTTTAACACCTTTGATAATCATCGAAAAATGCGCAGCCCAAGCAGTTTTCTCAGCTTTCTGACCATAACGGAGGCCTCTGGAAGGAGGCCGGTCAAAGTCTGTTTTCCTTCTGCATGACTCTGAGCCCTGGGCTTAGCGTTCCCAGCCTGCCTGCTTTTCGACCTCCCTCTCTACATTCCATTAGTAATGTCTGATGAAGGAAATGGCCTTTCTAGTGCTATTAAAGAAGGGGGGAGCCCAAGAAATACAGTAACACAATCTCATGGAAAACTGATATAATCTTTTCAAAACTATAAAGATCGCTCACCCAGAGGAACATCTGCATGGAAAAAGAAAAAGGTTTTAAACAAACTGGAAAGGGGTCGAGTAACTTGTAAAGGCCGGAGTGTCAGGAGACTGCTGGCTCGTCCGTGGCCTGCTGTCACTCCGCAGGGGAAGGCCGTCCTCGGAGGGGCCAGTTCCCTCACCGAGAGCTCCCACCATCTGGAATTCATTGCAGGAGGGAACACTGGCGTTTGTAAGAAGAAACTTGGCCGTACAATAATTGTTCCTTAAATCAGCATGGTCTGAGCCCCAGTGGAGAGGTGAAGGACAGTAGGGACAGGCCAGGGGTCCAGGAGCAGAGTCCAGGCCCACCCCACCGATCTCATCCTTGGACACCTTGACCACCTCTTCCTAGGAAACAGGCTCAAATCAAATTCTAGGCTTTTCTCCTAGCCAGCGTTTCACTGCCCTGGAGAGAAAGCTGCGGCAAAGCAGTTATTTGCGAAGATTCATTTGGGGTTTTGTGCCTTCCAGCTTCAGAGGCTCAGAGAAGAATGGAGCTAATGCAGCAAAGCTCCTTCTGGGGCCCTGATTCTCCAGGTCCCCATGTTCTCTGCCATGGACTCACAGAACCTTTGGTGGTGACAGCAAAGGTGCTATCTGCCACATCTGGGAAACCTGACAAGAGATGGACTCACACACATGGGCCACATCAACTTAAGGTGGACCTTGCAAGGCCCAAACTGGGTGACTCTGTCTTTTCAACAACAAGAGTTCTGCCATGGAAGAGGTTAGCATGGGCCCCAGTCACAGGGTCTTAGAATAACAGGATCTGAAGATCTGAGTGTCTGACTTTCCGAAAGGTCTTAGATTCTCAGCAACAGAGAACTCTGGAAACTTTACTTTTTCTGCTTCCCTCCTATGAACAGAGGGTTCTAAATGCTGAACTCATCGTGGCCTTGGTTGTACTGCTTTGCTGAAGAGGTATTAGGGTTGCTGCAGGCCCCCAAGCCTCCAGGCGCTGAGAGCCGTGTGACAGCAGAGGGGCCCTCCCTCCTGGACAAAGAGTGTTTCCTGGGCAACAGTCCCTGCCCCAAAGCACTGGGCTGAACCACCAAGGGCAGTGTGCTTCTCCTTGGGGTGCTCAATGCCTCCCTGCCTCCTTATTTCTCTGCTCACTCTGAGCTTTCCCCTGCAGAACAAACTCCCCGGTGGTAGCTCCACTCACAGGGCCCGTGTTTCTGACCCCCGGATCTCTCCCTCCAGCCTGCGTCTCCCTCTCTTGAGTTGAGACCCTGTATTCAACTGCCTACCAGATAACCCCTCCCTGAGCTCTCACAACCTCTGAGACCCAAAACGTCCTAACCAGAGCTCTCCCTCCCCTAAAGTGGCTCCTTCTCAGAGTTCCCACATCAAAGAAGGCACTGCCGTCCACCAGGTGCCCCATCCTGAGACCAGACAGTTGTCCCTGACATCTCTCTTGCCCTCTCCTCCCAATTTCCAAGACCTAGAGACCTGTGAGTCCTTCCTCTCACCGATTTCTCAAATCCCTCTTTTCACCCCCACTATCAAGCCCTGGTTCAGGCCTCAGCTGGGTCACTGCAGCCCGTTTCGGACCAATGGCCTGAGCCCCCACTCAGCAGCCAGGGCCATCTTTCTAAAAACTCATGTCTTAATTTGTTTCTTTCTGCTTAAAACTTTTCATTAATTTTGTGTAGGAAATACTCCCCAGTCTGTCACTGTACTGGACCAGGTAGGTTAGGTCACGCTATAGTTAACAAATATGCCAGGCATTTCAGAAGCTTAAAGAATGAATATTTCTCACGTACACTGTGTGGCCATTGAGAGTGGACAGGGGCCTCTGGCCATCATAGTCACTCAGGGTCCCAGACTGCGGGGGCAGCCATAGTCTTGACAGTTGACAGTCACTATGTTAGAAGAAAGACATCCATGGAAGCCTAGAGGTGACACACGCCACTTCCTTTCACAACTCATTGACCATAAGTAGTCATACGAAACCATCCAACCACAAAGAGGCCAGGGAAGGCCACCTTCTTGTACGCTTAGAAGGGGAAAGCCAGAAATAGTACCTCAGTCATGAGCTTCCTTTGATGGCTGGATGCCCGTGCTGTCTCTTACCTCTATGCCTTTGCGAAGGCTGTTCTCTCTGCCTGGCACCCTCATCCCCACACTTCACTTCCACAACTGCTCCCCATGCAAGGATCTCAGCTTAGACAGGACTTGCCCTGAGAGGCTGACTCTGAACTCCTTACTCTGATACAAGCCCATCCTCTGAGTCTCAAGGCTTTATTCACACTCTATTATAATTAGCTATTGTCTACACATAAAATGGGGGCTCGAATACTTTGTTTATTGCTGTATTCCCAGTACCTGCTCACATGCCTATATGAAAATATAATCAGAATTGTTGAATGAATGAATGAATGAATGAATGAATGAATGAATATATAAATAAGAGAAACATGAAGATCCCGTTATCGGGAATGAGAGGCAGCCTGACTGCTTCAGAAATGAAACCAGCAGTCCCTGCTAAGACAGTTGCAGCAGGTGGACATCCATGGGCTGGTGGAACAGAGGAGAAGAGGATCTCAGATATAGCGCCCAAGGAAACGAGGATATGCCCCATAGAGAATGACAACTTAAGCTAACGCCCCAGCAGTAAGAAGTCCATCCCAGAGTCTGTGGGACTCCCTGCATCCAGCAGTCAAAGGTGAGTGTGGGGTACAGGCCAGTACCCAGCTGACTGAAGTAAAGTATGCCCGCAAATCCAGAGCCAAGGCTGCTACCCCCCAACTTTCCTGAGCCCTCTATCCCCTCCTCCAGCCTCCTTCACCTGCTCCAGAACTGCTAAAATGCAGAGAAACTTTTTGGTACACTTCATTTCTTGAACCTAGTACTCTCCAAGGACAGAAACATGTGTCTCTCTGACTCCCTAGCAATTAGCAGTGCTTGGCATATAGTAATAGTTCAATTACTGCTTGCCACGTCTTACTCCAATCCACTTCCTATTCTCCAAGCCCTCAGGAGAGGTCAGCCTGCCTGGTATCTGCTGTCCCTCTGTTGCCAAGATGCTGGCCTCTGTTGCCTCCTCCATTCCATCCCACCCCACCATGACATCCCTAGGAGCAGAGAGGGATGTGCACACTGAGTGCCCAGACGTCACCCCTCAAGCTCCAAGAATCTCAGCCAAATCACTCTCCCATATAAAGCCACTGGGCCAGCCTCCAGGGCATCCCTTCTGAGGCCTCCTTGGCCAGACAGGAAAACAGGGTCTGTTCAGTGTAAATGACGTCAGGGACTCCAAGCTGAGAGCCCCAGGGACAGTATCCAGGCACTGATGGGATCCACTTTGGACTGTGGTCAGAGCCCAGGGGCCTGGGATTTCCACAGTGATTATCCTTATTCTCTCCCCTCCCTCTCACAGCTCCCCAATCCGATCAATCACCAGGACTTGCAAGGCCTACCTCCTAAATGTCTCTGGAATTCATCCACTTCGCTGAATTACCACAGCAGCCCCTTACCCGCATCCCTGCCCCCGCCTACTCTCCACTATGCAGCTAGACTCATCTTTCTAGAGCCCAAAAGAGCTGAGGTCACACACCCACTTAACCCTTCCTCTGGAGTCAAGGTTAAGGTCTCTGATATTTTACATGTTCTAGTCCTAGCTCCACGTCTCATCTCTTGCCCCCTCTGCACTCCCACTCTACATTCCAGCCATATGTACATTTACAAATATATAATATTTCCTCCACCTCCCAGCTTGGCACATAAGGTTTCTTCTACCTGGAATTCTTCTCTCCTAGAAAATATCTATTCTCTTTGGTACTTGTCTCAGTCTTTACCTCCTCTAGGAAGCTTTGCCTGCACCCCCGCCCCATAAGAGTCAAATGTTCTCTTCTGTCCCCACAGCCTCCCAGGCTTTCTTCTGCTACAGCACTTATCATCATAACATGGGTTCACTTATTTATTCACCTGTGTCTCGTATCTAGCTGGCCAAAAATATCTGTGGAAGAAGGATGAGAGGGAGGAAGGGGTAATAGCTGAATCCATCCAGGACAGAGCTGAGTAGGAGAGACACAGAGGCTGGAGAATGTGGGAGAAATCTCTGAGGACTGGGTGATCTGGGAAGGCTTCCTGGATGAGGCGTGGCTAGAGTAGAGCCCAGCAGGACAAGAATGGTTTCATTACGGGGAGAATAAAGCAGAAGAAAGGGGCAGCCAGCTTGTTGACATACGGCCTCAAATAACAAGCTAATGAGTCTGGACTTTATTTTGAGGTCAACAGGGATCTATTAAAGGATTTAAGGCAGACTATAGGGTGTTGCTTATCGTGAAACCATGATGAAATCTCCATGTTAGAAGGGTCTCCATGCCTGTGGTGTAGTGTGTGGAGACCAGCGAAGAGGATGCCACGGATACTGTAGGAGAATGATGGCAGCCAGCACTGAGGCGGAGCAGGTGGAATGAAACCAAGGGATGGGGGTGAGAGACCCTTAGGAGGAAGAATTGACAAGACTCAGTACCTAATTGGATGCGGGAAGAGAGAATGGAATCAAGAATGCTTCTGAATTTTCCCACCTGGGTGGCCAGTCCATGCTAACGAGGGTCTGTTTTCCCCTGGACACCTTGTACATCGAAGCAGCAGGTGGGCTAGAGGGGTAAAGATGGCCATTAAGCAATTGCTTCTCCTGATTCTTAGCAAGGGCCAGAGCACAAAGTAGGTGTGCAGTTAAGACATATTGACTTAGTGTTTTCACCCAGATGGCACCCAAAGCTAAGAAGGAAGCCCCTGCCCTTCCCAAAGCCCAAGCCAAGACAAAGAAAACAATGCTAAAAGGTGCCCACAGCCACAAGAAAAGAAAGAAGACCTGCACATCACCCGCCTTCCAGAGGCCTGAGACACTGCGTCTCCGAAGGCAGCCTAAATATCCTCAGAAAAGCCCCCCGAGGAGAAACAAGTTTGACCGCTCTGCTATCATCGGGTTCCCCCCCAAGTACTGAGTCGGCCATGCAGAAGATAGAGGACAACGATACACTGTGTTCATCGTGGATGTCAGGGCCAACAAGCACCAGATCAAACAGGCTGTGAAGAAGCTCTGTGACATCAACATGGCCAAGCTCAACACCCTGATCAGGCCTGATGGGGAGGAGAAGGCGTCTGTTTGACTGGCTCTAGACCATGGTGCTTTGCACGCTGCCAACAGAATCAGGATCATCTAAACTGCGTCCAGCTGGCTAATTCTAAATATAAAAAATTTACTATTAAAAAAAAGACAAATTGAGGTGATTGTCTCCATATCATGATTGGGCAGATCTCCCCACAGCTGAAGACCCCGTCAGTCCCAGCTCAGGGAAGAGGAAGGGCCTGAGCGGAGGTGAGCGTGCCCCCCGGAAGTTGGATAGGTAGCTCTCCCCAAAGACACAAAGTGGACAAGCTGTCCTCTTAGGGACCCAGGCTTCATTCTCTGATGGAACACTGGGTTTGTTCCCAGTTCACTGGCCAAGAAAAAGGTCCTGGTGGCCCTCGCAGACAAAGAACAGAAAGGGCAGAGATGGCATTCTTGGTGCCCTGAAGTCAGACTGTGGAGTCCAGGCTGACTTCCAGAGCCACGTAGCAGCAGCTGTATAAAGACGTCAGATAAGAACAGAGCACACTGGCAGCAGGAGACAGCCCACCTCTGTTAGCCCAAAAGGTCAGGGATTCCACCTAGGAGATAACGGCTGGGAGTGCTCCAAGTCCAAGGCCAGCACACAGAAGGTTCCCAGTGTCTCCGGTCAGTCCTTTCTCTGGCCTGAGGGCCCAAACTCCCAGTATCCTGGATGAAGAGAAGCAGAGACGCCCCCTGTGCCGTGAGTCTCTTGTGCTCAAGCATGCCTCACCTCCCCCCGTTCGGGTAGAGCCCACCATCCTTCACTGGGCCCTCCAAGCCCCCTCCGCCCTCCTGGCTTTTGTTCACCCTATTCCTTCTTCCTGATCATGGTCATGTTCCCCTACCTGTTTCTCCAGCTCAGATGTCACCTCCTCTGACAAACCCTCCCTGATGCCCTAGGCTGGAGCCACCTTTATGCTCTCACGTCCCCCACACCCCTCGTCCCCACTGCAGCTCCTCTAAATCACTGCACTGACCACCTGATGGTGGCCCCCTATCCAGGGCACGCTGGCTCCTCACCTGTGGAGCTCAGGCTGCACGGCTCTCCCGGGTGCCACTTTCCTCCCTCCCTGGGCATCACAGCTGCCCGTCCCTCAGGCCGGGAGGCCCACTCTTCTCACCTCACCCAGGTGGCACGGGCTCACCCCTCCTGGCTTACACCAAAGATCACTTCCTTAGAGGCATCTTTGACCACCGCACCATACAGGGCCGGGGTCCCTGAAACAGACTCCCGTAATCCTGAGACCTTCCCCTTGGCCGTTGCAATTACACTTTCCTGTCCTTCCTGTTTCTATGCGAGGCAGTGAAGCACAGCAATTAAGAACATGGACCCGGAGCCAGACTGCCCACTTCACCTCTCAGCTCTGCCACTTACCAGCTCTGTGTCCTTGGGACAGTCCTTCGACTTCTCCGTACCTCAGTTTCCTTATCAGTGAAGTGAAGGTAATATAATCACCTACTTGATTAGGCTGAGGTACAGTTAAAATTCATGCTGGACATACAGCCAGGTGGCAGTCACCAGGGCCATTCACAGGTCCCCAGGTCTCTCTTCCTTTGGGCATGTGGCAGGACTGAACCTACCATCGCCATCAAGTCCAGCGTGACCTCATAGCTTGCTTTGGCGGATGAAATGTGAGCTGAGGTATGTGAGCTGGCGTACGTGCGCCACTTCCAGGAGGAAGCTTTAGAAGACACTGCAATTCACAACATCCCTTTGTCCTGTGTCTCCCCCAGCCTAGGTCCCCGAGTGAGGAGGAAGGGCTGTGCACTTGTGCTGACTCATACGGAACATGTGATGTGAATCAGAAATAGGCCTTCACTGTTGTAAGCCATAGAGATTTGTGGGGTTATCTGTTCCTGCAACACACCTCTCTTAACCAGACTGGTAGAAGCATTTAGAATAGGGTCTGACAGAGAATAAGGTCTATGTTAGGATTACCTCTTACTGCATTTGTGTGTCTGCCTGCTAAACTTGGAGAGCGAGGGCCAGCTTTCTCTCATCCACTGTGTAACCCAGCTCCTGGCATAGTACTCAGCACATAGCAGTAGCTCAATAAGATACTTTTGACCTACCTACCAGCTGATAGTCCAGCAGGAGCCCTGCTGAGCGCACACCCACCCCCTACACCTGGCCATGTCCCCACTGGTGGGTGATAGGGATCTAGCTGTGCCCAGAACCACCCCTGTGCACTGCCATAAATCCCAATGGCCCAGTTTCTTTTGAAGAGCCCCTGGAGTTCTTCCATCCTAGCAACGCCTGTCAGTTGTGATGGAACAAACTGGTTGTGCCAAGACTGTGGTCTGGCCCATCCACCAAGGCTCCCTTGTGGACATTCCTCCTGGCCTGGCACAATGGGCGGCCTTTCCCCTGGTGGTTATTTACCAAGCAGTTCCAGGTGGTTTCATTTCACTCAGCAAACCCAAATCACTCTGTGTCTGCGAAAACTCTAGATTTTGATAAAAAGAATATGGAGGCATCTTGCCTAATCTCCATCCTATAAATATCATCCCAGCAGGTACCAGTTCCTGCCTGCATACCCCTGTTGATGGGGGCCTCACTACCTGAAGAGTTTTAGAGAGTTCCACCATAGGATAGTTCTGATTGCTAAGCTTTTCCTAATGTATGGCTGGCATCTAAGTTCCTGTGATTTCATCCTGGTTCTCAGGGGACATGAACCACACAGACTGTGACCCCCTTTCACTGGACTGTGACAACTCCACAAGTCAGGGAGATGACACTCTTCAGTCACCCTTACCCCCTCACTTTCTTCTCCAAAACTTTCTCAACTTTCTCCTTTATCCAGATTTTTTCTTTCTCTTTGAGCTTTAATGACTAAACTCCCTGAATTTACCATTTGTGGGATTTTTGTCCGTGTGTATTTTGGCCTCAAAATATGGGCTGGCCCTCTGTGTGGCCACTGCCCAGAAGGCTGGGGGACTGGAAGACAAAGCTTCAATATGCCTCCATGGTCTTTTCCTGCACCAAATATTTATTACCAACTCAAATCCCAGCACGGAAAACTTAAAAAAAATGTTTTTACTTATTTATTTTTAGATAGAGGAGAATGGAGGGAGAAAGAGAGGGAGAGAAACCTCAGTGTGAGAGAGAAAACATTGATCAGTTTCCTCTTGCAAGACCCCCAGCCAGGAACCTGGCCCACAACCCAAGCATGTGCCCTGACTGGGAATTGAACCAGTGAGCTTCAGTCCACAGGACAACACCCTACCCACTGAGCCACACCAGTCAGGGCCAACCACAGAGAACTCTCAAAGCAAGTTATTAACAGTTGTTGTCTTAGGAGAGGTGTAGAAGGCCTCAAAGAATTGTCTCCTGGAGGACCGCCACTCATGGGAACCTTGGATGGCATTCAAGCTACAGCCCTGATATTAATTTTGTGCTATCCTAGGTTAATCCCTTCACTTCTTTGGACCTCAGTTTTCATATCCCCTCACAATAAGGAAGTCGTGCTTAGTAACCTCTAAATGTCCTCCTGGCTCTGTCAACCACCCACAACTTAGTATGAATTAGTACCTCAGCTTAGCTGTAGCAACTGCTGTTGACTATTTCCTCATTCTTAACATTTTTTCTTCTCTTGGTTTCTGGGACACTGCTTATTCCAATTCTCCTCCTGTCCTCTTCAAAGGCCACTTCCTTTTCTGATTTCTAAGCATACACAGTTTCCTAGGGTTCTGGTGGCTAAACCTGGTGGCTGAGACAGGGTTCATAGTCAGAGCCAGTAGGTGCCTCCAAGGCCATTGTCCTCTCTGCCGGGCCCTGCTGCCTTTTGGTGCCTGATCTTGGGCAAGCTGTTTCAGCTTTCTGAGCTCATTCTCTTCACTGATAACTTGGCGGAGTGATCCATCCCCTACGGGCTAGGGAGATTTAGGGAGTGCTGGCAGAGGTGATCAGGACACCAGCCTTGCCACAAGCTTTGTGCTCCCAGATGCGGGGTGGAATGACAGTGAACCCCTCCCCCCCCGCCAGCTTCTCCCACCCTTCCTCTTTACTACTGTCATTTCTTTTACAGCTAGCATGCAGAGCCAACCTCTGTGGACCACCCTGGCCTTTAGCCCTGTGTTTGAAAGTGGCCACCACTGAGCGGGTGGGTACATATGTGTATGGGGGCTCTCCGTGTTCTCTTGCTCCCTACCTTTTAGATAAGAGCCCTTTCTGATGAAAACTGTGGGTGTGGGTAAGACACCCCAAGTCTCAACTATACTCTCCTCCTCACTCTGTGGTCCCCAAGGCTCTCCTGCCCTTTGTGAAGGCACTTGGGCCATCATCAAGTTAAATGGGCATTTTCCTGGCAGGGGAGTGGGTAAAGAACCAGGGCCTTTGGGTGGGTTTCAAAGAGCTTCTGGCTTTACTATGGCCCATCCTCTCCTCTTCCCCTTCTCATCCTGAAGAGCCCACCCTCCCCCTAGTCAGGGGAAATTATACCAGGCTCTAATGGGGGGTTGAAGGGAAAGCGTCTACTCTATTCATCCCAATAGCTGAACGGACCTCTTGAATATCCATTGTGCCTATACTGTGGCCTCCACCTCAATTGCAATCAGGTGGTCTGTGACCCCCTCCCCTGGCCCTGGACAGGAGTGGGCTCAGGCATTGGGCCGGCCCACAGAGTTCTCCATCCATCCCCTCAAGGGGCTTTTGTTGAATAAAAATAGCACCCGCCACTCGGCCACTTTAAACCAAGGCCAGGCACTTGAATGTGAAAACGGGGCCCAGGCACTGGGAGTGCAGGGACAATGGCCGCCCTCAATTAGCTCACTGAGGTGCCCCAAATGGACTCCAAGAGGGGCCCTGACCACAACCCATTCATGCATATTTATCACAAGCTGCTGCACACTGGCTTGCATGGTTCCCATGGCAGCGCTGGGGGAGGGCAGAGGCAAGAGGGGCCAGGGGCTTCCCCAGGGCCTTCTGGGGTTGTGGTTCAGGAACTCTCAGGGCCTCACCCCAGCAGACTGGAAACCAGCCACAACCCATCTGCCCCTGCCTTTACCTGATCTTGAGACGCATGAGCCAGCACAACCTGGAAGGCCCAGAATATCAGAGAAGTGATGAGCACACCTACTTGACAGGTGGAGAAGTTGAGGTCCACAGCAGAGGAAAACAAGCTGTGTCACTTTATCAGTTGACCTCTAGAATAGAAGGGGGTAAGTAATAATAAAAGGATTTACTGACTGTTTCCTGAGTTCCAGGATCTATGTTAACTGCATTCAGCTGACCTATTAATGCTATGAGATAAATGTTATATTGTCTTCACTTGAGAAAACTGAAGCTGAAGAGAGGGTGTGTCATTTTTCCAAGGTCACAGGGATGGCATAAGTAGCAGAGCTGGGCTACTCGCTAGAGTTGTCACTCTTCATAGACCCGGGCCTAGCCGTTGGTTAGGGAGTCATTTGGTCATTGGCTCCTGGGTGCCAGGCACTGTGCTTGATGCTAAGTTCAAATCACCTCATTTGACAGAATAATACCATGTGAGAGCTCCATTTGACAGATGCGGAGACTGAGGTCCAGAGAAACACAGTGCCCTGCTGGACAACACACAGAGCTACAAAACAGCAGGGTCAAGATGGCAGCCATACATGGGGGGGTGGCGGGTCCCCAGCTTGCTCTAGGGCACTTATTTCTTTTTGTTCTGGAGCTCCTAGAAAAGGAAGGCAACCTTGGCTTCTACTGAGCTGTGAGGAGCTTCAGTGGTCCCCCCAGAAGAGCCTGTGTGGGAGGGGACTCTGGTGGGGCATCCCTTACCTTGTCCCCCTTAACAGCCCTACTGGGGTCCTAGCATGAGTTTCCTCATAACTCCGAGGCAGATATCTGAGGTTCTCTTCTCTCTGGAGTCCAGGTCCTCCGAGGAACTCTCAGCAGTAGCCAGTGAATGTGGGCAAATCCGGCATGGCAATTGTGGCAATGAGGGCCCCAGGTCCCTCCAAATCTATGCCATCTTCACGTTTTCTCTCCTCACATGCTGGCCTAGCTTACTGTGTTTTCTTGTCCCCAGTGTCTCCCATACAAGCACTCTGGCTTCCTAATTTTTGCTCAGGCTCTTTTCCCTGCTTAGAGTGTGAGGTGAGATGCAGTGAGTTGAGGTGAGTTGACTGGAGTTTGATTCATTGGTTTGGGTTGGGTTGGCTTGCATCATCTGAGTTTGATTTGTGGAATGTTGAGATGAGATGCCTTGAATTTCCTGATGCTGAGTTGAGTTGGGTTGAGCTGAAGTAAGATGAGCTGACTGGAGTAAAAATGAATTGAAGGAGTGATGTGGACAAGCCTCAAGTCAGTAACCTCCAGGGAACCCTCCAATTCTGAAAAACTAGGATCCCAAGAATCAAGAGTCCCCAGAAGCAGAGAGGATGCCCTCTTCATTGTCCCTCATTGGCTGTTGGACATGATTCCCCCTTAGGCTGCAAAGTAGACATGGCCTCTGGGACACTTTTCTTATTTTTGTCAGCAGCTCCCTTCAAGGTTGGAGGAGTAAATGATGGTGATATCTGGTAGAACTCAATGCAAATCCTTAAATTCCTCAACTCTCAGGAGAATATATTCACAACAGCCTGAGACAACTCCAGCAATAGAGCAATAGACTCACAGGTCATCTGGTCTGATAGTCTCCCTCACTCCATCATCCCCAAAGCCAGGGCTGCTCTATGGCTCCCTTGATGGGACTATCACCCTCTGCTCAGGTACCAGAGGCAGGATACCCCCACCTCAAGAGACAGACCACAGTGTCATCTAACGGTAAAGAAGTTGGAGTCCAAGTTCACACCTGCTCCTTGGCTTCCTAGCCTCTAACCTGGGACAAATCACCTCCCCTCACTGAACATAACATTGGCATTCCATCACCAATCCTTTCCCCCTGACTATTTCTATCATCACTGGCAATATCAGTGATTGTTTAGCAGCCTAATGGCCATAAAATGCTCCCTCACTTCTGAGCCCAAGGCCCTAGTCCACACTGAGGCCCCAGCCTCCTTCTCTCACCTCTTCCCTTCCTTACACAGTCTCCCCCTGCTGTACTCAGAAGCCAGCTCTCAGAGAGCCTGCTCCTTCTGCTCAGGAGCAATCCTGGTCCTGGTGTGGACAGTGCTTTATGAATGACCTTGGACACATCCCTTCTCCTCTCTGGGCTGCATGCTGTAGAGTGGAGAATCAGACTAAATTGTCTTGGCAAGGGACCCAGCTCAGACACATACCCCTGCCACATATCTGAGCCCCATGTTCCTCCCTTCTGGGCTTGGTAGAAGTCTCTGCATTGGCTCCTGCCCCTTCTGGTCAGACCTTAGGGCCTCTTTGGGCAAAAATTGGCATTAATATTCTGAACCCCCAATGTGTTCAGTTCCCAAGGAAAAGGTACCAGACCCAGTATGACCTCCACACCCATGGAGGCTCATACTCATGGCTGGACTCAGCATTAACTTTTGTTCCATGGGAGCCAGGTGTCCCCAGATAGGTAAAGTGTTCCCCCAGGGCCACCAAGCAGATCAAAAGCAAAACTCAGCCTTCCAATCCAGGTCTCTTGACTTCCAGTCCTGTCCTCCTCTCTCTATCAGCAGTCCATCCATCCAGGACACAGTAACTGACCACCAACATGTACTAAGCACAACTAGGCAGTGGGAATATCAAGGAGAGAGGAACTTGGCCCGTGCTATTAGGGAAGTTCAAGAAAGTTCCAGGAAAGAGATTCATGCATTCATTCATTCATTCATTCACCAAACACTCAAGCGCCTACTTTGGCCAGGTCAAAAGATCATCTCAAACCCAAAGCCTGGCCCCCACTCCTCCCATGTCCTGGCCCCTGTGGTGGGGATGGGCCTGGCGGTTCGACAGGCCACCCACCGCCTCGTGGAGGGACTGGCGGGCATGAGCTCATGTCTGCAGAGCCCTGCGGCTCTGAGAGCGGGCTCCGAGCACAAGGCCTCCTTGTGATTCCGAGAAGGATGCGGCGGGGGCTGCTGGCCCACGAAGCCCTGGGCGCTGTGCGGCTGTCAGCAGACACTCCCGTGGCCCAGGGTGCTGGGCTTTGATATGGCATTAATGCGCTAATATCTTAATCCGGCCACCACCCACCAGCTGCCTGGCCACACAGCGGGGCCCTGGGGACAGGGTTTCCAAATTACATTATTGAATGTTTACCCAGTGAGCTGTCCAAAGAGTGTTTAACACCAGCTGAAGGGAGCGCATGTGCACAGGACAGCCCCACACCCACAGCCCTCACGCATAGCACACACACTCACAGGCCTGCCTGCTGGGACTCATAGACGCAAGCATTCACAGAGACAAACACATAGTGGGTCCCTCAGAAACACACATATGTGCTCACGTGCATACACTCACCCCACACCTCACAGATGATGTGCATCCCACAAACAGACCCATACCACATACACACGTACACACATGCCACGTGTGTTCACGAAGCCCTCACGTGCTGCCTCACCAGGACGCCAGCTTTTCCTCACTTCACACAGTCAGTCACCTCTAAGAAGGCTCCTGTAGCTGATCCTGGGAAGGGTCGGTGGCAGGATGTGCCCCTGAGTGTGCCCCTGAATGTGCCCCAGAAAGCCGCAGCTTCCAGGCCCCACCAGACTCCCTGGTTCCAACTTCCAAGTTCAGGCACACTGCAGCCCTTGCAGATAGTGCTACTAATAGTGCCATGGCCATGACGCTGTGCACTGTGCCGGGAAAGCAGGAGGGCTTCACACCTGGCTCTGCCCTCCGGCTAGGATCCTCCTCCGCAAGCCCCCTCCCACCCCAGCCACTTCTTAGGCCCACCAAAGAGATCCCCTCCCTCCAAGCTTTTCTGAATGTGTTCTCTCTCCCTGGATGTCCTCTTCACCTTCCATCCTCCCACCTGAATGACTTCAAGGCCAGCTCCCAGCCCCTCTTCGGGATGCTCTCCCTGTTCCCTCCCTGTCCCCACACTGGACCCTGACAAGGCGCAGGGCAGACACTTCCTTCTCTAAGTATGGTAGCAAGGCCCGCATCCTGAGATGATTCTGAGTCACGGCAAGTGATACAAAGGAAACCAACAAGAGGGTAACCAGGGAAGACACCGCTCAGGAGGTAGCATTTATGAGAAATTAACCTCAGGAAGAATGAGAAACAACTATTCTAGGCAGAGGGAAAACAGCATGTGCAAATGCCCTGAGGAGGAATATCACTTGGCATGCTACAGGGACTGAAGCAGCCGGGCTGGGGCATCGAGAGCGAGGGGTAAAAGAGCACAGGTGAGGCTGGAGAGGTTGACAGGGGCCAGTCCTATGGGACCTTCTAGGCCATGACCAGAAATCTGGATTTCATTTAGATGCAGTGAAGAGGTTTTAAGCTGAAGAGTGATGTGATTTGATTTATATTTTACGAAAACCCCTCCAGCAGCTGGGGGGAGAATGGATTGTGGGTGGGATGAGAGGGGAAGCAGGGGGGCTTCCTGAGAGGCTGTTCATCCAGGAGGGCGGCATCGGGGCAGGCAGAGAGGCGGGCAAATCCAACAGGCACGCTGGGGAAGCACTGACTGGCCTCGCAGATGGGCTGGCTGCAGGGGAGGGGGAAGAACCAGGGTCACGCCCAGGTTTCTGACTCTCAAAGCTGGTGGATGGTGGTGCCCCTTAGGGAGCTACGGAGGCCTGGGGTGGCTGGGGATGGCCCACTCTTGCCAACTGCACCTGACACATGAGGTGCCCCAGCACCAAGAGACTTAAACAAGCTGGTGCTCAAGCTCTGATTTGCTGCCCTTCTCCCCCACAGGCCTGGGGCTCTCCAGCCCCCCTGACGAGAGCTGATCTCAAGAAGGAATAAGATGCTCATTGCATACCATTTTCTTCCAGGAAATTCCCCCAGGACATTTCCCCCTGAGAATTTGCTTGCCTACAAGTAGTGTTTAAGAACACGGAGTCTGGGCCCAGGTTGCCTTGGTTCAAATCCTAGCTCTGCTACTTCCTGACTGTGTTATCTCAGGCAAGTTACTTACCTTCTCTGTGCCTCCATTTTCACATTAAACAGGGGATGGTGAAAGCACCTGCTTCACAGGGTTGGTTTGAGGACTAAACAAGTGCAACACTTTGCTCCTCCAGAGCTTAAAAGAGCTCCTGGCGCAGTGTAGGTATGGAGAAATGTTAGCAAGTACCACTGAGTGATGCCAGCTCTGTGGCTGCAGGCTGCATTTGTTTGCTAGGAAACCTGGGATCCTAAGGGCCAGAATGCTGGCCTTTGCAAGTTGGGGCTCCTCTGCTTAGTAGCTGCTTGGGTTTGGGCAAATTGCTCTGTGATGGTAAAATGCTCTCTGCCCCACCTGCTTCCCGGGCATAGGGCAAGGACCCAAAGTGATGGATGGAGACCTGACGTGGAGAAGGGCTGAGCCTGTAGGTCTCCCATATGGGAGGGTAGGTCAGTAATCATCCTGGATGGCAAAGCCTCAGTACAGGACCATGGGCCAAGGTGCCCGCTCTGGGTAGGCTCAGGCTGGGCTCTGTCTGCTCAGGTTCTTCCAGGACTCAGGACCCAGCCTCACTGCCTGTCAGAAATAGTAACAATGACCTCCAGAATGCTTCTCTTTCTTCAGGAGACCTTCCAGGATGCCGTCACACATGCCATAATCTCCTCTGACTCTCACAGCCAAGGGGCAGGTCAGGGAACAGTGTCTGAATTCGGGGAGGAGGGCACTGAGTGGGGAGATGCTGACAGTCCAGCAGAGCTCGGGGCAGCAGCCCAAAACGCCTCTCCCACCAGACTTTACCCTCTCCCCTGTCCCCAGGGGGATCTCTCTTTCCCAAACTCTGGTTTCAGTTTGAATCTACCCCAGACTCCAGCCCTGAATCTTCCCTTTACTGGATCTCATTTTGTCCATCTATAGAAGGGGTTTGGACTAGATAATCTTTAAAGACTTGTCCTACTCTAGAATACATGGCATCTGAGGGTTAACACAAGGACGTAGCTTCCCTTGATTTCTTCCACCCCTTCTCTTCCTAAGAAACTCCCCAGAGACATTGCCCAGACCACAGACCTGGGGTTCCAGAGTCAGAAAGCCTGGCCTCCTTTTCTGGGGGAGGGGGAGTGCAGCACACGGGCCCGGCCTTACCTGGAAGTGCCTGGGCGATGCCCGCCCCCCACAGTTTTCCACGTGGAGCTCTTTCTGGAGTTCGTCTCTCAGGAGTTTCCTGGGCTCCAGACAATTCCGGTTTTACCAGTGGAAAAGAAAGTCAAAAGAGAGATGGAAAAAGAAAAACAATTACCCTGCCTCCGAGCCATAGGCTTTTATAACCCACTCCAAACTCCTCTGCTATAAATGCCTTAATTTTGACTGTTTTACAAGCAGCTTGCCCTTAAAATGGACGGGAGGAGATGGGATATGAGGGGGTCTCTCAAGAGACTGACTGAATCCTGAGAGCGGTGCAGCTCACACAAATTTCCAGGCACGACCCTCTCCCACCATGCCCAGAACGTTCCAGACTCCGAGAGGTAAGGCATGGGGTCGGCAGAGTCCTGACTGGAAGTCAGAAGACCCAGCTGCAGCCCTGAATCCACCCTTATCTGGATCTCATTCTGTCCATCTGTGAGTGCAAGTTTGGACCAGATAATCTTCGAGGACTTGTTCGACCCTTGAGGACACGGTAACAGAGGGTTAAGACAAGGACCTGAAGGCCTTGTGAGAATGGGCATGAACAAGTTCGTGCGGAGCAGAGTGGCTTTGAGATACCCAGAGAAAAGTTACACGTGGCCCCTAGTCAGATTGGGGCCCACAGGGAGGGAAGATGGCAATGTGACTGTCACTCCCCTGCTTAAAAACAGTCAGTGGCTCCCCACTGCTCTCAGGCAGAATAAGTACAAACTCATTACCCACAAAGTACCTCCCCATCCCACACCTTCCCCTACACTTCATGGGCTCGAAACCCCAAGTGTTTAGTTTCATTGGCATGCATGTTTCTCTCTGCACACTGGCCTGCACCATCCTGTTAGCCTGGAATATATACTCCCAGATTCCCCTCCTGTGAACCCCTGTTCTCTTCTCAGGCTCTATGCAGGCGCTACACCTTTGGGAAGCATTTGGGACTCCCAGGCTGGGCTCTGCAGCCCAGCACTTATCTCCCAGTGCATGACCTGGGAGAGAGTAGGTAGGTGCCCAGTGAATGTGTGTGGAGTGGCCAAGGGGTTGTGGACCCTGGAGGGAAAGGGAGGGAGCACCCCAGACAGAGTCATCACAGACAGGGACAGACAGGGAGACTGAGCAAGGTGGTTAGAAAGGTGGATTAAGGTGAGGCTGGAGGAGGCTCTCCACTCCCACCACGTCCCCCTTCTATAGATGTCCGAGTTGAAGAACCTGGCCCAATGTCACACAGCTAGGAACATTGGAGACCTGGGATGCTAGCTCCAAAGCCTATATTCTCTTTCCTCCCAATACAGGGCTAGAAATGAATCAAAATCACAGAGTTCTAGGATGTTCCAGCAAATCACCTCTCTTTATCTCAAGTAGACCCATGTTGGTTGACAGGGAGGGAGAGAGATTACCCCATTCCACAGACTGAGAGGTGGAGACCCAGGGAAGTCAGGAGATGTGCCCTGACCACACTGCATGCCAGGGCAAAGGGCAGCATTTCAAGGAGGAGGAATGCTTTAAAATAATACTGGCATCTAAAAATAGCACCTGGCTTGGCCTGGCTGACTCAGAGGGGTCAGGTTTTATGGTTGCCCCCATCTGCTTTTCTGGGATGGTGCAGCTCAGCCTACTCTGGTTATAGTTTTTCCATGAGCGCGGCTCAAATTTCCCTGTCCCAGCGGTGAGCCCATGGGTCAGTGCCTAATTTTCCAATGTTTATCTTTCCCATTTACAATTTCCCCATGTAAATGGCCAACTCCTCCGGTCCTGTTTCTGACTCCAGTCCTAGAATTAGGGGTGACCAGGCACATAACGCTCCCACACTTCTCAAAAAGTCCTAGAGCCATTTGTGTGGGCTGTGCTATCAGGACTGGGCCCAACAGTCACTACTCCCCTGTGTCCCACTGGGACGTCGAGCCCACCTCTTGGTTCCCGTCTTCCCCACTGCTCTTACCGCCCCAGGGCCTGCTGCCTTGGTCCCCTCAGTCAGTCTCTCCTCTGCAGGCCAGCTCTAGTTTCAGCTTTATGCTCCCCACTCAGGAAACAGATGTGAGTGTGGCACTCGCCCTGCCTTCACAGCACCCACAGTCTACAAAGAGACAGAGAAGAGTGGCCACTATCTCCACACACAGTGGTCACTGGGGTGTGCGGGCAAGATGGTGGGCTTGACTGGGCCGAGAGCCTGGTGGCTCCAGTGGAGATGTCTGCTCTGCAACTGGGACGTGAGGGTCTAGGCCCAGAGGAGAGGTCTGGCGTGGTGTACCCCTGGCTGTCTCCGTCCACTGTTTACCCAAACCCTGACCCCAGGAGGGGTCCTGGTGGCACACTCCAAGTCCGGGTTCCCCTTCCTCTTAAATCTGTTCCCAGTGGCTTCTTATGTGGTTGTCTCATCTCCTCAGAGCTTCACATGAACTTGAGTTGAGAAGATACCCTAGCTATATCTCTAGCCAACTCCCTGTCATCTTCAGGGAGGAAGGCAAAGGAGTGGAGAGAAAGTCGAGGCCCACAGGGCTTGGGTTTGGCTCTCTCATATATAAGATGAGTGTGGACCTGGCGGATGAGAGGCTGGGTTGCCTGGACAATTGTTCCGTAAGCAGGTTGATTCCTCAGAGAAGGAGGAAGTTAAATCGCTCAAGCCTAGTTCTTTCTCCCAAACTTGGCAATCAGGTAAGTCTCTTCTCCCCTTCCCCCAACTCCCCAGGGAACATCCAAGAGAAGGTGCATACATGAGAGACCAGAGAAAGTACCAAAAGGAAGGCACGTAAGGATGGATTTGAAGTTGTTTGGGACCTGCAGTTAACATGGTCTACTGAAATCTTGAGAGAAACCAGTTTTGAACATCAACGTAACTGAACCATCTTGTTTCCTTTTTGGGGACAGCCCAAAGCAACAACAGAGCCCCTAATGTTTGTACTGTTTTCACAATCATTCATTCAGTCCCTTCTCTGGTGAACATTATTGTTCCATCATACAGGTAAATAAACTGGGGCTCACTGAACACTGAAGTTAGGAAATAATAGAAATAACAGAGCTCTGAACAAAACCCTGACCTTCCTGGAAGCCCCATTGCTTTCTTCATGGCTGACTTAAAAGGTCCACATGAGGCCAGACTTCCAACCTGCCAGTCTAAAAGAGGACCATGACTGACTTGGGGAGATTCATCTACTTTGGCTCATCCGAATTTTGTCCTCCACAGTCCCTTAGATAATCTCAGCGAGTCTGTTGGCTCTAAATGTTGTCTCTCCATGTGCTGATGACACCCTAATCTAAATCCATAAGCCATGAACTCCAGATGCATGGTCTCGGACATCTAATTGTCAGCTCCCACTTCACCATTCAACTTTCAATTGGCCCCGAAATCCATCTCCTCCTTGGTCTTCCAGCATTTCCAACAAAGGCTCCACCATTCATTCACCCAGGCACTCATCTTTGATCCTCCCAACCTTTATCAGAAAGCTCTTTCCTCAGAAACAAGTCCCCAGTCTCTCCACCTCTCTCCACCTTGCTGCAGACATCTCACTCAGGTCACTGCTGTCATTCCCCTGGACTCTGAAGTAGCTTGTTGATAGGGTTCTCTGCTGCCACATTGCCCCCCTTCCCTCCCCAACATCTCCCACTGTAGTCTGGCTCAGCTCAAGTGATACCCTTGTTTAAAACTCTTCATTGGCCCCCACTGCAATTAAAACATAACCCAACTTCCTTGTGTTGGTCTACCAGACACTATTTAATCCAGGTACCTTCCTTGACCTTATGTCCTTGCTACCCCCTCCTTCTTTTTGATCCTCAAACACACTAAACCTATTCCAGCCTCAGGATCTTGGTAGTAGCTGCCTGTATGTTTGGAATGCTCTTCCCCTAAAACATCACATGGTCAGCTCTTATCTTCACAAATGTCCCCTGCTCCTAAATCAACCTACCAAAATAGCTGCTCCCCAACAACTGAAGCCCTCCCCTTATCTTAATCCAGGGCCTTTTGTCTGTCTCTGCCCATAGCTTCTGGAGATTGCCTTGGTCTCTGTTCTGACTTCTTGTGGTCAGGTGTCCTGAGTACCTGCAAAAGGGTCGGTCCCAGGGCAGGTCTTGAGTAACCAAGTGGATAAATGAATGAAACAGCTCACAGGTGTTTCATAGTGTAGAACTAAGTAGAATATTCTGAAGAGACAGTCACAATTCATACCTCCCTGCCATACATACACATGCATATAATGTACATAATATCCACAGAGAAACAAGAGTTTGAGAGCCAGAAACACTTATTAGTGATATGACTTTGGAGGTTTATTTTAATCCTTCTGAACCTCAATTTCCTTATCTGCAAACTGAGAATAACAATACTTACCTCACAGAAATAGTGTGAGGATTTAGTATCTGTAAATCGCCAATGACATTATGCAGTAGGCAGATTCACCAGATGGCATCTGTCATTATTATGTTGTTATCACACATCTCTCAGGTCCCGTGTGTCATCAGCACAAGCCTGGAAATGCTCTCTTGCCTTCTGGCCTCACTCCTCTCATAATCCCTCGTTATGTGTTGCTTTGAAGTTAGAAATAACCAAGATCAAGCCCTGACTCTGCTACTTACAGCCTTATGATCTAGGGTGGGCGTCTTGACCTCTCTGAGCCCCAGTCTCTTTACTATTAAATGGTGCTGATGACAGCGCTTGCCTCCTACAGGTGGAATGAAGACTAAAGGAAATCAAGGAGGACAGATGCCTAGCATTATGACAGGTGCACTGTAGGTGTTTGAAAAGTGGCCCCTGTTGTCACCTGTCTGTGCAAACCTGGGTGCGCACACACGTGCACACACAACTCCTCTCTTGGCTGGGGCTGAGAGCTACGGATTTGAACTCTGGGGATGGAATCAATTAGAATTATTTTTAAAACCTCATCTGTTTTGATTTAACAGGAAGCTTCCATTCAATGAAACGCAGCATTAGTCAATGAAAAATCAAAGACCCTGGATTTCGGGGGTTCTCAGACCCTGAGGACCTCCCAGGTCCAGCTCCCATTTATGCAGGTGCCTCTCCCTGGAGCCGCCTCATCCTCGGGGAGCTCCAAGAGGAGAAGGGCCTGTCTGCTGCCCAGAGCCATGCTCCTCCCTAGGGATGTAATTACCGATACCTGTATTTGTCTCCCCTGATCCCTGCCCATTTTGAAGACGGGAGCTACCTGATTTACATTCGTGACTCCAGTGCCTACCCCAATGCCCAACACAGAAAAAGCGCTAGATAAAATGTTTTATGAAAAGAAAATTAGCAATGATTGAATAAATGAGCAAACAACTTGGTTGCAGTAGTAATTACAACTAATATTTACTATGCCACTTACCATGCGTCAAACACCATTTTAAGTTCATTTTATATATTGACCCAGTGAGTCTTCATAACCCCATTTGGCCCCATTTTACAGATGAGAAACTGAGGCATAGGAAGATTGGTCACTTGCCCACAGTCACACACAATGAGTATAGTAATTAGAATTCTAATCCAGGCAGCAGGTACCTAGGGCCAGCCTTCATAACCCGGACACTGTTGTTTATTCATTCATTCATTCATTCATCAGATACTCACTGGACACCCACACTGTGTCTGGCCCTGAGTGGGGCTCTAGAAATGCACTAATGGATTAGCCCCTCTTCTCACAAGGAGGTCAGAGTCTAGTGAAAGAATAACAGACACAGAAATGGATAATTACAGTGGGGCATGGGCAATGGTGAGTGTGGGAAAGTTCCACGGCAAGGTACACACAGCGAACCCACCCTGGTCAGGTCAGGGAAGATTTCTTGGAAGAAGTTGCCTTTGACTATATTGGCTAGACACATGAAAGGAAAAGAACATTTCAAGGAGAGAGATTGTATGTGGGAAAGCATAGAGGTAAGTGAGCCTGGAACAATCTGAGAATGGCAAGCACCTGAGGAAAGAGGGGGTGAGGTCGTGATTAGGAATGGTGAGAGAAGAGGCCAAGAGGCCATGGGAACCAGGTCAGGGAGAATCAGTGTACTCTACAGCGGAACTTGGACATTGTCTGAGACACATGGGGATTCATGGAAGGGCCTACAGCTCTCCCTCTAGAACTGTAAGGTTTAGTGACTTAACACAAGAAGACGAGGGAGAATAAAGTCATTGCACACAGCAAAAATTACACATACACACCCACCTTGAACACACACCACATACATACATACACATGTGCACGCACACACCCAGGAGGCACTGAGTCGGAACATGACTGTGGAGATCATGGTCTAGAGATGATGACTTAACTGACTCTTGCTTCTGCTCTCCTGAGCACCATCGCTTCCAACTGAAGGTTGTGCCCTGAGCCTGGAGGCCCATGCCCTGGCCACCTCCTTAGATGGTGCTAAAATACAGGGAGGGGCCAAAGGAGGTTTGCAGTTGTTCACGTGGAAAACAATACAACGGTTAATAAACAATAATAATACAAGAATGAATTCTGTTTCGTGTACTCACAACTGTGAACCTACTTTTTACCCACCCTATACTTCCATTCCTCTACTGAAGAAGTTGCCCCCTGCCTCAGAGGGGTTTCATGGGGGGACCATAGACATCCGTGTCTGAAATTAGCATCACTGGTCATGCCATGGGTCAACCTCCACATCCCAAAGTGGGATGACGCTCACAATGCAGGGAACACAGGCTTAGACATGAAGAAGTGGTTTTTTGAAGAGCTCATGGGCTTGAGCATTCATAGCCTAGGAGAGGAACTTAGAGACAAACCGGATGACCCATGTCCCTAGGCAGCAGCCAGAAGACTGAGACCTGGACCAGATCACTTCTTGATAGTCCCTCCAGAGCAGCCTCTAGGATCCAGGATTTTTTTTTTTCTTTAGAGGGGAAGGGAAGGAGAGAAGGAGAGAAATATCAATGTATGGTTGCCTCTCATGAGTCCCCTGCTGGGAACTGACTTGCAACCCAGGCATGTGCCCTGACTGGGAACCGAACTGCGATTGTGTGGTTCGCAGGCCCGTGCTCAATCCACTGAGCTACACCAGCCAGGGCCCAGAATTTCATCGCTGTCTCTGTGTCTGCAGCCTCCCCCCCACCCTGAATTCTGCACTCCTCTTTTTCAGACAGCAATTCTAATATCATTCCATTCCATGTGATTTCAGCATAAGGCATTATGGAACATCAGCAGAAAGAGCTGGTTTTGCAATCAGTTGTTTCTAAGTTTGTGTCTTGATTCTGCCATTGTCGGCCCCAAACACTCACTATGCTTCTTTGCTAAGTTCCTTCACCTCCTGGAGCCTCACTTTTCTTTTCTGTGCACTGGAATTAGAAATTCCCACTGTGTCGTTGTGTGAAGGCTGCACAGCCTAGAATGCAGAGCTCTGGAGGGAACCAATGCCCTTTCCCACCTTCTGGTCTCTCCTCCTGCCTCACCACAGTGAGAGGCTGTGCCCAGCATCATGTAAGATGACGTGTCTCTTCTCCTTCTGTGATGCTGTGCCCTCAACAGGGGTGCAGTGTTTTTCGTCAAGCAGTCTCCAACCTTATCCCAAAGAGCGGCCTTTCACCTCCGTGAGTGCAGGTGTGGTTGCGTCTGACTGACGGGGCAGGTGAAGTGCACAGTGGGGATGTCTGCAACAGCAAGTGGGAGAGCCCTTCCCACAGGCCTCCAGATCCTTGGTGGGCTTTCCCCAGTGGAGGCCTACTCCACCCCTCTGATGATCAGGTTCTTCTGGGACTCGGCGTCTCACCAGGACTGACCCAGGGGAGGCCCGTGCACTCATCTCCCACCAAACCCCGGGGCTTCTGATTGAAACTCCCAGGGGCTGACATTGTATTTGGGACAAGTTAGGAACCCTGTGGTGTTCCATGAGAATGCAGGGAAATACAATGAGAGTTGGAAGTGCCCAGCTAGCCAAAGGACTCCACTGCATTGAGAAAATACAGTGGTACCATGAAGACTGACAAGTAAATTCCCCCAGGAGAGGAAGCCAAGGTATCCTCGGCCAGGAGTGAAAGAGAACAGGTGCCCTGTTTCCATCTTTCCATCCAGAGCGAGCCAGCAGACAGACTCCAGTGGAATCCTACCTCCTCAGGACTCACTATTGCCTCTTCTCTCTCTCTCCCTCCGCCTTCCTACCTCTTCCTCTTCTTTCACGACTTCCCTCCTCCTCCTTCTGAGCCCCACCCCAGGTTCTAGCCTGGGCTCAGCTACTGCCCTGCTGTGCAACGTGGCTCACACACTTTTCATCTCTAGGTCCCTTTTCTTGTTTCATGAATTGAAACAACACACACATACACACATGCACACACACACCACACCCCTGATGAATAAAAAGTGATGTGTTGTTTATTCTGTTAACATTCAGAGTACCCTGACCTTTTAGAAATCCCCAACAAAGTCAAAGAGTGAGAGGCCACCTCACGGAGTGGTGGATGAAACCGTCATAATTGATCCCATTTAATCCGTGTTTGCTGTATGTGAGGTCTGCGCTCTGAGCTTCCCAGGCGCTGGCTGGAAAAACTGAGGAACCGTCAACTGCCCCCAAGCAAGAATGGGGGGTGGGAGCGGGGGCAGTGTGGATCTTGTTTGGTGCTACACTGAGTTTGGCACTGCAATAAGTCAACATCTAGGTCTTTAATAGTTTCTGTGGCTATCACAAAAAATATTTTCTATTAGTTGTTTCCGTTGTTAAGGAACGAGTAATCTTTTGCAATTTTAAAATATGTCTGTTAGCAGAAGATAGAGAGAATAGGGAAACCGGCACCCTCCTACTCACCCTCCGATTGAAAATAAAACAACACACGAGCAGTGGAGACCTGTGAGGGCCTCTCCCAGCCCCATTTCTTCTCCTCCCCGCTAGAGGTAATCCCACTCTCTGGTATGCTTCATCCTTTCTATTTGTATCTTTAGGAACACCCCCTCCACACACTATACAGAGTTCATGTGAGCATAAACATATATGGTGTTTTTTTTCTGCTAGCCTCTAAACTTTATACAAATGCTACTCTACTATATATCCTTTTGCGATTTGCTTTTTAAAAATTGCTTTTTCAATTTTATTAAGTCTATTAGGGTGACATTGGCTAATAAAATTGTATAGGTTCCAAGTGTTCAGTTCTCTAATACATCATCTGTGTATTGCATTGTGTGTGCTTTGTTTTTGTTTTTGTTCAATCTTGTGCTTCTGAGATTTATCCACATTGATTTATGTAGCTCTGGTTCTTTTATTGTCAAGGCTATACAGTTCCCTTTCAATGTAACCACAGCTTACTCATCAGTTCTGCTCTTGAATGTGTAATTTGCATCCAATTTTTTTTTACTTGTTCAAACCATGTTGCAGAGACTATTCCTGTGTGAGAATTTCACACACACAGGAAACGCACGTGTGTGTCTTCATCGGATACTGCCAAATTGCTCTTCAAAGGAGTCTTGCAAGTTTAGGCCCCATCTGCAGTGTATGAGAGCTCCCATTGTTCCATCGAAGTCTCTTCAGCACTTGAAATTGTCAGGTTTTCACATTTTTGCAAATCTGATTCATGCATGATATAATCCACCTTGTGGTTTTATTTTGCTTTTCACCAATTAGTAATACATTTGAGCACTGTTTCGAATACATATTTACCATTCAGTATTTCCTTGCTGTGCACTGATTCTTCTTATAGTCTGACTATTTTTCAGTGGGGTCCTTTGCATTTTCTAATTGATATGTAGGTCTTTTTATATATTCTGGCTAGAAATCACAGCTTTTGGTTATGTGTGTTGTAAATTCCTTCTCCTGGTCTGTGACTTCTCTTTCTACTTTGTTTATAGTGTCTTTTGATGCACGTAAATGTTTAAATTTTAATGTAGTCAAATCTATCCATCTTTTTCCACCCTTGTTTGTGTTTTTTTGTGAATTGTTTAAGAAATCCTTTCATACCCTGAGGCCATAAAGATATTACTCTGTTTTCTTCTGAAAGTGTTAAGTTTTTGTTTCCCCTATTTTTTTCCATATTGATTCTAAAATTAGCTTTAGTGCAAAATGAGAGTTAGTGGTACAGTTTTACATTTTCCATACAGATCAAAATTTTTCCAACATGATTGATTGGATGGTCCACCACTGTCCCACTGCTTTGGGACGCCACCTCTGTCGTGTTAAAAGTTCCCGTGTAAGTGGGGGTCTGTTTTTAGTCTCTATTCTGACCATTTACCCTATTATCTGAAAACCTATGCTAAATATTACATATATAATTTTTGCTTATGAGATTTTTATAAATGACACTAAATTACCTGAGTAGGTAACACATTGATATGGACCAAATTAAAAGGCATAAAACAAAAAGCTTCCTTCCCACATTCATCCTCATCCCACTTATAAACAGGGAAACACACGCTTACTATATGTAAGCAAATATAAATATATGTTCTTTCCTCTCTCTTTTTACACAAGTGGTCGTGCATCTTATACAGTAGAGTTTTCACCTAACACTATGTCCTGGACATCTTTCCATGTTGGTACATTGAGAACTTCTTCATTGTTTTGTACAGTTGTATGGTTTTCCTCTGTTTGGAAACAATGTGTATACTGTAGTTTTTTTCTCTCTGTCTATTGATGAGAATTTAGGTTTCTTTTAACCCTCGCTATCACAAAGAACTCTGCATATGTCATTTCCCATGTACAAACCCATTTTTAGAGTTGAATCTTAGCAGTGGAACTTCTAGGTCTGAGGATGGGATGGTTCATTTTGTGTCTACTAGACTGGGCTACGGGATGCCCAGGTGGCTAGGAAAGCATTTTTTTCTGGGTGTGTCTGTGAGGGAGTGTCCAGGAGAGACTAGCATTCGATTCACCCTTCAGGTGATCAGGTGCAGGTTGGCATCATCCAATCCACTGAGTGCCTGAAGAGAACGAAAACACAAAGAAAAGGCAAATTCCCTCCTTGAGCTGGGACATCCATCTTTCCCTGCCCTTGGACATCCTGGTTCTTGGGCCTTCTGGCTTGACCTGAATTATACCACTGGCCTTCCCGGTTCTCCAGCTTGCAGACACAATATCTTAGTGCAGTTTTAATCCGCATTTCTGTTAGTATGAGTGAGCCAGAACCTTCTTCTGTGATCCACTTGTTCATATCTTTCGCCTATTTTTCTAGTGAGTATTTGATTCTTTATCTCACTGATCCCTAGGACCACTTTATAAGTTAGAAAAATTCATTTTTAATGAAATATGACTGTTATAATATTACTTCCCATTTAGTTATTTTGACTTTGTTTATATTTTGCCATAAAGAATTCCTTAATGCAGTTAAATTTTTCTGTTTTTTCTCTGTCTTCTCTATTTTGAGCTATAATTTAAAAAAATCTTTTCTATTCCAAAATTATAAAAGGATTTTCTTATTTTTAAATACCATATTTATGGCACTATTTTCACTTTTAAATCTTTAATTCATTTGAATTTTATTCTAGTGCAAAGAGCGATATATAAACCTAACTTCATTTTTTTTCCACATGGCCAACCAATGACTCTCAACCACGCTTATTGTACAGTGAATCATTTCCTCACTGAGTTTAGAGGTCAGTTTTTTCATATACTAAATTCCCTTATGTGTATTCATTTCTATTTCTGGGCTTTCTGTTCTGGCTGTTGTCCTGCCTGCTATTTATGCAACAGTTCCTCACTGTTTAAATCATTGAGACTTTAATATGTTTTCATGTTTGGTAGGGCTGGTCCCTTGATGTGACTCTTCTGAGTTGTCCTGAATGTATCATTTCTTTATTTTTTCACATGAACTTTAGAATTAGCTTGTCTTTTTTAAAATTATGAGTATTTTATTAGGATTGCATTAAATTTAGAAATTAACTGAGGGATAATTGACATCTTTGTGGTGTTGAGTCTTCCTAGCAAAAAACATGGCCTTTTCATTTATTCAGGTCTTCTCGGCCTTATCGGTGTTTCAACATTTTCTGTGTGTGAGTCTTGATCCTACAGGTTCACTTTACTGCAAAGTAGTTTCCTTTGCTGTTGCTGTATTGTCTTTGTAAATGAGATGTTTTCTTTCCTTTTATCTTCCAAGTGGTTATATTTACACATAAAAGTACTTAATTCTTGCTTATTAACTTTATATATACATCTTATAAAATCTTCTTACTGCAGGTAATAGTTTTTCAGTAGGTTCCTTAGGTTTTCCAGGAATACAATCATATGTGAATACTGATAACTTTATGAACCTTTCTCCAGATTTTATACCTCTAATTTTTTTCTTTTGTCCCACTGGATCAGTTAGTAGTATGGGGTCTTGGGGAAGCCCAACAAATAATCCCTCTCTGTGCCCAAATTCTGAATTAATTGGGAATAACATAGATGGAGGACAAAATATCACTTTATTGCTGATATAAAGTTTAGGTATTAGAAAACATGGCTTCACATAACTGGTGTGGCTCAGTGGATTGAGCACCAGCCTGTGAGCCAAAGGGTTGCGGGTTCGATTCTCAGTCTAGGGCACATGCCTGGGCTGCTGGACAGGTCCGCAGTAAGGGGCATGCCAGAGGCAACCACATATTGCTGTTTCTCTCCTTCTCTTTCTCCCTCCCTTCCCCTCTCTAAAAATAAATAAATAAATAAAATCTTTAAAAAGGAAAGAAAACATGGCCTCTGTCAGACCTACCACTCATTTGCTAGTAGCCCCAGCCTGGGGGCATAACTAGCTGTATGCCGTGGGTTCTGACACGTAGTGAGTGTTCCATCACAATTCATTGTCTAAATATACTGCAAGTTTGGTTTTTATTTCCTCTTGGACCCAAGGCTTTTATTGATGTAGTTGTTGTTTGTTTTAGTTTTCAGGTAGGGGGGACTATTTTTTTTGACTTTAGAATTAAATATCTCATGTAGATTTATTATCCAAACCATTTTCACTTTTTGAAGTTTATCAAGGTTTACTTCGTGTCCTAATACTAATTTGCATGCATATTTTACAGGCAATTGAATTAAAAAGGTAGATTACTATTTTTAGAACACAGATTTTTCAATGTTATTGAGTCTTCTCTATTCTTATTTGTCCACTTGCCTCATTATGTACTAACATTGCTAAGTTAAGTCTCCCATCACCAGTGTGTTTATGATTTATTTCTCTGCATATCTCCTAATGTTTCAGTTTTATGAATGTTGATCTAATATTACTTTGTGCATAGCTCAATATACATAACTGCTATGTGCAATGTTTCCTGGTACTCATATGCTTGTGTAGTCCCCTCCCAAGTTATACCAGGCTTGGTCTTTATGGCCAATACAATGTGGCAGAAGTGATGATGCACATCTCTTCCAGGAGTAGGTTATAAAAGATACTATGACTTTCATCTTGGTTGCGCGCTCTCTCTCTCTCTCTCTCTCGCTCAATATCGCCCTCTCTCTGCACTCGATATCCTCACCCTGCCCTGCCATTTGCTGCGGGGGAAGCCAACTGCCATGTTTTGTGCAGGCCAAGCTTCCTGCCAACAGCCAGGTGAGTGAGTTTGGCTGCCTGCAGCCCTGGGCCAGCAGCTTGACCGCAACTTCACTAGAAACCCTGAGCCAGAGCCACCCAGCTGAGCTGCTCCAGACTTCTTCATCTGTGTGGTAATAAATGTTCACTGTTTTTGAGTGCTAAATTTTAGGGTGATTTGGTATACAGCCATAGATACCTAATAAATATGCTAATTGTGAACTGCAAACTTTACACAATAATGCACCTGTCTTTACCCATTTAAGTCTTTTCGGCTTGTGTCTCTTTCTTTGTGCTTGATTTGACTGACGTGTCTTTAGGAAAACTTTATTTTTAGCCTATTTAAAATGGCTAAGTGGTTTTATTTCATGGGTCTCTTTTATACAGCATAACATTTTTTCCTTTGTGACCCAATCTGAAAATCTTTTTCAATAGGTGATTTTGGCCTGTTCACATTTATGGATATGACTCATATATTTGGTCTTGTTTTCTGCACATCTTTCAATATGGAAGTCATTCTCAAGTTCTTTACCATGTTATCTCTTTGATTTATTTTTGCATGTGAAATTTTCCTGATAGAATTTTTTGTGTTTGTGTTAGTAATTACATTTACCATTATAATTTATATGCATCCTTTAGGACTCCATTTCTTAGGCAGCATCTACTAGTTCCCTCCTATGAATGATGACAAAATGAGTGCGCGTCTTTCTTCCCCTCCTCTCTTGCACTCCTCAATTCCTGTTGATAACATTATGTTTTAGTGTATAGCTATGTACTCTTTAATAGGCTTACATTTCAATTACTTGATATGTCAGCTTCAGATTAGATGCTCTTACTCTGGGCTATAAATATTGAGGCAGATAGTCAATATTCCTCATCCAATGTCCTTATTCCTATTCCCCTCGTGGTCTGTATTAGTTGTGCCACTTCTATAGTTTTAAGAGTGCAATTTATTTTCTGATCTTCAACTTAATCTTCACTGCTTTTGGTTCTGTAGTTTTTTTACTGTAATCTCTCTAATTCACTATTGGTTTATCATCTAAAATTATGCATGTTAAATATTGCGTGATGATAGCCTTTAAATGGAACCTTGGTTGAAGGGCAGTTGGGATAGGTAGAAAAATCCCTGGGTCTCATTTTCTTTTCCTGAGGCTCTTGTAGATTTATTCCACTGCCTAATAACATTAAAAATCAATCTGAATAAATCAGAGTCTGTTCTAAGCTTTTATCCTCTTATTACATGACCCAGACTGAACCAGGTAACCAAAAGATTCTTCCTTTATCTGTGGAGTAGAATAAACCTACTAGGCTATATCTCGGTGTGACCATTCCAGATAAGTGTATAGAGTCCAGTGTACTTGATTTCATGAAAACCTTCTTGAATAACCTTTTTCATATTCTTCAGTGCTATTCTTTTGGTTACCTGCTTTGGGAACCCCCAAAGCACCTAAGTTGGATATTCACTGACTCTTTTCTATATTAATAATTTTCTCTTAAACCCTATTTTATAAAATCTTTATTTCTCCTTCATCCTGTTTGCTTCTCTCATGGTTATTCTCTGGGTCACTTACTGTGTTTTCTCAGTGTCTGTTCTTTGTTCTCCTTCTGAGCTCTCGGCATTTCTGGATGACTTGTTTCCTTCTACTTCCCTCTTGATCTTTGTCAGCTTGTGTATTATCTCCTCCCATGCTATGGTCCTTTCTTCCCTGCCTCCTTTCGTCTTTGAGTCAGTGTCTTCATAGAGCCCTGCTTCATTAAGATTTTTTTTAACTCATAAAAATCTTTGCTCCCAATTTTCATCTGTTCTCTGGAAACTTTTACTTAAGAGAAGTCTTTACCCTTTTCAAGAAAAATAAACTTTTCTGAATATTTTTTCTCTTTTCTTTCCTACAGTGTCTTACATCGTGCTCCGTAGGATCTCTGTTGTTATCTTTATAGCAGCACTAAGTATCCTCATTAGCACGAACTAAATTGGATTTGGTTTTCCTGGACCTCCCATTGATGGAAGGATGCTATGGTCAGGTAAAGAAAAGGGGGTAAAAAGGCAGAATCTCAGGTGGCTGCTTCCGACGAGGGTTTTGTTCTCTGCTGCTACCGAAACCAGCTGCCTCTACAGAGGGATCATCCTTATCATTCTCTGTGCAGCCCTGACTCCTTAGCTTTCCTCAGCTAAGTCAGTTCTAAGAAGGAATTTCTCTTTAGCTTGTTTTACTTCAGTCATTGCATCTGGTTTTGAAAACAGGAGATATTATTTTTGCATCTTTGGATATACCCCTTAACTCAAGATAGAATAGTTTGCCAACTCATCCCAAAGAAAATCTTTCTCTGAGTTACTTTTCCTTCATTTCCTCCTGTTTGTTTTCTTTCTAATCTTAGCTTCTTTGGGCTGTTCTTACACATATTTGGGAGACTTCGATAATACCTGTCCTCCTGTCTTGCCAAAAATAGAGTTTGTTATTTTAATTCTTTTTGTTGCTTTTGGATGATTTCTAGGAGGAGAAATATGTTGACTTACACAGCCATATCTATTCCAGATGTACACAATGTCACTATAATCACCAAGGTTTTAAAACATCTTACATTTTGCTAGGGCAAATTTAGCCCAACCTTGTTCATTTTCTTCAATTGTCTCTTAACTGTTATGGAATCTTAACTCTTCCATATAAGTCTGAGAATGAGCTTTTATTTTTTTATTGTTGCTCAATCACAGTTGTACCCATTCCCCCCCCCATTGCTCTACCCTGCCCTGCCCAGCCCCCACCTTCCACATTCAATCCCCTCCCCATTGTGTCTATGAGTTCTTTGAATTTTTAAATTTACACACATACACACACAAGCTGTTGAGATTTGTATCTTAATTCCAATAAATCTATTATTAATTTACCAAAAAAGTTGTTATTATGGCCTTGACTCTTCCTACCCATTAATATGATGTGTATCTCCATTTGTTTAGATTTTCTTTACTACTTTAAAATAAAATGTTATAATTTTCTCCCAAAGGTCTCCTACATTTTTGGTAAATTTATTCCTAAGTACCTCCTGTTATATGTTCATGTTATAAATGCTACCTTTCTAAAATTCCATTTTTAACACTTTGTTGTGGCATACAGGTACACAACTGATTTTTATATATTGATCTTATTTATATCCAGCAAATTTATTGAGCTCCAATTCATTTTAAGAGTTTGTCTGTAGATGCTCTTAGATTTCTGCATAAATCATGATATGATAATCATTCACAGTCTGGTTGTTATTTCTTGGTCTCGCCTTACTAGTCTTCTAGCTAATGTTGAATAGAAGCAGTGATTGCAAACATCCTTACCATATTCTGGGTTTTGGAGGGAGTACTTCAAATTTTCCCCCATCACATACCGTGTTGGCTATGACTTTTGAGTTAATGAGTCATTTTTCAAGTTAAGTCATATCATTTACAATAATAGTACACTGAGAGTCTAAATGGGTATGGGATTTTGCCAAATGCTTTTTCTGAATTTATTGAGATAATGGTATTTTTCTTTTGATTTGTTAATATTTGAGATTGAGTTAATAGGTTCCTAAATGTTACACTATCTTTGCATTAATAGAAAAAAACACAACAGGTCACAATGTGTTATTAATAAGCATTGCTGGATTTGGCAATTCAGGAATCATTTGTCAATCTCATTTACCTTCACAATATTTGTCTCAACCTTTCTTTCAACCTTTCTGGGCCCTTACATTTTAAGTGTGTCTTGGATAAGCAGCATATAGGCAGAATAGAAGCAGAGAGTTTTTTTGCTCATTTTAATCCAATATGACAATTCGTTGAAGATTTTAGTCCATTTACACTTAATGAAGTTTTTCATCTATCTATTTGGATTTATATCAACCATCTTATTTTCTGCTTTGTGCTTACACTATTTCTCCTCTATTTCTCTTTTTATTTTCTTTTTCTGTCCTCTTTTGAATTAATCAAGGCTTTTCTTTAACTTACTTTTTCTTTACTGGCTTAAAATTTACACATTTTACTTCTACTTGTTTACTAGTTACTTTTAAATTTTTAACATCCATACTTAAATCTAAAATTAAATTCTATTTCCTTCCTTCCCAACAATGCAAAGACTTTAGAATTATTCAACTTAACTCTTCCTCCATTCTTAAATACTATTAGTATCCAGTAATTTAATTTTACCTTGACTTTTGACCTTCAAATTCATTATCATACTTAATATTATATTATTATTATTTGATTCAGTCAGTGTTGGCTTAAATTTATCTTCATATTTGCTTTTCTTTTCCTATTGCTTTTTGCACTATCTTCTTTTCTGAGTTCAGTAGTCTCCTTCCCACATACACCTTTTAGAAGTTTTATTCGGATTTTTGGTAATAAACTCTCTCATATCCAGAATACCTCCATCTTTCTCCTCTACAACTACTAGGACCTACGTCATGTTCTCGATATCCCACTTAATCACTTTGGGGACACTCCTGCTTATTTGAAGTTCTTATCCCTCCTGGAATGCTAACTCTTTTCCTCAAGTGCAGCCATCTACATCTCAGAGTGAGGCGTGATGGGGACTGGGGAGGTGCAGTGCTCAGGGGCTGACCCATCCCCTGCACGTGTTATCATCACTGTCACTGCTGTGTCCTACCTTCAATGGCAACAAGATGGTCAGTGACCCACCAAGGACACTGTGGGGGACATTCAAGGATGCCGCATAGTCCCCTCCCCAGCCTGCCTCATCCGCAGGCCCTACCCTCCTCTGCTTCAGGTTTCTACCCAACCCTCATATCCCAAGGAGTCCACCGCCTTCTGCATCCCCTCGGAGCCCTTATCTGGAACTGATCCTCATGTCTCTGAATTTGTGGCATCTCCGGGGCTCAGTTTGGGAGTGGGGTCCTGCACCCAGCATTACTGTGTCAGCTTGTCAGATATCAGTTTGTATGTCCAGGTGCGTGGGTCCCTGGAATATCTGTTCACATACATCTCTCCCACGCGGAGCTCCCTGAGAACAGAGGTCGTGTCTGCTGAGTCCCTGAACTCTCAGCCTCTGGGAGAGCAGGAGAGCAAGCTGCTTAAGAAAACCCCACTCTGCCACTCTCTAACTCCAAGACCTCGGGAAGGTTGGCTAACTTCTCTATGCTTTAGTTTCCTCATCTATAAAATGAGCATTAGATAAGAACATGTACATAAAGTCATTAATTTTGTGTTTGATAAATAGGAAGCTCTCAACAAATGATAACTATTGTTATAAGGTACTCAGAAATGTTTGTGAAATATATAAAACATGTATGGAGTATCTTGGGGATGTTTAGAATATGTGTCAAGATTTCTGCCCCAAATAATTTAAAATATTGTCAGAGACTAGACATATCACATGCACACAAATTTCTATGAAAGACTAAAGCCATTATCTATGCTTCTGTGGGGCTGAGGAGATAGGAGCCCCAGTTCTCAGCCATCTGCTCACTCTCTTGCTCTATGATATGACCTTTGGCTCTCTTTGGTTCCCCTTTGGCTCTCTTTTCCTCCCATTGGCAAAATGAGTAGCTGGCTCTCAATCACAAATCTGAGCTCACACAAACCCCTTGATTCACTTGCATGCCTTTGGTAGCTCTCTACAGGGATAAAGTACTAGATTAAACCAGGGTGAGTGATGCGTGAGTGTGTCCATTAGGTTCCCTGCAGGAAATAGATGGTTCAGCCAGAGGGTTAATTCGAGCGAATTTAATGAAGGGCTATTTACAGAGGTGTTGGCGGGCATAGGGGACCCAACATGGGGTAGTGAAGCGTCCAGGTACCAGCCATTGCCACCCCATCCCCTCAAGGGATTTACTAATGAGAGTCATGGCCACTGTTGGGAAAAGGGCTGCCCAGCAGTGGCCATAACTAGAAGACACAGCCACTACCAATGCCAGTGTCCAGCAGGGAGTGGGTAGAGGAGGAAGTGATGAACACCTGGCCTTCTCCCTGGCCTTCTATTCCTTTCTGGAGCCTTCCACTGGCACAGCAGTCTGTTTCAACAAGCCCTCCAGGGGATACACACTAATGTTTGATAACCCTCCTCTATTATCTTGTTTATCCCTATTTTCCAAAAGAAGAAATTCAGGCTTAAAGGGGTTAAAAATTGTGCCCATGGTTTTAAAAATAGGAAGTAACAGAAGACACTCCAGTGTGGGTGTAACTGACAGTTCCCTCTCCCATTTGTAATCTTGAGTTTCTTGGACTCAAGGTGCACAAGTGGGAGCTGGCAAGGCTTTCCTGCCTAAGCGGTAACCCAGTAGCCTTGGCATCTGGCCTGTGACTTGGAGTCTAAACCCTAAGTCTCGACCAAGGAACTCTACTGACGGTGAGTTGAAAAGTGGTGAAAGCTGGGTGGGGAGGCCTGCTGCGGGGAGAACAGAAGTGTGCCCGCTGCAGCTCCCACCAGCTTCCCCCAGGCATTCCTCCCTCCATGCTCCTGTCCCTGGCAGCCCTCCGGCTCCTCTCCAGATGCCCAGGGGCGAAGCTCATTCTCCTGCCCACCAGACGAAGCTGTGCAAGTACACAGCTGGTCCGGCTCTTTCTCTGTCCCTAGTTCCTACTCAGGACCTAACACTTCTGGGGACTCTTCATGATGCTGCACAGTCGAGGGAAGCAACAAATAAATGAGCCTCTCCTGGCTGAATGGCTAGAGAAGTCATCCTGGGAGACCTGCAGGCCTCAAGTAGCATAAATATGTGGACAAGTGAGAGGTTGTGGCGCAGGTGTTCCTGGCGAAGGCTACAACCTGAGGAAAAGCATGGCTGTGGGAGAACGCAGAGTGTGTTGTTTTGGCCTTTCTCAAGTGCTTATGGGATAAGGCAGATTTGACAGCCATGTGGAAGGCCTGTACTGCCAAAGGGTGAGGAGGAATTTTATTCTACAGGTGCTGGGGAGCCATGGAAGGCATCAGACTAGGAGAGTGCTGGGGTCATATCAAGTCTTGGGCTGGAGGGGGATGGAGCAGCAACCCTGCACCCCAAGGCCTACTCTGCAGCAAGCACTGTGCCTGCTGCTTGCCCAGGCACCCCCTCATTCCATAGCTGAGCTTCAGGGTGCACCGCTCAAAGGAGCACAGCTAGGAAACAGCCAAGTGAAATCTGCACCTGGGTCCATCTACTCTGGAGCCCCCAGACTCTTGCTCCCCCACCCGCACCCCGTTCCTGTCTGAGCTGTCTCCAGGGGTCAGCTCCTGGGAGCCAGGCTTTGAGATAAGATGTTTCCCGCCTTCAGCCTGAAGATGAAGTCAGAGGTGGAACCAGCCTCTCAAGGAGATTCCCATGTAAACTGGGGAGTCAGAGTGGAAGCAGATGGAAGATGTGCCCCGGAAAGGAAGGTCTGGAGCGTGGAGCGGCAGAGCCTGGACAAGAGGTGAAGGATGTCCCCAAGGTTCTTGGCGTGACTTCGGGTGCTGGCGCTTTGCGGTCCTGACACTGAGCTCTGAGCCCTGAGTTTCGTGGCCATTCTTCCCGGCAGCAGAGCCACCTCCCTGCACCGGCGAGGGTTGACCAGCATCCAGTGCAGACCAGCAGAGAGCTTGGGGCCAGGGGAACCCAGTACATCCCCCTTTCAGGGGGATCAGACACCTCGACAATTTCCTTGATTCTGTGACATAAAAAAGTATTTTTTTAAGCAAGAGAGAGACCAACTGAGAGCCTAAGAGAACAAACACACAACAGAGATGCCCAGACGGGGACAGGGAGGTGCACACCGCCATCCTCACCACGTGCCCCACGCGGTCCAGCTGGCAAACTGGAAACAGCTGCGGAGGTTTTGGGTTTCCTCTTGGCCTTCCCCTGGCCCCTGGCTCTGGCCCACCCGAGCAGTTCCCCTTAATCCCACTCTCTCAGGAAGCGGCACTGTGAAAATCCTCTGCTCTGCGGGGGAAGGTCAGCCCTGGGCAGACACGGGCAGGTCAGGTGGCCGCTGCTGCCCTCACCTGCTGTTCCAGCACTCACCTCTCTCTAGGAACCTCCGCTCCCTCATCCCTTAAGTGAGGCTAATAACGCCTCCCACTTGGGGGGGATGGGTGTGAGGGCTTAATGGTCCCACCTTTGCTACAATGCGTCCACCCACAGGTGCACCTTTTGCTAGTTCAGACAAAGATACCCTGAGGGCTAGCGGAGGTGCTGGCTCCCTGGCTCCCAGAGCCTGGGGAGGCCTGTCCCCACCCTAGTCTCTGGGAGCATAGATCCCATGGCCTTTTCCTAGAAAGCATGACTCCCCACTCCAGTTCATCAAGCACTTCCTGAGGCCCTACTATATGCCAGTCCTGCACTAGATCCTACTCAGCACCTACCCTGGGAACTGTGAAAAATAATTTTGCTCAACTCAGTCACAGGGCTTTCCTTCTAGAGCTTGGTGATAAGTCGGTCCTCATTGTCTGCTCTGAATTTAGGATGAGAGAGCATCCATGCTAATCTACCCAACATCCTGAGAGGGCAAGGGGCTTACTCAAGGTCACACAGCAGGTATGTGACAGAGCTGGGCCTCTGGGCCATGGCTCCGGGCTTCCAGTCAAGGGTTTTGTTTTGTTTTGAGCACTGGGCTGTCTCCTCCACTGAAAGAGCCAAATTGGGATTTAAGTTGCTGTCCCAGCCGACAGCCTGGGCTTTTGCAGGATCCCAGAGTTGCTCACATGGCAAGGCTTTCCTGAGCCACTTCACCCCAGCCCTGGGCCCAGCTCCAGAGAGGGGGGCAGCCTGGGTTACAGGCAGCAGACACAGTGGGCTGAGCTCCCGGTAGGGAGGTGAATGGGGACTCTTCTCAGACCCATGGCATGCCTGTGAACTGAGAGGAACACTGGTCAAGGAGGGAGGACCTCTGAAGCCTTTGCAGGCTGACGCCAGGACCCCTCCTGGCCCCTCACCTCCAGCCCTCAGTCTCCCCCACCTGCCTGTGGCCCATTTCGAATGCATCTCTGCAGAAAGTGGCTTACTGGGGAGGACTTCATCACCAGAGAGCAGGTGTGTTCTCTGCACATGGCTCCTGGCTGTGCACATAGCATGTACAGTCTCACCCATACACCCCACACAGTCACACACACATGCTCACATTCACATCACAGGCTCACTCACACTTAGACACATCCACACATAGCTACACCCGCAAATGTCACACACATAATCATTGTCATGACGTTTCATGCTGTGCACTCATGGTCTCACACAATCTCACTCGCACACCCAGTCCCATGCATGTCCTCTTGCTCACACACACAGCCTCTTATACATGTCTCTCACAGACACAGACCTTGCACACACAGCTCTCTGGGTGCCCACAGCTAGCACGGTGAAGGGTGACCCTGATGCCTCTCTCTGATGCTCCTGTGGGTTCCCAGCGCCCACAGGTCCTGGCCCTGCCTGACCTTCTCCACTGCCAGAGGGCTGGAACTTGTGGAGACAGCTCTGGGTGGGATTCATTGCAGCAGAGTGTGGGCCAGGCAGCCCAGTCCCAGGCCAGAAGCTGGCCCACTGCCTTACGGCTCCTAAACCGTGAGCACACTGTTCTTCCACAGGCAAAGCTGGTGACATTCCTCCCCACTCCCCACCACTGTCCGAATCCTGCCCTGCCCAGCAGCTTGCCAGAGCCCACCCCACAGAGGACAGTAGTCGTCCTCACACCTCCCCTGCCCTGCCTCACATTCACACCTACCAAGCTACCCTGACACATACAAGAGGAGCCTTCCAAAACCCACCCAAGTAGGTCATTCCCTGGATCAAACACTGTCCATGCTTCCTCTTCTCTTGCTGGGCAAAACCCAAACTCCCTACCTTGGCATTCTGGGCCACCCCACACCTGGCCCAGCCTCCCTCTTCCATCTCAGCTGATGCTGTCCCCCTGCCCCGGCCCCCTTCACACGCACACACACACACACACACACACACACACACACACACCTGGCTCCCCATGAAGTTGGTTTGGGGGCCCCTCTCGGGCACAGCCCCTGAGGTGCTCTTCTCTGGGGGCTTGAGAGAGAAGTGGCAGCCCCAGCCACACACGAGCGGCGCTAGGCTCCATCTCTCCTGCTGAACATCAAGATAGCCAGCTCTCCGTGGACTGCCTCATACGCAGAGCTGGTGTGAGGTGTGCGACGGCTCTCAGAAACTGCAAAGTGCTGTGCATGTGGAGGCATCGTGTGCTGTAATGAGTAGCAGCTACCAAGAGCTTGTCCCTTGGACAGCGTCTGCCCCACAGGCCCTGGGCCCCGACATAAGTACATGACTCCAGGCAGGCTCATTCCTCCTGTACTCCCTCTGAGTCTCAGATTCCTAAACTGTAGGGTAGCAGGATGGGCCCGGACCATCTGTACTGTCCCTTCCATTTTTATATGTGTGGGGCCCAGGGAGCCATGCTGCAGATGAGGCCAGAGAAAGCGAGCCCAGGGAGCTCAGAGCATTCGCTCACAAATTAAAGTGCACCTCGCTTCACGGACAGGGTCGCTCGTCTGCTCAGCCACAGACCATGTCCCTCCCCCAGCCCCCTTTCCACCTACAGGCTGGAGGCTAACAACTGCAGTTGGAGCAAATGAATAGCCAGGCGCCACCCCTGCCCCCAGGCTGCCTACAGCCAGCAGGGGAAGGAAAGAAACTGAAGGAATAAATTACAAATGCAAGTATTATGAAAAAGTACAGAAAACTACTGAAGTCCTTAACGGGGGAGCCCCTGCCACCTCCCCGTGGCCCTGGAAGAAGTTAGGCTTCAGGGAGACACGAAAGATAAACAGATAAGTTTGGTAGGGAAAGTGGGAGGAAGAAATGCAGGGAATGGAAGAGGAGGGCAGCATGGTTGGAGACCGTGAGGGAGGAAGAATACAGCCGGGATGCTGCTAGACTCAGCTCTGGTGGCGGGAAGCTGAGGGAGATCCCACATACTGGCTTCTGTTTCTCCGTGAATAGGAGGTGAGGGCATCTGCTGGGACAGTTCAGGTTCCAACAGTCCCCCAGGGTGGCTGCAGCCTGCATTTGGGCTGCTGAGCCACGTTGTGAAAGGCTTCCTTCCGGTTCTTGCTCTCTCCCAGGCCCTACACTGGGCACTGGAGGTCATATGAAAAGTTCTCTGAAGATGTTTGTTTATTTGTTTGTTTGTTCATTCGTTTGTTCATTCGTTTGTTTTTATAGGAGCAGGAAGGGAGGTCTGGCATCTTCAGGAACATAGGTCAGTAAAACAGCCCATCAAGTGCAGTTGTACGAGTGGTTGTCTCTCCAAAACACCTTGTCCAGGAGGAGAGTGGGGACTGAAATTCAGGGCTTGTCTGCTCCCCAAGCTGTGTGCATGGCCATCAGGCTGGATCGTCTGAATAAAGGGGCTCTTCTTTCTAGTTTATGCAGAAACACCATCTACTACTCTCCACCAGACAAACTAGGATCGCGCAGGGCTGTGCCTGCTCAGAGCACCTTTTTGTGATTTGCACAAGGTGTGTAGGCCCCTCAGGCTCTGGGAGCGAGTCAAGAAAACTTTTCTTCCCAGATTGTAAGGCATGAGAAGGTTAGATGGCAAGGCAGCTCAGCGTCTTCCCCAGGAGAGAGGCATAAGCATAAGCAGGAGAATTTTTGTAGAAAATAAAGCTCTTTGGTTCCCAGGATGAAGGTCAAATACATATGAGCCCAGAAATCTTCCATTTAGAGTCCATTACTGTCAGAACTGGGAGGGACCCCCGAAGCCATCTTATTCCATCTCCTCCTTTTTCGTGGGAGACAACAGAAGAACAGAGAAGTCATGTGGTTCCCCTGAAGTCCCATAGCTCTGTTCAAAACAATGCCAGGGCTCTCAACCCCAGAGCTGAGTTTCTCTGCTACATTCTCTGCCTGGCCCGACCTCGGGAACCCTTATTTAAGCTCCTCAGAGCAGGGGTCAGGCCTGTCCCTTCCAGGGCCCCCAACACAGGCATACACATACATTAACACACACACACACACACACACACAAGGACACATCACTTTGGTGGTGGCCTGGTAGTCTGCTTGTGTCCGGCACAAGACGGCCAGGCTTCCTGTTCACCAGACTGTGAGCCTCGGCATCACTGAGTGGGCTCCAGGGCCTTTCCATGCCACCCCCTAAGGGATTTGAACTTGATTTTGTTTTTATCTAAATATGTTCCTTCGCCTTATCTCACAGGAAACCAATTACCACCTCTCCCAGGAGGCTGTGAGACCCAGGGGACAGGCTGAATTTCCCAGGGCAACGCTGCCAGGCGGTGGGGGCCCCTGGGATGGGAAGGATGAGACAGCCTCAGGCCTCTCACAGGCCCCCAAACCCCCCCACCACATGTGCCTCCCCCACCTGCACTCCCACCGATTCCCACCAGAGGCAGGCTAACTGGAGACGCAAACTTCAGACATGGACTTCTTTCTTGTGACTGTTGTCGCTCTGTTTTCAAGCAATGGCTTTTCTCTGCTCAGCTGTTTTCCTCCATTCTCTGCAGGTCTTTATCTCTGCATTTCAGGGTGTCCAGGAGGCTGCACCACACAGGCCACAGCCCATCAAGGTCATTAACTCAGAGCAGACGGGGGATGCCCACGTACTGGCCTGTGAGGACTAATACAAATCATTGCCTATTCGGCTTACTCTTTTAAACCTTTTTGTTGTAAAAAAAAAAAAAAAAAAAAAAACAGAAAGCCACACAAACCAAACATACAGTTTAGTGAATCATTATAAGGTGAATACCCGTGTAACCATTATGAAGAGCAGGAAACAGAGGAGTGCCAGCCACGCCAGCCACGCCAGGAGCCCTCTGAATGCCTCACCTCAACCATAAGCCCCTCCCTCCCCTGAAAGTAACCACAACCCTAACTTTTATCATTATAACTTCCTTGCTTTTCCTCATAATTTTATCATTCAAATCTATATCCCTGGGCACTGTGATAGAGTCTTGCCCTTTTTCTGTATTTATCAAACCTTTCAGGTCTCTCCTGATTCCCAGCTTTTCACCTCCATCCCTTTCTTTTCCTGACACCTTACCTGTTGAACACCCCTGGCCCATTGGCCTGTAGAGATTCCACAGTCTGGAGTTTGCTGAGTGCATGTTCATGGTGCATGTGTCACGTTTGTTTGTCCTCTGTTTTCCCTTCAAATTGGCTGCAGTCAGCGGGCAGAGCGGACGCAGGCTCAGACTCCCCTGCCAGGATGGTAGGTGGGACTGTGCACAGGCAATGTCCAGTTGCGTCTCTGCCTGGGACCGCTAGAGCCACTGCTGCCCAGTCTAGATCCACTCATCCCTTGGGTGTCACAAAATGGCAGGTGACACCAGCTATGTCCTTTTCACTGTCATTTTCATTCGTGGGAACATTTTTATTATGGCCTATTCTCGACACCTTAATTTCCAACATTCACAGTCTTGGATTTGGGTCTGGGAAGACTGGGTGTCTCAGGGTTAGGGGAGGGGTGATGATGTGACATGATGTGACATGTTTTTTAGCCTCACCCTAGGACACGCTTATTGATTTTAGAGAGGGAAAGGGTGGGAGAGAGAGTGAGAGAAACATTGATGCAAGAGAGAAAAACTGATGCGAGAGAGAAAAACCAATCAGTTACCTCTTGTATGTGGCCTAACCAGGGATCAAACCCACAACCTAGGCATGTGCCCTGACTGGGAATCAAACCCATGACCCTTGGGTTTACAGGATGATGTTCCAATCAACTGAGCCACACTGGCCAGTGCCAGTGATGTGACGTATTTAACCTTGAAATCTCTTAGCAGCATAGAATATGAGCTCGGAAGTACCTCAAAGGAAAAATCCACTCCAGCTACCCACGCAGAACAGGAAGCCACTCTGCAGCCTCTGCAGGCTGTTTGACCTCTGCCTGCACACTTGATGGGTCAGGAAGCTCACTACTTCTCACGTCAACCCATCCCATCCTTGGAAAAATCTGACTGCAGGGAACTTTATATGTATGACCCATGGACGTGAACTAAGGGGGGAAATGCTGGAGAGAGAGGTGCAGGGCAAGGGGGGGGATAAAGGAGAGAAAACAATGGGACAACCGTAATAGCATAATCAATAAAATATACTTAAAAAAAGAAATGCCTCCTGGTACCCACCCCTGGGGCTCCCCACAGGAGAGGTCTGCCCACTTCATCAGGGAGCAGCCCTTGAAAGACTCCTCCCCCAAGAAGTCTTCCTAGTTGCTCCTCTCCCTATTTCTTCTCTTCAGGGGATTTTATGTAATTTCACATAAAATCCATAGCTGTGGAGCTGTGATTGATGTTTGCTCAAAATTCCAAAGCAGGCTTACCTATAATTTTCAAAAGGCAGGCAATCATTTGGAGGCAATCGGGTCCAAGCGTCAAATGCTAATGCTTCGTCTCCCGGACGAGTCTCGCCGCAGCCCGAGCCAACGGCGGCGAAGGAAAGCCCCTGGGCGGGTCTTCCATTGTGTAACCCCCTGTGCATCTGCACCAAGAAGCCACATTTCACAGACACCTACACGCAAGACAGCAGAGATGAATGAGGCGGCCAAGACACCCTCTTCTCCTGGTGCTTGGCAACCTGAACCAAAAATAAAATCAACCCAACACAAAAAATGTGGGTCAAATTGTAACTGAAAGTTGCTTTTGAAAGGGAGATCTTGAAGCCATCATCTTTCCTCCTCCTATTGAAGCCCCCAGAGTCTCCCCTAGTTGATGACATCACCTTCCACCCAGACTTTCCCACACACGCCCTGAGTCATCCCCAAAGCTCCCTTACCCTCAGCCTCACATTCAATTACTCACCACTTCAGCCATAGGCCACCATTTATGCTTCTCCCTTTGCTTTGCGCGAGCTGCCCCACCAACCTGGAGGTACTACCCATCAGTGTCTCTGCTAACACAAGCATTTCCAGCCTTCAAAGCTCACTCAGTCCACAGGCTTCCATCCCAAGCTCCCGTCCTGGATCCTGACCCCCTTCAAAAGCAACCCTCTCTTCAGCAGATTCTCAGGGCTGGGTTTAGGGAATAAATGAGTGGATTCACCAATTCCGTAAATATTTCTTAAGTCCTTTACATGCCAGACACTATTCTATGCACTGAGGCTCTAGTAATGAAAGCAGTAGACACAATCCCTGTTGATAATAGTCTGCAGAGTCAAACAATTCATAAGGCAAGTAAATCAGACAATATTTAGACAGATACGATGGAGAAAAATAAAGCAGAAAAAGGGTTTTTCCTGTGGTGGGGGAGGGAATGTGGGTCCTCTCTAATAATGTCATATTTGAGAAAAAGACCTGGAAGAGGGGAGGAGGTACACCTGCACAGGTATCTGAACAAATGAATGAAAGAGGCAGTGAATGAGTGGATGAATGAACAAACAAATCACAGAATGCAGTGATGAGTGAATGAGGGAATCACTGAACAAATAAATGAATGAGTGGACGATAAGGTAGAAATTGTATCTAGTTTATCTATTTGCTATAATAAATTGAAGTGAATTGGTCAAATTGCACTGGCTGGAAATAAACCACCAGCTATTTCTGTGACCTCCTGAAGCCCATTTGGGTCTTAAAATTGTGTCTAATGAACTTGTGAAATGGTTCCAAGTGGCTTCCTTCTTTTTAGAGGTCTCTAAGGGCTCTGCAAGCCAATATCAAGTTGCTCACAGCCTCAGGGGTTCAGCTGGCCTAGTAACAGGGGAGTGCCTCCTTGGAGGAAGAGCACGGGGCAAGTCGGCAGAGCCAGGCCCAGCTCTGGCTCTGGTCCGTCTCAGTGCCCATCTGTCCAACCCTCCCAGCCCACTACTCCTCAGAATGGGGAGGCAGGTCCCATGTACCCGTGCCAGATGGTCATGTTCTAGGATGTGCCAAGTATCAGAAAAGGGAAGGTGCTACGGCAATAGCTTCTTCAACATCCCAGGGAGGTGCCTCGGGCCCCGAAGAGAATGCATATCACTGGGGCTCCCAAATGACCACAGAATCTTGAAGGATTATTACTTGGGCTGGACAAGGTCTAGAATGAACACTAAGGATTCTGCCTCTCTACCCACTGCCTGGTCAGAATTTTGTCAATAAAGACGTTGAGGGCAGGCTGGAGATATTGTGGGAAGCCCAGGGTTTGAAGGGGGATTGGGGGGGATTGGGGATGTGGGATGGCAGATCAGAGGCACAGAGTTCCGGGATGACACAGGCCCTGTGGGGGCACAGTCTTCTACCCATAATTCTGAAGTCCTGGGTGCTCTGGAAAAGGAGGGCTCCCCCATAAATTTTCAGAAATGTGTTTGGTGTCAAAAAACCCAAACCAAATCTACATGAGGTTGTTTTCGGTCTTTACACCTAATATGACAATTCATCTGTTTCACTGCAAAATCACCACGGATTTGTTTACAGGGTCTCCTTTTACCCCGCTAGGGGTGTTTTATGAAGTACAGTATATACAACATTACTTTCTGAAAGTCTGAAAAACTCTGACTTCCAAAGTATACTTGGCCCCGAGCATGTCAGATAAAGAACTGGGGAAGTACATTTGTTCCCATTTCGAGGTTAGAAAAAAACTGAGTCTGAGAGATGCAAAGCAGCCCGTGTGAAGTCCAGAGAGAGGACTTGCACCTTAGTCCTTCCTCCCGCCAGGAAGACCCTCCCTCTGCGCCTCCCCTGCATCCTGCCCTGCTGTCCTGGTTGGCCCAGGAGCACTCGGGGCTCCTGTGTTCCCTGGCCCGTGGGTACCTGCTGCTCCAGGCCCGTCTCAAGCCAGCTGCTGGCCGTGCCTTGCCCACCCCACGAGGGCCCTGCCCCACCCCATCAGGAGCTGGAGCTGGAGCCTGCTTTGTAATTTGCTCTGTCAGCCCGCCCTCCCAGCTGCAAACGGAAAATCCGAGAAGGTGGTCTGCTTTTCTGGCAGATGTCAGCCCAGCCGGCCAGGGGCAGTACAGCTCTGCCTGGAAAGGCCTGCTGCAGAGTCTGGCACAGGGGCCGCAGCTAGGTTGGAAACACATTTTGGTGGAATTAGCAGAAAGGGAGAATGTTAATTCCGTAACACCGAAACTTCTACAAAATATCTTGCTGGCAAGGAACAACAGAGAGGATGACGAGCTGAGGGCTGTTCTTTTCAGCCTCTCAGCCCATTGCCCCACCCCATAGCATGTGTTAATACATAATTAGTGGCAACAATAGAGGCTACTACATAAAGAGTCCCTGCTCTGAGTCAAGGGTTAGATGCTGTGCTTTTCAGACACTGACATTATTGTCCCATTTCTCAGAATCAAAAGCGAGACTCTAAGGGATGGACTTGCCTGAGGTCACACAGCCAGGGCATAGCTAAGCAGAACCTAACTCTTCATGACTCTGAAGATCAGCTCTTCCCCACCCCCACATAGAGTGTCAGTAGCCAAAAGTCTATAAAGAAGCTGAACTATTTCTTTCTTTGAGCTATAATTACTCAAAGGCAAGCAGTAAGACAGCTTTATTTCAGTTTGCTCCCTGTTCCCCCCCTTTTGGATTGGGAATGCCCCCAAAACCATGTACTGCAACTTTTTCCAGAGGTGGGTTACTCACCCATTTCACAGATGAGGAGACTGAGGCCTGCAAAGAGAAAGCAACTGCATCAAGCCACAATCCTAGGTCTCCCTCCTCCCATGGTAGATACATAGATCTACCATTCACTCATTCATTCCATCATTCAAAAACCCTNGTCTATAAAGAAGCTGAACTATTTCTTTCTTTGAGCTATAATTACTCAAAGGCAAGCAGTAAGACAGCTTTATTTCAGTTTGCTCCCTGTTCCCCCCTTTTGGATTGGGAATGCCCCCAAAACCATGTACTGCAACTTTTTCCAGAGGTGGGTTACTCACCCATTTCACAGATGAGGAGACTGAGGCCTGCAAAGAGAAAGCAACTGCATCAAGCCACAATCCTAGGTCTCCCTCCTCCCATGCAGTGCCTCCGTGTGGCTCTCAGCTGGAGAACCACAATCCCTTTTCATTGGTGGACCATAAGACAAACTAAGACTGTAGGAGTCCCAGGAGGGCACTGCTATACATAGATCTACCATTCACTCATTCATTCCTTCATTCAAAAACCCTAGAATCACCCCTTCTCTGAGTTCCAGCCGGGCGCTAGGGACACAGCAGGGATCAACAGTCCCTGACCCTGTGAAGTTAAGAATGTAGGCTCCCAACCTGCAAACCCACAATTCTCACCCAATATGGCACAAGTTGCAGTGGGGTCCTCTAAGTCCCAGAGGACATGCAGAAGGAGCCCCCATGCTGCCAGCAGAAGTCAGGGAAGGCATCCTAGAGGAGGAAGCGTCTGAGCTGAGAGCTGAAAGTTGAGATGACTTTAGCCAGGTAGTCAAGTTGGAGAAAGTCACCTCAGCTGACAGCCCCACATACTCCACAGCCCTGAGGTGGGAGGGAAATGGAGACCCCCAGGCAGACTGGTGTGGCCAGAGCACAGAGCAGAATTCCCCCAAGGTCTGGGGACCATCTCTTCACCCAGGTGGCTGGCCATGGAGAATCATGGCAGTAAGGACCCTTCAGAAGGGGCAGATTTTAAGGGCAGCTGCTTCTCTTAGGGCACCAACAGCCTAAGTAAGTGACCCCACCAAGGAGAAGACCCTACCCTGAGCCCTGACGTCCAGACAGCCCCTGTGGCCTTGGAGCAGCCAATGACAACTTTTGGTCCTTAATTGCAGCATGTGTTAATGTTTGATAAATTGCCCAACAGTTGCATTAGCTAATAACTCCCCGAACAAAACCAGAGAGTTCATCTGTTTTTATAAGACGCCCAAGAGCATCCTGGGAACAGGCATGGTGGTCGTGAATAAAAGAGAAACATTCATTTATGGTAATTGGTTTCAGCTCCTCACTTGGCTGCTTGTCCTGACCTAAATGTATCCAGTTGTTCCCTTTGCCTCGCTCTGGTTTGGGGGTCACTCCTAATGGTTTAATTCAACAAAAAATGTCTGCCATTTCCTGTAACCTCTGTCTTTTTTCACCCTGCTCCCAAATGGTTTTCTTGCAAGCAGCATCTCTGTGAGTCCCTCCCGGAGCTGTTTCCTTCTCAGGGAACAAAGTCAAGATTGTTGACAGAGAAAAAAGGTCTTAACTGCAGGCCAAGACAAGAAGGTCGGGGAGGGGATAAATGAAGGTAATAATCATTTGTTTGTCTTCCACCCAGACTTCACAAAGCAGGTTTTGTCTGAGGCCGGTGGTCAGGGACTCTGACACAGAACACGGCCCTGGTGACCAGGGGCCATTTATGGGCGGGAATGAACACAAATCCCCATTCATGGAGCTGGCCCGGGAGGAAGTGACTGAGGAGGTACATTCGCGCAGGCCTTCTCTGTGTCCCTCCCGCAGTCTGAGCCTGCGGCGGGCTGGGTGCTGTGAGTCTTGGCCAAACTTCAAACCCCAAGTGCGGCCTACCTTCCCCTGGATAGCTTTTTCCCCCCAGTCATGTCTCTCTGTCATGCAGTGCCCAGCAAGGGGATGGGAATGGCTGGCCCCTCCGTGCCCAGCTGGGTTCCCCACTCCTCAGGTGGATTCAGGAGTATCTGCTGCCTTGGCTTTGGGGCCCGAGGATGAAAGGCTGGGGCTTGGGGGCAGGGCGGGGCCAGGGAGTGGGTCTGGAATACATTGTCAGCCTGGACAGCTTGTAAACTTTGTTGGGATGCATCTGGTAGAAAGGCGTTGTATAAATATTAGATCGTTATCGGCGGATTGTGTTTCCCGCTTGGGCGGTGGAGGAGCTGGCGGGCCCCAGATGCCTTTTGTCAAAAAGACCAGGATGGCTTCCAGGAGGCCTTGGAAGGTTGCCGCTGGCCCACGGGCAGTCCTCAGGGTCAGGGCTCAGAACCTGGGGAGGGCAGAGGTGACTATCAGCTAAGCCTGCCTGGACTCTCCTCTGTGAGGACTCTGTGCACCAGGCTGAGGGAAGAATAGGAGCCTGACCAAGTAGATAGAACTGAGAAGGCCAGCTGTTGCTGGCGGGCGGGGCCACTCTGTCTCACTGTGAGACCCTGCCCCTCCCTGTGGGTCCTTTCGCCATCTGAATGGCCACCTCAGTCTGGATTTTTTGACATTTATGAACACGTGCTCAGTGCCACCTTGTGCTAGGCACAGAGGACACGGCCCCATGGTGGAGAGCTCAGCAACCTCCAGACCTTTCCAGGCTGGAAATTGGGAACTGGGCATTCCTGACCGTAAAGCGCCATCCCGATTACCTGGAGCACTGAGTGGTCTCACTTCCCCGCTCCTACACATCCTGACCTGAGGGACTATTTGTAAGCCCATTTCAAGCAGCACTCTGGGGGCAAGGCCTGAACAGTGCCTGCCTGACATCAAATCACTGTCACGCATCTTCATCATCATCCAAACTTGCCCCCTCCTAAAGGTTCCTTACAGTCTTGACTCTCCATGGCCACCTGGGTGAGGAGACAGTCCCCAGACACTGGTAGAATTCCACCCTCTGCTCCAACTACCCAAATCGGCCTAGGAGTCCCCACTGCCCCTCCCACTGCCCCTCCCATTGCCCCTCCCACCGCTGGGAGCTGGAGTATGCTGTGCTCTCAGCCTGGGGTGACTTTCTCCAACTTGCCACGCTGACCAAAGGCAACTCAACCTGCAGCTCTCAGTTGAAACCTCTGGAGGAAGCCTTACTACTGCCAGCAGCCTGGGGGGCCTCGCTTTGTGTGTCCTCGGGGTCTTAGAGAAGCCCACTGCAGCTTGCCCAGCCTTGGGTTTGCAGGTTGCTGGCTGAGATTCTGAGCTTCCCGGAGTCAGGGACTGTTGGATGTCTGCTATGTCCCTGTGCCTGGCTGGAGCTCAGAGGAGAGGTGTGTCCAGGGTTTCTGAATGAGTGAGTGAAGGAATGTCATTATCATCATCATCATGGCTACGATTTATTTGGCATATTCTTAATATTAACCAAAACACATAATTTTCACAGCACTTCCATGAGGTTGGTTCTGTCAGCGCCCATTTCACAGTTGAGAAAACTAAGGCCCGAGGTCATACAGTTAGCAAAGCATTTGATCCTCGGTTTGTTTCTCTCCTCTACAGTCTTAAAAAGCTTCTCTGTCTGCAGGCATCACAAAATGTAAGGGAGCCCGAGAGAAGGGGCTGGCTCTGCTCATGACCCAGGGAGGACTTCTGGAGGTGGCTCTTTTGAGCTCAGACTTGAAGGATGAGTAAGTATTTGACAAGGAGCCCTGCTAAAGGCAGACCTTGTTCCCTCCCCATTCCAGAGGCGTCCCTGACTTCCCAGCCCCTCCACTCCCCACCCTGAGCGCTCAGCATTTCCCGCCTGCCCGCCCTGTGCTGCCACCCACATCCTCATGCCTTAGAGTCTGGCCTCTGCCCCATGCGACCGTGTCCAATCCCCCCACCCCCCGCCTGCTCCGGCAGCTCCATAAGGTGACACTCTAATGTCCTGATAGGAAAACTACAGCAGAGTAGCTGAGGCTGCAGAATGGGCACAGCCCAAATGCTGTGCACCCCAAACCTCACAGCCAGTAAGTGGTAAGACTCAAACTCAGGTTCATAATTGTGATGGCAGACCCCTCCGGTACTTGAGCGTGCTCCGAGTATAGGATTGAACTCTGAGAAACCTGGATGCAAGGACTAGCTCTCACTGACTCATCTGCATCCTTGAACTTGTCTACTCTCCCAAGACCTCAGCCTATTCTCTCTAGAGTAGGAGAATCATTGAAATGGAATTGGACTTGGTGGTTTCTGAGGCACCCGTGAATTGATGTCATCTCCTCCCTACATAGCTTTGCAAAACTGGAGTGCCAGGCATTAGCATCTCCATTTGGAAGGTGAGGAAACTGCAAGCCTGGGGTTTACATGACCAGAACATTGGGGAATGCCCAGAACAGGAGGCCTGGGTGCGGCAAGGACTAGACCCTGAGCACCGGATGGGCAGCGTGTGTGCTGAGGCTGTTTAACCTAGAGCAGTGCAGAGGTGGGGGGGGGGGGGTGGACAAGGCACTCCCACAGCGGGGGGAGCAGGGGGGTGCAGCCCCTACAGACAGACAGCCAGACTCTGAGGGTCAGAGGAAGCTCAGCAACATCTAGTCTGGGCCATAGGTGATTTCCCCGCCAGGGACATTTCTCTGGCTCTGTCTTGAATAACAGAAGGCTCACTACCTCAATGCAGCTCAGTCTGTGGTTGGACTGTTCTGATTTTAACTCATTCAAAGGAAGCATTTTCTACTAAGAAGTGACAGGGACCATCGAAGATAAGAGGCTGGGACACAGCACTAGAAGCTGTGAGCTTCATCAAAGAGAGTTTAGGCTTGTCACAAACACCCAGAGACTATCATGAAATAGGCCCTCCCAGGGTGTCTTCCCTTTTGTAGTGACAAAAGGCATGTATACAGCATGTGACAATTTACATTTGTCCAACTGCACCCTCCTAACCTTCTTGCCAGATGGCCAGAGCAGGGATGATCAGACAGCCAGAGCAGAAGGAAGAGGAGGGGTCCGGAGAAGGTGGCCTGCCCTGCCCAGGTCACTCAGCCAGGGACAGGCTGCACTGGGACCAGACCCCCGATCTCTCCTGCCCCAGTGCAGCTACTGCAGGTGCCTGCTCAGTCACCAGAGCCACCCACGTAGGGAGCTGGCTACAAAGAACACTCCAGACCGCTTCCAAATTTGGAGTGGGGCGCCCTCAAGCCCCTCGGAATTCCGGGCTGTGCTATTTTGGGGCTGATCAGCTGTTCCACCCCTGCTGCCCTCCCCCAGGCCCCCCAAGCAGACTTCCCAAGCAATCAAATCCATGTGCGGCCAGTTCCAGGCCTGGTGCTTTGCGAGGTGAGCACTGGAGGCGCCATCACCACTGAAAGATGAGTGCCCCGTCCAGCCTGGAGCAGCTATGCCTTTCCTGATGGTCCATGCCCAAAACTGTCCACCTCACTCTACCTGGGCCCAGACCTTAGATACCTCAAAGCCCTTCCACACCTCCCAGGAACCTCCAGAAACTGGTCTGTTGGACAGTTGTGCCACCTGAGGACCAGAGACAGGGCTGGGTGTGCCCTGATGTCCTGACCCAAGTTCTCCCATGTCTCACAGAGCCCGTCTAATTGCTTCCCATCTAGGCTGGGCTGGAAAGGACTGGTGGTGGCTTTTGCTTCTCCTGCTTCCCCAGAAAGTGGCCTGGCAGCAAGGGTAACCCAGTCCCAGAGCCCTGGGATCAAATCCCTGCTCAGCCACTCATAGCCAGAGACTTTCATCCAGGGCCTCCACCCCACCGAGTCCATTCCCTCATCTCTGAATGTCCACAGTGTGGCTGTGAGACTTCCATAACAACATTGGTGTAAAAGGCTTCACACAGCACATGGCAAGCAGCTGGCACCCGAGACAATGTTTAACTATTATCACTTCTCAATGACGGGAACGGAGGACCAATTGAATCATCACAAAAAGAGGGGGGAGGCAGCAAGTATGTGCCTGGACTTTTGCAGTGGTGGGGCATCTACAGGATCCCTGTCCCCCTCAGCCCTGTCCCTGAGATTCTTGTCTAGAGCCCTGCTCCCTGGGAGAGCAGTCCTTAGACTCCACCTGTGCCCGCTCCTGCTGCCCTGGCTACCCAAACCACTCCTCTAGGCACAGGAGACCCCGCCTGGCAGAACTGACTGTTCCCTGGACCGCAGCTCCCCATTCAGTGAGGGCAGGGGCCACCGCGTCCAGCTGCTGCACAGCCCCACGGGGTCAGGTACACAGCAGGCACTCGAGACCTGGAGAACACTGGACTTCTGGAAGGGCACAGAGAAGCTGACGGCACATGGGCTTTGTACCACGACAGACTTGGTATCACAAAGCCCTGCTGTGTGATTCCCAGCCCATTCCTTACCCTCTCTGAGACCGTCTCCTTATGTGTGAAGTGGGTGTAAGACTACCAGCCCCACGGCACAGCTGCAGAGGGAAAAGAGAGCAGACAGGAGGCCCTTCCTAAATGTGAAGATCTGTGTCTCTGGTGACCAACTCAGCATCTCTTCGGAACTTTGCAGCCCCACAGGGAAAGGGGGCCTGGAGAGGAAAAGGCATCTCCAAGGCTGTGCAGAGAATTGTCAAACCAAGACCCAAGAACCAGATCTCAAACCGGACCCTTTCTACACTCGAGGAGCAGAATCTATAACAGATGCAAAACAGAAAAAGAAAAGTACTAGCAGCCTCTCCCTGGTCCAGAAAGGCTGTGAGGCCAGTCAGGGAGGAAGGCTTTCTGGGCAGGCCCTGCACACGGAGTCCCCAGGACAGGGTCCCCTCCCCGCGGCCAGCACACACACGCAGTACCAATGTGTTAGGACTTATGCACGGTCCCCACCATGGGAACCAGCCATCTCCCTCTGCCAGCGGCCCTTAATTCTTCCAATGTGGCTGAGAGTTAGCAGGATCCTGAGGGAGGGAGTGGGGAGAAACAGGAGGAGTGGGACCACCTCTGCTGACAGCTCGTTTATGGCCCGCCCATCAAGTGCCCTTTCCCTGTGGGGACCGGCCCTTGGGAGCGGAGAAGCTGGGGGGCCAGCTCACAGCTTCCAATGACACATTGCAGGCACCAGGGGGACACCTGACCCCTGTCACTCAGAGTGGCTCTGGGGACCACCACAGCTGGCCAGAACCAGGAAAGAATGGGCTAGCCCAGCCAGCCAGCAGAAGTCTGGCAGCTCTGGGACAGGCCTGAGGCAGAAAATAAACTCCCCCACCCTCCAATTCCCACCCAGCCCAGTGTCTGGCCAGGACAGCCAGCCAGCCTTGGTACAGCAGGGCTAGCAGGCCTGCTGGGCAGGCTGGGAAGAGGGAAGTGGGCAGGGAGGTCAGTGATGCAGAGCCCACTGTCCGTGCAGCAGAGCTCTGCACACAGACCCTGTGGAGCACTTACTGGCACAAGACGACACTTCTGTTCAAGTCTCCTCTGCCTACTTTGTAACCAGGAGTTGGACTCAATCTCTCTGAATTGCTGAAGAGGGAGTGAGAAGGCCTCTCTATAAGAAGAACAAGACAAAGATCCCAAAGAAAAGAGGCCATCCGAGGCGATCATTTGCCATGCAGACCCTCCGCGCTCCTCACTGTGTTCCAGAAAGCTGAGGATGCCTTAGGGTTGGGGTTGGGATGGGCTCGACGGCCATGAACTCAGGGAACGTCCACAGACACTGAGGGCTAGGCAACGCTGACCCACTGAGATGGACCCGCCTTGGGACTGCCCAGTCTGGTTAAAGACTCATTGTCTCGAAAGGCAAACGGGCACGTGTGATGCTGGAGGGACAGACATTGTCCAGGGAGGCACACCGCCCAATTGGGTGGGCGGTCGGTTTCCAATAAGAAAGCTGGGAAATCACCTGGAATAGATGATGGTGTGCCAGGCATTTAATAGCACGGTCTTTTCTCTTGTGAATGATGTGGAGCAGACAGACAGATGGATGGATGGATGGATGGATGGACGCTAGATGGTCAGACAGGCAGGCAGACATAAGAACAAAAAATAAAGTTTTAATGACTAGATTCTTACACCAATTCTTCCAAGTACAATAAAAGGATGGAAGTGACAACACCTTTCCCTGGGTTATTAATACGAACCAAAAACCCAATACAAACAAATGTATTTATATTTTATGTAATATATAACCAAAGTATTATCGTAACCTGGGGCTGCGAGCGAGAAAATATCTTGTTTAAGGTGACATAGTAAATCAATAGCAAATCCAGGACCAGAATTCAAGACTTCTGACTCCCGTCCAATACTTTTTCCACTCCATAATGTCCACCTAGTTCCCCTCCCCCTCTACATAATATTCATGGAAAAAAGAAAAAAGAGAGAGAAGGGAGAGAGAATAAAATGAAGGCAGGAAGAGAATCATCCTGATTTTGCTCTAAGGGTCCTGAGTTCTGGTCCCTGATCTTGAACAAGTCATTTCATGTGTTTTGGTCCTTCTCTCTATCAGAACAACGGGCTGTGAAAAACCTCCTTATGGCCATCAGGAAAAGTGCTTTGAAGGCAGTAAAAGTGCCTACAAATGTGGAGCACTTTTTTTTCCCTGAGTCAGGGGGCCAGTCAGAAAACTAATTCCACTGACTTCCAAGCCCCTACCACAGTTTGGGTTTGGGGGAGTGGGGGTAGGGAAGTGGGTGCAGGGAGACAGGGCTGCTGACCGCAGGATGAGAGTAAGCAGCCCCAGGGCTGGGTTCTGAGCTCCCCAGCAGCAGAGGGCAGTGTGGAGCAGGCACAGCCAGTTCTCCACTGCCATGTCGGCTGGGAAGAGGCAGGACAGTCCCCCCACTTCCCTCCCCCACCGCCCCATTTCTAGGTGACTTCCACGGGCATTCACCCAAATCCTGAGGGAAGGAAAGGTACTGCCTGCCTGGGCCCTAAGGAGGCCTTCACGGCCCATTTTTCTGATGCAGAAAAAACCCAAGACACATGAAATGACTTGTTCAAGATCAGGGACCAGAACTCAGGACCCTTAGAGCAAAATCAGGATGATCCCTTTCCTCCCTCCACTTGGTTTTCCCGCCCTCCTCTTTCTTTCTCCTTTTTTCCTTGTTCCCACAAATATTTATGTGGAGGAGGGGGAACTGGAGAAAGAGTGGACTAGGTGGGCACCATGATGTGGAAAAAGTGTTGGACGGGAGTCAGAGCCTTGAATTCCGAGCCCGGCACTGAACACACACCACGGGCAGGCCTGATGCTAGAGGTTCAGCGGAGGTTTTCCCACCCAATCCTCCGCGCACGGCAGTGCACACGGAACAGAGGTGATGGGTATCCCCACTGCTACGCAAATGCTCTGGCCACCGAGTCCAGAACCTCAGTTTCAAGCTGCCATTTTGGAGACTGACTGGTCCTTTACCCTCTGGCTGGGTCTGAAGTCCCTCACTGTGAGGTTAAGCAGAAGAAGGCCCCCTCTGCCTGCCTCTAACACTGGGCAGTTGCCCCCAGGGAACGCGCAGGCCTGACCATTGCTGGTCAGACAAGGCTCCTACCCACACGGAGCAGGAGGTACCCTGGGGCACAGGGGGGCCCGCAGAGATGGGCTCTGCAGCCCGGGGACAGGTGGAGTTGAAGCCAGCATCCCCGCGTGCATGGGCCCAGGAGGCACTGCCCTGTTCACTGGAATGTGAAGAGGCCAGAGCACTCGCCCTACTTTGTTTTATTATATACAACGGTGTTTGTCCCAGGTGGAAGTGAGCCATGCTCTCCACTTCTATTCTTGTCCCTTGTGATGACCAGGTGGTTGGAGTGTGGACGCTAGAACCAAGTACCTGGGTTAGAACCCAGGCTCTGCCCCTTCTTAGCTGTGTGACCCCCAGCAAGTCACCTAATCTCTTTGTACCTCAGTTTCCTAATGTGTAAAATGGGGATCACGACAGTCACTGCCTCACAGAGCTGTTGCGAGGATTAAAGGGCTTAGCACGTGCAAATGCACGGGCACAGAGTAAGCACCAAGTGAGTGTTGGCTATTAAAGAAATGTCATCTGAGGCTCATCCTCAGGATCAAGTCCTGGGGAAGCTTTCCTGACCCCACAGGCTGCTTACACTCCTCCTCTTCGCCCCCACAGGTCACTGCGCCTCCCTCGAACAAAGCCTTTATCTCCCTATAGTCCGGCTGCTTTTTGAGCCCACTTTACAGAAGAGGAAACTGAAGCCTATAGAGGTGATGTGAGTTGTCTCCTTGCCCTGATCTTCCATCCTTGGTTCACAATAACCGTCCTTGGTTCTTCAACAACAGGAAACTCCCTCCCACCTAGCCTGGTGGGGGTGGGGCGGGGGCGGAGTGTTACCGTTTGAGCCGAGTGGTGCAGGGTAAGGGTTAACCAGGAGAAAGCTGGGAGTGGGGAAGAAGGCACCCCAGGCCAAGGCCCGGCAGATGGCCATGCTGGAGCACAGGGAGGCAGGGGGCTGGCAAGGGCTGAGGGTGCAGAGGTGGCCTCGGCCACGTCGCAGGGGCCTCGAATCCCAGGCAAAAGATGCAGGAGTGATGCTACAGCAACGGTGAAGCCATTAGACCCCTCGCAGCAGACACGGAAACGGCCAGATTTCCATTTGGGGCCCTCAGTGAGCTGTAAACAGTGTGCAAAGCTAACTATTACGGCTAATAGTGGTTTATCAGCCTGCACCATAATTGCCGTTTACCCATCCATCTCCCACCAGATCACTAAGCCCACGAGGGCAGATCCATGCGTCTTGTTCATCCCTGTGTCCCTACACTCAGCAAAGAGCAGACACTGGGAAGCTGTTGTGTCAAATTAGTTAATTCAAATGAAGCACGTGATGCCAACTGCCATGAATTGTTTCACAGAAGAAAAACTTCGAAGTCAGGCAGGCTTCAATCCAAACTCTTCCTACGGAATGGTGCTAGCAAGATGTGTGACAACATCTGAGTGCCAGTGTCCTCCTCAAAGTGAGTTTGACGACCCCTGCCTGCCAGGTCGTGGCGGAGCTCCCAGCCCAGCCCCTGACGCGCACAGAAGCCTCTACAATAGGAGCTGAAAGAACGGCACAAAGATCACTGGGCACAAAACTGCAAAACTTCTCCCTGCTACAGATGTCAGCAAACAGGAGGGAGACTTTTAAATCAGAGCACCTGCATTTGAATCCGGGCCCCGCCCTTTCCCTGTGCACCCTCAGGGAGGTAAAGGAACCTCTCTGGACTCCTCTGAGTATGAACAATGATGCCAATCTGATTTGCATGGACCAAAGGAGATAACATGTGCAAGTGGTTAGTGTTTACAAATGTGGGTGATGATTATTGTTATCATGACGGCTCGTAAAACCTGGGTGGAGCTTCCTATTACAAACAATTTCTCCCTCACCCCACCTCAGACCAGGGCAGGCTTGGTGCTTTGTTCCCAGGCAGGGCATAGCTGGAGGGGCCAGCTGGGCTGGGGCAGAGGCCAGGGCGGGCTCCTCGCTCCCACCATCTGCACCAAGGGGTCAACCCATCTGTCCAGCAGTGGGCACACATGTGGCCACATCCGAGGGCATAGGGTCATTAGGGTCAAGCAGGAGAAAATTGGGGGCAGATGAGGAGACGTTTCCAGCTTATTTTTAGAAAAGGGGCAAAGAGAGGAAGACAGGAAGGCCCTTGTTCCTCAGCATTTCCACCATGTGGATGGAGAGGCGGGCGGGCAGCCAGGCAGGGCTGGAGACAAAGATGTGTCCCCTGCTGTGGCTGCTGTGCCAGCTACTGCAGCACCTCCGTCGACTGCACAGCGCAGCATTCTCACTCGCAGCCCTGGCTGCACCCAGGGAGAAGTGTTGTGACGTAGGGCCCAGGACCCTGAAGGAAACGGCGTCATCCAGAGGGACACACGTGGGCTTTGGCAGGCCCCTCCAGCTGCAGAGGAAGGAGAGCCAGTGGGGTCAGGCTGGCGGCAGGGAGACCGGGGGGTGGGGCACCCCCAGTAGTGATGGTGCCTCTGAGGCCAGGTTGCTGGGATGTGAATCCTGGCTCTTCCACTTTCTGCCCGTGTGACGTAGGCCAGTCGTTTGATCTCTCTGTGCCTCGGTTTCTTTGTCTGCAAGACAGACATAGCCATAGTTTATGCCACATAGGTTTCATTGAAAAAATAAGTCAATATGTGTAAAGCACTTAGAACATTCAGTGTGCACATGGTGCCTGGGACTCAGCAAGCACTCCGTGTCAGCTGCGGTCATTGTCAGCCCACAGCAGGGCATGCACAGCCGGGGTGGCCTGGTCTGGGGAGGACTGAGCGGAACATGCACAGTGCTCTCCAGCAGGTCCCCTCAACGGGCCAGGAAGGTGGGGGGCGGGGCGGTGAAGGCGGGAGGCCTGCTCCCTGGCAGTGGGGCCAGCCTGAGGCTGGACGTCGGCAGGCCTCGCTGTGGCTCCCGTGGGCGTCTTTGGAAAGAGCTCAAAAATGACAGGAATTTTCCAAATCTCCTGTTTTTCCACTCTCCAGCCCCTCGGCCCCCCATCCTCAGATCTTACTCTGAACAGAACTTTGAAATGTGTCGGGAACAAGAAGGTGAAAGTGTAAAAACCCCAGAGAGGATTGTTAATCCCGAGTCTGGGTGGCGCCACGCCCGCCAGAGCTGCAGTGGAAAAGTGTGCGTGTAGGGGTGTGCATGTGCGTATGCACGTGTGAGTGTGTGCAGAGTATGCGCACATCCTCAGAGAAGAGCATACCTGGACACAGGAACTGATGTGCATATTACCAAGAGGCTGCGAGTATTGACACGTGTATGTCATGTCCATGCATGCATGCGATTGTGTGCTCACATCGGTGTGCGTGTGCCTGCATCTGTCACAGATGGGCTCTCCCTGGAGGGCCCTTGGAGGCTGCCCAGAGCCACCCAGCGGGGAGGGAACTGCCTGCAGTTCCACAACAAGTCCAGAGCTGGAGCTGGAAAGAGAGGTCACTGTGAAGAGTGCAGACTTAGAAATCTGACAAGGCTGAGTCTGACTAAATCTTGGCTCTCCCACTGACTAGTTGAATGACCTTGGGCAAGTCACCTCACCACACCCAGCATGCTTTCTCCGTTAGAAATGAACATACTCAGACTTACGGGGTGTGGTGAGGCCCCTCAGTTAGTGGTGGGCTTGCTGATCAGATCTCCTGACTCCAGTGCTCCTCAGTGGGCCCAAAAGAATCTTGGCCTCAGGGCAGCTGAAGGCTAAGAGACAGGGTCCCAGGAGCCACTGAAGAGTCTTGCATCTCTAGATCATCTGGGAGGGGACCCTGTCGAATGACACTGGAGACCAAGCTTCTAGCCCTAGTCTGGCCATGACTGCCCGGCCTTAAGCAAGTGTCCGATTCTCTCTGGACCTCAGTTTCCCCACCGCTTTTAGGAGGGGAAGCTAAAAGACCCTTCACATGTCTCCCCACTCCAAAGGCCCCTGACTCCACTGGGGAAAGAAACTGGGAGCAGCTGCCACTAAAGTGAGCGTGGGGGCACGGGAGAGGGGGGCTCCAGGCTCCCCCAGCCACTGGACACTGCCCCGTGGTTTATGTCAAATTGTCAGCCCCAATCCTGCCTTCCTCCTGGGCAGAGCCGCCTCCACTGGGCCTCAGGAGAGGTGGCCTGTCCAGCCATTATGTTTATAGTGCTCAGACGCCGCCGGGAACCTGATCTGGGCAGACCAGGGTGGGCCGCCCCACTGGGCCCAAGCCGTGTCCACACTCATTTCCCGGAGACTGAACATGGCCAGCCGCCCGCCTCGCTGAGTCCAGCTACCCAGTCACCCAGCCACTGCCCACGGAGGACTCAGGTTCTCACAGGCCAGCACCTGGATGGCTGCAGAATGCCCCAGGGCCCAGGGGGCCAGGGCAGGGCCAGGGGGCAGAGGCTGCAAAGGCAGAAAAGAAGGGGCATCCTCTCTCCGGACAGATTTGTGCTGCCCACCCCTTTGTCCCGGCTCACTCACTCTGGGCACTTGCTGACAGACTGCCTCCTCCACGCGCCCAGTCTTCTGGATCAGAGTCAGCAAACCACAGCCCGCAGGCCAAATCAAACCAGCCACCCACCGATGAGCAAAGATTGCCTTTTACATTTTTAAACAGTTGCAGGGGATGGGGGCGGGGGGCGGATCCGGAGGGAGGAATGAAAAGAAGAATCTTTCAAGACACATGAAAATTACAAGAAATTTAAATGTGTGCCCATAAATAAAGTTTTATTGGAGTGCAGCCACAGTCGTTCATTGGTGTATGCCTATGGCTGTGTTTGCCCTGCACTGGAGGGGTTAAATAGTGTGGTGGAGACTGCGCAGCCGCAAAGCTGAGACTACTTACTCTACGGCCCCTTACAGGAAACAGGTGCCAGTGCCTAGACCTGTCCCTGCAAGATACGTTGCTTCTCTTTAATTTCTTACCCCTGTGTCTTGGGGACCCTACGTGATATCAAGGTATGGGGCTGGGGACAGGGCCCTGCACACCTGGCTGCCCACTGCCAGCACCAGGCACTGAGTCCTGTGTGTACCCACAACCCTTCCTCTTGGGGATCTTATCACCGCCCAGCAAAGCTGCCTAGGACCCCAGGGCCTCGCCTCTCCTCTCCTCTCCTCCCCTCCCCTCCCCTTTAAGTTTCTTCTAGACACTCTGTTTATCCCTCCCTCTCCTTTACTTCCTCTGTAAACACTCTAAATTCCAAAAGCAAGGAGAGATGGAGAATAAAAGCCAGGACGACTTGCAGGCCTCCTGTGTCGGCCCTGTCACATGCCTCCCCTGAGGCGATGAGCACCGTGCCAGGGCCCTGGGAAAAGCAGGAGGTCGGGGAGGAAAAACAGGCAGATGTCCAGCTAGACATTCATTTGTTCACTGCTCTACTCCACTACCCACTCACTCACTTTTCTCCCAACCGCTCATTTAGCCAGGCATTCCTGGTGGAGCCGCCAGTGCCCCTCCCCCGCCCCCCCCCCACCCCGCCGCCGCCAGACATTCTAGGAAGACTGGGGTGAGCAAGGCACACCCCAGCCTCCATGTTGTTCACAGCACAGGCCAATGGCTGACCTCAAGTTTTTAACAACTGCCTCTGCCTTCTTTGTAGCATCTGCTGCTTTGGGCAATGTGAATACTCTGGCCGTGGCCAATTCCAGGTCGCCCACATAGGGCCACTGAAGGCACATGGAACTGGGAAGAGGCGTATGCTATTAACTCTCACAAGCAGGTAGGAGCCAGCTCCAGCTTACTCCTGCTCTCTGGGGATTCAGACACATGAACAGACACCACACACAGGGAGGTAGATACGAAATGAGAAAAGCAAAAGGCATAGGCGCATGGGAAGGAGCACAGACCTGTCCCACAGGGTTCACGCCCACAGAGCTCCTTAGAGGAGGCGACATTTAAAATTGGAGCCTGAAAAAAGAGTAAGAGTTTGCTGAGCAAAGGGTAGACTTATCTTCTGACCAGCTCATCTGTACCTTCCCCTCCTTTCTCTGCACTCCTACAGAACTTCTGCAGGCTTGGCCACACTTTTCTAACCAGTTTGGGGATCTTTTTTCTCCAGAGGCATCACAGATTCTTAGAAAGCATGTGCCTGAACCACACAAGGTTAGTAGGGAGAGCTGGTATGAGTCTGCCACACAGCTCCGGCCCATGACGGGCTGGGTTCTCGATCCAGATTACCCACTGCCCCTTCCCCAGGAGAGGTGTCTGCGTCACTGCCCACTGGCAGGTCGCTGCCGGGACTCCTGTGGGAGGGGTCACATTGACTCAGCCGTGAGCCTTGCTTTGGGCGATGGGATGTGACTGAAAGTGGCATTAGGAGTTATTGTGTGGTTCTGTCATTTCTCTTTCTGCTCTCTGTCCTGGTTATGTCACGTCCCAAGTAGGGACAGCTGCTTTGCAAGGAAGGATCCTGGAAAAAAGAGGACACGTGGAGCAGAGCCACAGTCAACCCACAGCCACCACAGACAAAATATAATGTGGGCGAAAAGTAAACTTGTTATTGTAAAGCCCCTATTTGGGGCACGCGATGGTGTGTCTGTTACCACAACACGAGCTAGACAAAAACTGACTAATGTTCAGCCCCTCCCCTTGCAAAACTGCCTTATGCCCCAGAATCTCTCCACAGGCCCCCAGAGGCACCCGGGGCCATTGTGCCTCAGCCGGTTTTGAGTGAAGGTTTACCTACCCAAGTCAGGCTGATGAGGCCATGATAAGGCCTTTAAATGTCCAGGACATTTAAATGTCCAGGACATTCTCTAGACTTCCAGGATCATCTGTGGTCCTAGGGAAAGCAAACGGAACCACGTGTTAGTGGCATCTCCAATTCAGCTCTCCCATCTCACAGCGCTCTGGCAGCATCACTGCTGGCACACACACACACACACACACACACACACACAAAGAAAATGCTATCAAATTCACTCTAGACACTAAAATTCTCTTTGAGGCACAGTCCAGGTTTGAGAAAGCTTCCATGCACAAGAAGAGTCAGGGCGAGGTGAACAGAAAGCACACTCTGTGCTGGGCAGTGCCAGGGACGAAGTCAGACCCTGTTGCCCTCAGGCTGGCAGACTGACAGACTCATGAACAAACCTGTGCAACCACAGGTGGGGGCGCGCACCTGTCTCACAGAGTGATGCGGGGTCCCAGAGGAGGCAGTGACTAACTGTACCTAGATAGCCAAAATCCTTCAGGAACAAGTTAGGGGTTAAAGGGATGGATGGTGGAGGATAGGTGGATAAACAAAATAAAATAATATCTACCTGGAAGGGTCAAAGAACCTTCCACAATGTCCACCAAGAACATATGAACCAGACCTGAAAAAGTGAGACTATCACCAGGTAAAGAACTTGGACAGAAGAGGTGGTATCGGACAGACAGACCAGGAAGTGCAGGTAGGGAATGGTGTGCTGCACCTAGGAGAGAAGGGAAACCCGAGTGCAAAGAGCCGCGGTGCCACATTCCAGCGAAGTGACTGGGGAATCAGCCCGAGTTCTGATCCCAACAGCAATGCGTTCTGTGTAACTGTGCGCTAGTTACTAAACCTCTCTGTGCTTGTGCTCGGACCCAGCCACTGTGTAGTGTGGGAGAATCTCCTTCCCTCACAAGGTTATTGGGGTATTTCCATGAAAGAATGTGAGCAAAGCTCCCGGTACACTGTAATTGCTCAGTGAATGATGGCTCCCTTTTGCTTCCCTTCCAACAGGATGGCTTGTTCCCCCAGGGTCTGGGGGCTGCACAGGGTGGGGGCGCAGATAGGTTGGGGATGGAATCTGCCTCCTGGCTGAGACACCACCTCCTCTGTGTTCTGGGACTTTCCTTCAGGGAGCTCTTGCCCTGAGTATCCTCTCTACCTTCCTGCCCCTTCAACCACTCCAGCCTCTGCACCAGCTGGCCCAAGATGCTCCCCACCCCCGGCTCTCCTGAGCAGTGCCCGGCTCCACACCTGCAAACACTCTCTCCTTAGGAGCAAACACATCCAGAGGCAGGACCAACCACAGGCTGGTGGAGAGGGCAGCTCTGGGCAGAGTGAGGCTGCTGGATCTCATGCCTTATGGAGAGAGACACGGGCAGCCATGGCCAGCTGGCCAGGCCGTGCCCTTGGCTCCTGCCCTTGTTATCTCACCTGTCCTGGACTACAGTATCCCTGGTGCTATTCCCAGTCCTGAGCCCAGTTTCCTGCTCCAACTTCCTCCAGTGTAGCTATCCACGTGGGGAGACAGGAAAAGCCAAACAGCAACAAACTAAATTTAGGAACAAATTCTTATTATAAATGTTATGGGCATACAGGCAAGGGCCCAGGAAAGAAAATCGTTTAGGATTTGAGAATGCTGTGCGAGGCCGTTCATAATTTAACCTGGTGTTCAATAAGTAGTCATCAGATATTTGTGAATGCTTGGCCCTGCTCTGCTTCCCTGCCTCTCACACCCACCGTCCTGCCCTCCAGGCCAAAGAACTTCTGCAGTTCCCTACCTGCAGCTCACTCTGTCTCCCACAGCTGAGCCTTTGCTTTGTATGTGCTCCCTCTGTCCTTCTTGCTGAACTCTGCCTCATCCTTCCGGATTGGGCTCAGACGTCATTTTTTCCAGGAAGACTTTCCAGGAAGTTCCCCAGCATTCCCATGGGACCTCCACTACCCCAGTCATAGCTCATGTTGCTTTGGGGGCTGGCCTCCATGCATTTCCGCCCCTGCAAGCTCCTCAAGGGGAGGAGATGGGGTCCCTAGCACCCAGCTAAAGGCCTGGCCCAGAGGAGGAATTCAGAGAGTATTTGGTGAGTGAATGCACCTGTTTTCAGATCAGGTCATCCTCATCAACTGAGTACTCCATCCGGACCCAGGAAACTAGTCAGGAAGGGCAGTAACCCTCCAGACCACCAGGGGGGTCAGAACAGAAGTTAAGCAGGAATCATGCGGAATGCTCCCTCTCCCCCTGGTGGTCGAAAGGAATCACTGCAGGTTCCCAGGGTTCCTCACTCACCCCAAGGAGCAGTGGTGTCTTGGGAGGATCTGGGCGGAATTCTGGAGTTCAGAATCCTAGAATATTACAGGCCAGTCGGATTTTACAGCTTCTGGAGCTTGAGCACCACGCCTGTCCTAATTTAACAGATGGAAAAATTGAGATTTGGAGAGGAGGTAGGGTGCCCGAGGACAAGAGCTGGAACTAGAACCCAGATCTCCTAAGAAACATGGAAACTATTTCGAGGACAGGAATGTCCAAAGGGATGGCCTTCCAGCCTGCATTGCTGCCCCTTTGACCCCTAGATTGTTTTATCTCTTCATCCAGACGCCATGAAGTCGGGCTGGGCGCACGCTATTATTGTCCGACACCTGCTCACCAGCCCCTCTGAGTCTCCGCTTTTGACCCTGAGTATGACCTGGAAGATGTTGTCCAGATCTCTCTCTGTCCAGGGGTGGTTCTGTGACTTCAGGCAAGTCACCGCTCTCTCCCTAGTCTGTTGGTTTTCTCAACTGTAAACTGGAAGGTGGGCTAAATCAAGGGAGGCAAATAGGTTTTCTTTTTCAGAACAACGTTGGTGGGTTCGCAATGGCTGCTCGGGAAGAGCTGTGAGGGCGGGAGCACGGTGACTGGTTAGCAATGCCTGACCCACCTCCAGTTCTAGCCACTTAGATCTGCTGCTCCTGTCAACGCTGTGACCATCAACAACAGTATCATGCTCTGTGCTGGGGACAAAGCATTCCAAGATAATCAAACTAGATCTCTGCCCTTGAGAAACTCACGGTTCTGCACAAGACATTTGCCTAAAGTCACGCGCAGTCAAGTGGAGAAGTCTGACCTACCTTCTTAGGAAGAAAGGGCCTTCTGAGGGCAGGGGTCTAAACCACAGGGGCCGCAGTAACGCCCGGACCAGCGGTCTGTCATGCTCTGCTGCCCACCACTCACTGGCGTCCCCATCACGGAAACACCGCATTTCACGCTGGCAGGCGCTTCGCCCAACGGCGTGGTGGCGAAGACCACGGGCCCTGCAGCCGCAGTGCCCATGCAGGTCCTGCCACTTCCCAGGCAGGCAGTGTCAGACGAGCTGCCCCTAGCTCGCTGCTTCTGTCTGAACCCTGGCCTGCTGGGATGGTTGTGAGCGTAAACAGTAAGTACAGGTAAAATCACCTGGCACATAGCAGCCCCCAGTAAAGCTGCGCTGGCAGTAGGGCTCTGAATTAAAGTGCACCTCCTTTGCCTTCGTCTGTCTTTGTGCTCTGGGGAGACACAGACATGCCTGCTCCCCTGCCCAAGGACTTCTACAGGAAGTCAGGACACTGACAGGACCCCCCCTCGCCAGGTATTTCCTCCTTGGGGCGACACACTAGCATCTCCACCTGCTGCTCCCACGAGCATTTAGTGGCCACAATGCCCTACTCAGAAGCCAGCACTCTTGGACCAGCCCCCCTAGGAGGGTCCAGACCCCCGGAAACGGGAGGATGTGACAGTCCTCTGAGGGACCGCCTGCCCTGGCTGCTCTCCACACACACACAGCGGTCTGGCCTGGGGGGCTTTCCTGTCCCTCCCGGAGACCTTGCCCTTGTTCTGGTCGGAATGTTTGCTCTCCCCGGTGCCGGAATCATTAAACATTCTGCAGTGGAAACGCAGCTGGTCACGTGGCAAGCGCGGCCCGCCAACCTTGGCCCTTCTCCTCTGATCCCGTTTGTTTTTCTAATATAAAACTAATATGACATAATGTATAATCTAATTTGGAAATTACCATTTGCTTGGCTGGCCCACACTGCCAGCCAATACCAACAGCAAGAGAAATTATTTAAGAATGTTTCTTTTCCTTCGGAACACTGCTGATAATTTATTTTTCCGTCAGAAGATTACTTTTCTCTTTACGACATTTCCTGCCTGGGTGATTTGTGTTAGCGTTCAATAAAATGGCCTGTGCCTAATGGGGAGAGTGAGTGAACAGGACTTTCCCTAAATGAAGGGAGGGTGTCAACTGTGGCCAGTGGTGGGCTCAGACCTGCTGCCCCCATACAGGAGGCAGGTGGGAGGGTCGGGCAGACCCCGTACAAGGGGGCTTTTAGTGGGAGGGTCGGGCAGACCCAAGGAAGTCGCCCATCCTTGTCCTATAAGCCAGACCTCAAGGCTGCCTGCCCGTGGGCCCAGGTGCCCCAGGACCCACTGGCCTCTGGGGGAATGAGTAATACCTGCTTGGTATTCCTGGGCCAGAAGGGGTAGCATCAGGCTGGACTCTAAGTTGAGAGGGAGCTTTACTGAAATTCTGACATGTCTACCTTACACAGTCACACCTGTGTGTCACACTGTCACATCTTATGTGCACTGCAGTTCAAGCCAATTTATTCTTTCATCCTTTCCTTCAACAAGGATTTTGAAAGCACAGATGGCCCCTAAAGTTAGAGCTGGTTTGAATCCTGGCCCTGCCACTTAATAGCTCTGTGACAGCAGACCACTTTCTTTACCTCTGTGACCCATAAACCTCAACAACAAAATGGGAGCTGATAATAGTACTGACCTCACTGAGTTATGTAGAGATAACATGGGATGGGTATAGGAAAGACTCGTTAACCTAGTACCTGGCACACAGTGAAAGCTCAGATGTACCACTGTCTGCCTTAAGTCCTGAATGAGTGATGACCAGAGCTCCTGGACATGATGAGGAGGAGTATTCTGGCCCCAGCGAGGGGCTCGGGCCCTGGACACCAGGCTTGTGCTGTGCTGTGGGGCTGGTGCCTTGCTCTGAGAATTCACGAACCCACACACAGGGTCATGGCTCACCACCAGGTCACCGCAGACTCGGAGCAGCCTCACCCCTCGCAGGTCTGGCCACTGGAAAAAAGTGTCGCCTCCCCAGATACCTTGTAACAATGGACACTGGTGGGGGCTGCTTCCCACCCCACTGCAGGCTGGGGGAAGGGACAGAAACAGCTTTCTCAAAGCTTCTCCCCCTCCGCTCATGACTATTCTCTCCGGGAAACCCAATCTCCAAGTTAAAGAGTTTATTTACCCAGTCAAGTGACAGGTCTGATTTCTTTCTGGATGTTTTGAGACTGAACTGATGGACGTTCTGGTTAAGTACAAAAAAGTGAACCATTTGCTCGGCCGTGTCGACCACCTCAGCCGGCGCTGCTGGCCTGGGAAGGCTGGACAGAGCAGAGGTGCTCCCTAAGTACTTGGCCTTGTCATTAATTCAGCCAAGTTAAGTGGTTGTTTTGGTTTCGCGGTATCGAGGCAACTGGCTCTTTATAGAACTGACTGAATGTTTAGACACAGCCTCTCCTGCTTGAGAGGTTGTTTGACAGAATGGAGTGGGTGTTTTGTTACTGCTTGGTGACCAGTGTGACCTGTTGCTTTGGCTTCGTTTGATTGGGTTGACTGCTTGTTTGGCTGTGGTGATTGGTGGTTTCACCAAGTTGACCAGTTGTTCTGTCATGGTTAGCCCCATTTGACTGGCTGTTTAAGCCGGGTGGGTGTTTGGCATTCATTAACCGAGTTGACTGGGTTTGATTGAACTGACGGGATGTTTGAATGAATTAATCCAAATATTTGGACATTGTTTGAGGCAGTCAATTGGCTGTTTACAGCAGACGGGGTGTGTTGCTATCATCTGACCCAGCTGACCCATTGTTCTAGCATTGTCTGACCTAATGGCCAGTTGTTGAGTTGGTTCTGTGCTTTGGCTTTGTTTAATTCTAAAGCCAGGTTGTTTGAGAGTTGTTTGATCAAGCTGATTGCTTGTTTGACTAGGTTGAACAATTGCTTTGGTATGATTTGACCAACTTGACTCGTTATTCAAACTGAGTCAGTTTTTGTTATAATTTGAGCCCATTGCTTTGAAGGTACCCATTGCTTGGGCCACTTTGATGGGTTGTTTTGGCACCGGTTGGACCAGCCCACTGACCAGGAGCTTAGAGCCTGCTTGCCCATTGCAGTTGTTGTTTGGCCAACTTGACTTAGCATCTCACCGAAATAATCAGGCATTTGGACAGGGTTTCCCAAGCTGACTAGGTTTTCGCTGAGTTGCCCAGCTGTTTGGTCTCAAACTGACAGGGGCAGTGGTCACCAGCATAGACCTGCCTTTGGCAGGAGACCACACTGGGGCACTCCCTTATGTAGGACATGGAGGGAAAGGGGCACAGGGGACCCCAGGTCTCAAGCTCACCTTCAGGCAGGTAAGAAAACAGCAAGGCTGGTAGTGATGCGGCTGTTTCATGCAAGAGCACTCAGGAGCTGTGGTCTCCCCAGCCTGGAGAATGCGTTTGGCAGAACACTTCAAGAATGCAACCTCTGGGTTAAGTGGTTGAAATTAGGCCCAATGGAGCCGTTTTACTGAGAATTTACAGTTGCTTGTAGAACTCAGCCCTGATCAAGTAAGAGTCCTTCCTGCCAAGATGGAGATTTGCTCCCAGTCCAAGGGGATTCACCAACAAAAGCTCGCTTCCCCAGCCTTTGATTAGTCCTAATCTCTGCACCTCTTGAGTGCTGACCCCATGGATGCTAACGTTTGTCCGCCCTGTGGGTGGGTGGCCCTTCCTGAAATCCACGGGTGGTAGGGGGAGGAGTTTTCAAGCTGTGGACTTCCTGACGGCAGAATCAGGGCTTCCTGGACCATGTGTGACGTGAGTGGCACCACCAAAACCTCAATCTTGCTGGCTGGTCATGGAAGCGGAAATGCCTGCATCACGCACTCAGCCCATCAGACATCAGGGCTCAGAGGGGGCTCTGGAGGGGAGCTGGACTGCCCTCCTCATTTTATACAGAGGGAAACTGAGTCCTAAAAAAAAAAGGAATTTTTCTGAGCCAGGCCATAAGGCAGTCCAAGTCATCAGCCCTTTGCAGTGTAGACAGGTTGAAACTGGAAAGCTCTGATTGGGGGCATGGGGCGAGGGGCAGTGGCCAGCAGCAAAGCAGAAAGTGAAAGGAAAGGCTGTGGCTAGGATGAGCTGAGGCCAGAGCCCAGGTCCCTAACTCACTGTGTGGCTCAGTGGGAGTCCCTTGAGGAGAAGATGAATGAACCACTACTAAAGAAACATCCAGGGTTACAAACTCAGGTCACTGAGGCTTAGGAGTTCACAGTACCTGGGCCTCCCACCTCTAATTGTACCAATAGGTGTATCGCCACCAAAACAAGAGAGGAGACAATCTCGCCAGACTACACATGGAGTTCAAGATAAAGGTTAATGGGTAGATGATAACGTGGGTCATGGCCAAGAAGAAGTTCTCAAAGCCAGGTTCTGGGAAAAACTGATGAAGGAGGAAGGGTTTTCCTGCCTAGAGAAGAGAAGGAAGGAAAGATGGGGTCACTGGAAAACATAGACTTTCGGAGGATAAAGTAAGTACTTGAAAAATATTGTTGATTAAAATCACAAGGATACGGAATACAAGCAAGAACTTTCTGACAGACAGAGTCAGCTCAAGAGGGAGAAAACTTGTCACTGAAGTTCTACAGGCAGAGTTTCTGTGCTGGGTAAATAAGGAGGCAGATGAGTGAGAAATAACAGACTTGTTGCCTCCTTGCTCAGGAAACCATTCCTCCATTAATGCAGCCCCAGTTCGGCTTCTCTGCTCTGGCATCGACAGCTCGCACTGAGTTTCGGTGCCATTATGACCTCCAGGTGTGTTTGTTCGTTTGTTTGCTTTTAGAGAGGAAAAGAGAGAAATCAATTTGACGTCCCACTTATTTATGCATTCATTGGATGATTCTTACATGCGCCCTGACCAGGGATTGAACCTATCAGGGTGACGCTCTAACCAACTGAGCTACCCAGCCAGAGCCTAGATTCTTTTAATACGAAGAACAACAAAACACACAAAGAACCTCATTGCCCTACACTCGGGCAGTCATTTTTCAAACCCGTGTTTTCAAACACTGTATCTTTATAAATTTCAGTTCTGCCAACCAGCATCTCCGCTCTCTTCTGGCTCCATGGAATTGATAACTGAGTGTAGCCTAAGCAGCCCTGGCTGAGGGCAGCGGCTTGCAGCACCTCCCTGGAGGCCTTCCTTGGATACGGTCTTGAAGTCACTGGAAGGCAGGGGGGCAGGAGGGAGCCACTCTGCAGCAATCTGACCACAGCAAATTGTTGGCGTTAAGATGCTGCTGTCCATTTGGTACCAAGTAGCGTGACTCCCTGGGCTAGCTCTTGGAAGGCATTGGAGGCAGGCAGGAAAGGAAGTCAGGAAGACAGCCAGGGCATCGAGCATCCCACCAGGGACCCCAGGAAAACACTGGTGGGACATGTGATCAGCCTCCATGGTCCTCAGAAGCCCTGGCCAGACAAAGACATATTGTGCCTCTGCACAGTGGGTTCGAGGGCTGAGGCCACCCAGGCCTTCAATCCAGGCAGCCTGGGGAGGCTGCACTGGAACTCACAGGTTACCATGGGGCTACTCCCTGCTCCCTCCTGCAGGAAGATGCTTTTCCAAACAGCCAGGCCTCATCACACGCGCACACACACACACACACACACACACACACTACCAAGGCCACCCAGGGGCTGAGAAGAGAGTATTAGAGGAGAAAGTGGACTCTGCTAACAGGCACTGAGGGCAAAGGAGCAATTGCTATGCCAGAAGTGAAGGCTGAGCTCTGTGAACCCACTCCCTGCTAACATGCTGGGCAGCCCAGTTGGGCTACCTAACCTCTCTGGACTTCTTCTTCACTGTTCCTCAAGTGGGGAGAGTCAGGCCTAGAAGGGACCCTAGGACTCTTGGAGACCCACCCCTTTGAGTCACAGGCAGGAAGACTCAGCCCAGGTCAGCAGCAGATCTTGACTGGAACTTGGTGCCTGCCTCCAGCCCCCAGCCCACTTTTTCTACCACACGGTGCTGCCTTGCCAAGCCTGCACACAGTAGGTGATCATATCTAAAGCTCTAGAAGCCTGCAGCTTGAAGAGAACTTATAAGTTTCCTTGGGCTGCCATAACAAAATACCTCTAACTGGGGGCTTAAGCCATAGACATGTATTGTCTTGCAGTTCTGGAAGCCAGAAGTCCAAAATCAAGGTGTCGGCAGGGTTGGCGCCTCCTGAGGGCTGGGAGCAAGAACCTGTTCCATGCCTTTCCCCTGGCTGCCGGTGGTTTTCGGGCCACCCCTGGCGCTCCTTGGCTTGTAGAAACGCCACCCAGACTCCGCCTTCTCCTTCACATGTCGTTCTCACTGGCCAAGTCTCTGTCTCCAGATTTCCTCTTTTTAAAAAAGGACGCCAGTTGTACTGGATTGGGGCCCACCCTGCGGACTTCATTTTAACTTAGTCACCTCTGTGAAGACCCTATCTCCAAATCAGGTCATGTTCTGAGGCACTGAAAGTGAGGACTTCAACATATGAATTTGGGGAGGACACGATCAGCCCATAAGGGAGGGGCTCTGCAAGTCCTCGCAAGCCACCCCTCCCCCCCGACCTCCCCCCCTACACTGACAGGCTCACAGCCGGATCAGAAAAGCAGTGCTCAGCTGCACGCGGTCTGGCGTCCATGAGCTCTCACTGATCTCCTGCGTTTGTGCGAGGTACTGGGGGATAATAGCTAGACCTGGACACTCTCGGGGGAGGAGAAAGGCAGATGGGGAGTCTGTGTGTGACCCACCGCAGGTGAAATCACTTTCTCTCTTGCCCTGGGCGAGGATTACAGGAGCTCACGGATGAGAAAAGACTTGGCCCGAGAAAGACGGTGAAAGAGACACTCCTGATCCCAGAGAAGGGGATTCTTTGGCCTTCCCACCATCCTCTCAACCCTCCTGGGCACTGTCTTCCCTCCCAAGTCTTCAGAGTTGCCCTGTAGGGCCTTCCCTCACTGAGGAGAGAGGCCACAGTACGAGCTCTGCTGAGCCCCCACCATCCCTGAGGTGACCCCCACTTCATTCACCATCCCCCAGAGGACTGCCAGCTCCTTGGTGTGAGGACTGGGTCGGCTCGCTGGGTGCAAAGTCCTCTCAGAGAAGCTGCTCAGTTTGGCTGTATGGGCAACTCCTGTCAATCTGTACGCAGCAGTAAGGGGCTGTACGTGTGCCCCTCCCAGGAGAACTTTCCGGTAGGAAGACTCTGGTGGGGAAAGGAGCTGCTTTGGCAGAGAAGGAAAGGACCAAAATCAGAACCTGCAGGAGCCACCCCAGGGGGGCAGAGCAGGTGAATTCTCGCTGACACCACTCAGGACGATGGGACTCGTACAGCAGGCACCCTACCTGCCACAAATCTCCAGGACCAGCTGTTCCAGCCCCCGACACACACACACACACACACACACACACACACATACACACACACACCAAGGACACCACCTCGGCTCTGGGTTCTAAAAGGCTGCTGTTATGCCAAGAGGACAGAAACAACTGGGTTTCCCAGTGAGCCTTCAAACAAGCCCATTTGCTCATTCTTGTCACTCACTCTTTCCTTCCTTCACTCACACATCCACACGTTCACTCATTTGCTTCCTATTTGCCCAGTTCACTCCTCCTTTAAATTAGTTCTGATTTTTTACTTGACAATCCATGCATTCATTCATTTATGCTACTCACTGATTCAGACATTAAATCCATCTCATTTATAAAGTCAATAAACATTCACAGTAAGCACCTACTATGCACTAGGCACTGTCAAAGCCTCAGGTGCTACAGAAGTAATCAAGACAAAGAAAGGTCCCATTCTCATGGGGCTTTCAATGTTACAAACACTGATACATACGAGGAAGAAAATAATTCAGGGTAAAGGGCCTGAGACTTCACCTCTGGGGTTCCCTTTGGCTACAGGTGAGGGGTTCCACTTGTCTAGATGTGACTCCTCACTGGGAAAGCTCCTCTGAAAAGGTGCCAGTCAGGCTGAAACCTTAACATTGAAAAGTAGTTGCCTGTGTAAGGACTTGAGGGAACAGCATACAGGGCAGTGGGAACAGCACATACGGGGTCCTGAGACAAGTGGTGCATCGGTCAGCATGCAGAGTAGATAGGCACATTCAAAACAGGAGAATTCAAGGGGGTTCTTTACAGAGGAGCAACTGCGGAAGGAGAGGATGTAGGGAAGTACAAGGAACAGAGCGTAATGGGGCCGGTGGGGAGGGAGGCTGAGAGCAGCAGAGCTGTTACCATTCTGAAAGGAAAGGGGAAGAGGGGTGTCTGGGACTTAGACTCAGCCCTCTTGAAAGACCCTCTTGGCCTTTGCTTGAGGGACACAGCCAACCCAAGACACCTGTAGGGAGAGAGCCATGGGAATAAATATCCTGATTTCACTCTGCTCCTTCCTTCTGATCTCCTGAGGGTGCCTCCCTTTGACCCAACCCAGCTGGAGGTCCGACTACAAGGGAACCCTCCGAGGGACTGCACAGGAGTTACCCTCTGGGCACCGGGCAGGGTGGAGAGTGCATCTGGAGGGGCGTGCAGAAGCCACCCAGCCCAGGCAGGAATGCATTTGTTGTCCCCCCTGCTCAGAGCAGGTCAGTATGCCTGGAGCACAGGGGTGAGTGGGAAGAGGCAGGGCTGAAGGGGCAGCAGACATGGAAGAGACTTCAGCAGGAGAGTGACATGGGCTAAACATCTAAAAAGTTCATCCAGCCACTGTGTGGGAAGTTCATGTGCTGGTTCAGGAGATGCTCCCAGGCATTCACCCACCCATTCCTCTTATTCACCATCTCTCACTTACCTTTTCTCACTCACCTTCGCTCAGCCTTCCATGGTTTTAACAAACCAGTCCCTGCTCAGTCCTCCATGCTAGGCCCATACCAGGCCCATTCCATGCACTCAGGTAGACGCAGAGATGCACAGACCTGGCTTCACTCTCCAGAAGATGCCACCTGACTTGGTGACTTCTAACACAGGGTGGAGATTGGAAAGAGCCTCAAGGGAGCCCCACTGCCAGGAGGGGTGGAGGTCAGGCTGGAATGGCTGGGCTGCTTGCTGCTAGAAGGCTTAGCCTCTAAGGCCGACACGTGGTCTCTGTCCCCCACTCACTGTGCAACCTTGGGCAAAGTGGACGGCTACTCCAAGCCTGTGAAGCAAGGGTGCTGATACTGCCGCCCATCCCGCAGGCCCATGAAGGTAAAGGAAGGACTCTGGGGGCTCTGGCGAACACTGACTAGCTGTTCACCACCCACCTTTCCGCATCATCCTGAGCACACAGCTGGACTGCATTCCCCAGTCTCCTGTGGGGTTGATTGTGCCGCAGGACCAGGTTACAGTCAATGGAATGTGAGTAGAGTGATGCGTGCCACCCCCAAGGCCTGGGCCAGAGAATCCCCGCCCTACACTCCTCAAGCCTCTACCCTATCTACCAGCCGAGTGCAGAGGACTCCAACACCCTAGGGGATGGCTAAGCCACAGAACCCAAGGCTCCTGGGTCCCTGGATCACCACACAGACCCGGAAAATGAAAGCAAGAAATCAACATTATGGGCTAAGCCACAGAAATCTGGGAGTTTCATCAGTTACAGCAGCCTAGGTAACCACTAATGCAGCAGCTACAAGGGCTGCCTGGACATGAGGGGATGCTGAGAGTCCTGGAGAGTGGGAGGAAATGAGGTCAGAGGGTCAGCAAAGGGGGCCCAGTCCTGTAGGGACAAGGTAAGGACTGCAGATTGCATTGTGATTAGAGGATTTAAAACAAGAGAATATTCTGCCCCAATCCCCAATCCTCCTCTCTACCACCTAGCCTGGCCCAGCCCCAGCAGCCCCAGAAGTTGATTCAGCTGCCAAATCATGAGTCTCCATGCCTGCCTGCAGGCACCTGGGTGAGTCTTGGCCCCTCCCACCTGGGGCAGTAAGAAGCCTACGCAGGGACAGGTTCCCAGACAACCAGGCAGGAGGAGCCTCTACCCAAGGGGTGGGGTGAGGACAATCCACATTATCTAGGACAAAGCAAGAGGCAGTCTCTGTGCCCCCACCCCCCTGCCATTGCCACAGCCCACAGCAGACTGGGGCTCAGACAGTCAGGCAACACAAACTGTCCAAGGGAAGGGATCTTCAGGGACCAATGGCCTTCACCACACAGATGCAGAAAGGGAAACCCAGGACCATGATGCGCCCAAGATCACAGGAGAGTGGGGCTACCAAGGCGAGCTGGGAGCATCAAAAGACCTTGAACCAAAGCAGGTCTTTAGTGTACCCGTGACGTTGAGAATAAGACAAGTCACCTTGAATGACGTCATGAGGGTTATGTGGGTTAAGATGGGACGTGCCTAACAAATACCTGGCACATAGAGGACACTCAGTAGAAGACACCCCATATGGACAATCTTCTGCACTTCACTGGGGAACCTTGAACCCACTGCTGCCCAGCGGCTCGGTGGAGAGCATTTGTGGGGACTTTCCCCACTGCTCCTGGTGCTCTAAAAGCTACCCTGGGGCCAACCTGACCACAGCACTTCTTCTTGTGTCCCCAGGCCTGCTTTACTAAACTTTTACTGATGGGATGAGGCAAAAAAAAAAAAAGGAGGAGGAAAAAGCAAAAAAGGAAGAAGAAAAGCCAGCAGAAGTTACTGGTAGGCAACTTGAGGACAGTGTGCCTGTTTCTGAGAAATCGCAGGAGACTTCTCTCTCAGGCCTCAAAACCAAGGGGCTTTGTGCTTCTTCTGAGCAAAGGGCCTTTGGTTATCTCGGGACTCAATATATCGTGTACCTGCTCACGTCCCTTCTCCTGGGAAGCCCAGGGTGGTGAGATGCATGAACCACCTTTATCAGGAGGCAGGATCTAGTGCAGGAATCACACCTGGATCCATCCTGCCCTCCTACACTCCTTAATCTTAGCCTTGATGGCTTACTTCTAACTTCTTTTGCTCATGTTAGTATATATTTGGTTACAGATTCCTTTTAGTGCTTTCTGAGAAAAGGCTATGGAGGGAGGAGAGGACTCCACTCTCTGCACGCACCACTTGGACCAGCAAGACTCGCTGCCCGCAGCAGACCCCCTGAGTCCGTGAATGTGGCCGCTGGGCTGGCCAGCTGTCAGCTTGCTCTGGATGGAGTTCACCAGAGAGCCCAGACTAGCAGTTAGGCTCACAGAAGATCAACCTGCAGGAGACCTTCCGGGAAACCTTGAGGGGATGGCAGGAAGCAGAGATGTGAAAGATTCAGCCAAGAAACCAGAAACTCCCCATATCCCCTCACCCACTTCCACAACCTCCAAAGCCGGCCCCATACCCTCACTGAATACCAGGAACTGCCCACTCCACTGCCTCCCACCCCTGCCCAGGGCCTTGGATTTGGCGGGGCTCCACTGCCCCCCGTTCTTGGGTGGTATCTTCGTTGGTTTGGGCTGCTCTAACAAATTACCATAGAATAGGGGACTCCAACAACAGAAATGTATTTCAAGGTTCTGGAGGTTGGAAGGGTGCCAGCATGGCTGGGTTCTTTGAGAGCTTTCTTCCTGGCCTGCAGACAGTGGAGAGGTAGCTAGTTCTCCAGTGTCTCTTCTTAGGAGGGCATTTAATCCCATTGTGAAAGCTCCACCCTCATAACCTAATCACCTCCTAAAGGTCCCACCTCCTAGTACCATCCCTTTGGTGGTTAGGGATTCAACACATGAATTTTGGGGGGACACAAATGTTCAGTCCATGACAGGTGGGGAAGTGACATATTGTAAGAAAGGTTCCATTTGACCCTTCTGCAGAAAGCCCAAGTAGGCCTTGTTCCTCCCTAGAACTTCATTGATACTGATGGGCAAACTTGGGCTCATCCCTCTCCACTCTGAGCTAAAACTTCTACCTTTAAATGCAGAGCAGGTGATGGGTAACCTTCAAAGGCCGCACCGACTCAGTTCCTCCCTATCCAGTCCCCAGTAATCATTTCCTGAGCACCAGCTCTGTGCCTGGCCTGGGTGGCCAAGATACGAGGACACTGCAGGCTGGAGGGGGGAGGAGTACAGTACAGGAATGAGAATGAGGCGTCGTTGGGACAATGAAGACGAACTGACAGATTGCTTAGGGAATCAGAGAAGGCTTCCTAGACAGGAAACATTTGGGCAGAGTCTTGCAAGATAAGTAGAAGTTTGCCAAAATCATAGAAAAAATGCAAATTTTTCTATAGTACTTTATTTGTTCACTTCTAGCATCTCATGTGGTCTTCCAGTCATCTCATGACTCAGCAAGCCGGGATTTAGAATATGTCAATGTTTAGCTCTGGAAGTCTCTTTAGAAATTATTCTCAATTTCTGATTGAGATGCTTGGGAGCCAGAGTGGGAAAGGGACTTTCTCAAGGTCACACAGCAGGAGATGACTGAGCAGATCCTGAAATCTGAGTCTCTGGACTTATAGTCTAATCTTGTTCCCTCTGCAATAACTCACTCACCCCCTTTTCCTTTTCCACCCACCATCTGGCCTGACAAACTGCCCTGTCCCTCCCAGCAAGACTCAGAACAAGTTTTATAGAGAGGTAACTGGTTGGGGTAGGGGATGAGGAGAAGAAGGAAGAGTTTAACCCCACAGTGTTTTCATACTTGAGATCTGAAAACATGATTTCCCCAGCAAAGAAGCTTAGCGTTAAGCGGAAAATCGGCTTGGAAGGATGTGATATCATTTATAACAGTACATTAAATGCAAGCTGAGAACCTGATATATTTTAGGAACATTCAGCACACTCTAGACTAATAAACATTTTACAATATTATTGCACATGTTCATTTCACTTTGTACAAATAATCATTCCCTTCACATCTAATAAGTCTGTTTGACACATAAGTGGTCTTGGGCAAACACCTCAGAGGGCCTTGTTTTTCTGTGCATCGATCATTTATTTGTGTAGCCCGCCGGGACAGTGACTAATGATTTTGAGGGTTTAAACGTCCTCAAACATCGTCTTTGTCTCCCTGCCTGTGATTGTATAAATGTAAAATAATTTCATGTTGGCCCCAGAATGTATTGTTTTTCATGTATGAAAAATGCCTGCCCCTTCCCTGCCTGGCATGGCATCAATCAGTTTAGAACAATATTTGGAGGAGCTCTGGTCTGTAGGTCCTCCAGCGAGCTCTCGAGGTCCCTGGGTGACAGGTCCAAGAACACCACTTACTGCGGAATTTCCAAACAAACCTGCCACCCCCACTGCGCTGATCCAGAAGCCTTCTCTTCCCAACAGGTAAGCGTGAGTCCTGCCCCTCCGAGGCCCAGAGAGCTGAGACTCACTACTGATAGCCTTCTCCTGTCTCCTTCTCCTCCTTCTTTCTTTCCAAAAGCATTCACAGAGGTCTCAGGGGCCTGGTACTGCTGCGCTAGGACCTGGGGAGCAGGGATACATCCAACACGGTCCTGGCCACCAAGAAGTGAGAAGCAGGGCAGGCTACCACTAGCTCAAACCTTAAATGTATCACTTAAACCTATCACTTGGAGAGCTGGTGCCTTGGTATAAATAAGGGGGGGGAGAAGCACTCTTTCCTCTGGACAGAGGCAGCCCCCATCGGGGCACACCCCTCAGCTGGATGTTCCTGTGCAGTGTGCAACCTAAACAACTACACACACAGGCCACCTGGTAGAGTGGAGGTGCAGGTCGGTGAGCAACAGAAGCCAGAAACAATGCTGTGCAATGCATGTCCCACAGTGAGAAGAGCACTAAGAAATGGGAGCTTGAGGGAAGACAGTTGATAAGGCAGAAGGTTGCACTTCAAGAAAGGACTAGGATGGGATAGGCAAAGGAGGGAAGCAACAGCCTCCACCCCACCCATTGAATAGAGGGAAGAACCAAGGCATGAGGCCAAGGAAACTGGCCAGTTAGAGACACTGAGCATAAGGAGAAAGGAAAGAAGTAGGGGAGGGTGAGACAAGAAATTGGTGTTTGTTGAGTGAATAAGTGGCTAGATGGAGGTACAGGTAAACAGATGGACGGACAGATGGATGGGTAGATGGATGGATGAGAAACAGAAACTATGTTGACAAGTCTGGGATTCCTTGAATGCCTTACTGAGAAATTTGTGCTTTATTCCATAAGCAGTGGGATGGAGGAATCATTCCCAAGGGCTCTTGAGGAGGGGATGACACACACAGAATTGCATCGTAGGCAATCACTCTGACGCAAAAGAACTGGAGAGGCTACGAATGGGTCCTGAGGGAGTCACTCGACTACAGTGACCATTTGGAGTCATCCTGTAAGCAAAAGGGAAGGAAAAAAAGTACTGTTTACTGAGCATCATCAACCCTTAAGGGTGAATGATGTATGAGGTCTGTCCAGAAGGTATCCAGCCATGTAGTATGAAAAAGAGACATTCATTGAAGAAGACACAAGAAACATTGCATGTAGGACAATGACACCTCAGTCCCCATCAAAGTAGGCACCTTGGGACCTCATACAGTTCTCCCAATCAAATCAGCTGCCCCATCGTATTTTCTTGAATCTCTTTGACAGTCTGAAATCTCTTCCCTTTCAAAGGTGATTTTAGTTTGGGGACAAGCCAGAAGTTGCAGGGTGCAAAATCTGGGCTCTAGAGGGGCTGAGTCACCTGAGTGACTTGATGTTTTGCCAAAAAACTCTACATCAGGGACATGATGCATGAACAGGCATTCTGCTGTGATGAAGCTGCCAATCACCAGTTGCCCATAGCTGTGGCCTTCTGAATCATGCAAATAGTTTCTGCAGAGGAATGTTTGAGCTTAATGAAAAACTTGATACAGGTTTGTTGCTCTACTCGCTCAGTCATTTTTAGTGCAATGGCCACACAGTACACATGCTCACTCAACAGCATCTACTGCCCCCACTGACTGGTACAATGAAGTCGTCATTGTTCATTCATGCGCATTCCAATCCATTCTCCTTGGCTGCCAGGTTACATTGATGTCTCGCAAACCATTCTCATTACATTAACAATGGCTGGACTTTTTCCAGACAGACCTCATACTCCCAATGAACCATGGAAAAACAAGGCTGAAAAAGTGATTTGTCTGAGCTTACTTGTTTGTGCAGAGTCAAGAGTGGACCCCTTTGCCTCAGGCTGCCCATGCATGTCTGGCTGGTGGGATAGATAAAGCTGAGTCCCTTCATCTCTCTTGCCCAAGGAAGCCCAAACCTCCATGAAAACACAACTGTATCCAGCTACCAAACACAGGCCATGCTTCCTCTCTAGGGCCTCCATACAAACCTGCTCCCTGTCTCCTGCCCACCATTTCCAGAAGAACCTGGAGCAGATTCACAGGTCAAGAAATCTGGGCTAGGCCCTAGCTCTGACCTCTCTTCCACCCCACTCTACCACCTGCACCACATAGAGTTTGCAAAACAACGTGACATTCGATTTTACCCCTCTGGGCCTTTGCACATACTATTACCTCTGCAGGACTCTTTCGCTCCTTCTGTCTAGCTAATACCTTCTTGTTCTTCAAGGCCAGCTCAAGTGTCCTCTCTTCTAGGAATCCTTCTCTGACTCTCATGGCTGTGTTAGGGCTGCCTCTGTGTTACTACAGCTCCTGACTTTTCTCAAGGTAGCACTTACATGTTTGTGTTTTTGTGGTCTATCTGTGCAATCTCTGTCTCACCTACTGTTGGCTGCTAGAGAGCAGGGAATTTCATTCTTCTCTGGGTCCTCAGTTCCCAGCACAAGGCCTGGACCAGAATAGAATCAGAGAGTACTGGAAAGATGGATACATGGTTAGATATGTGGATGGATAGACAGAAGGCTGGCTGGATGGATGGATGGCTGGCTGGATGGAAGGATAGATAAACCAGCTTCTCTTCCTTATGGGGAATAAACTTTAGACTTAAATACCCCACCTCCAGTGAGAGTCTTCTAACCCAGAAAAAAAAGAAAGGTCAATCATAAAAACTAAGGCTCTTGATGGCACAGAATAACTGAAGATAACAACTTATAGGCACATAGACCTGCAAATCTGATTCATGCAACCTCACTGAGATGAAGGCCAAATGATATGGGACCTAATAATGCAGGCTAGGGCTCAAGGATTCTCCTTGACCTTTATCATAAAGCCAATAGGGAGCCGGAGGAAGGTTCTCTGGGCATCATAAGGAGCCATCAAGATCCTTTGAGTCCTCTAAATGAGGGTGAGATGGAAGAGTCAGAGGCATTACTCTCAGGTATTCCTCCTTGTCTACTCTGTAAAGGCTAATCAGAAAAACAGGACGTTCCCCAGACCTCAGGTCCCTATTCTGAGGCAGAAATGGGTATTGTCAGAGTGACTTGGACATGACTCCAGGCCACCCTCAAAATTACCCCACAGCCCCATTGTATATACTTCCCCAGTTTCCTATAGTTCTCTAACCCCTCCTAATGCCACCTGGACATGGATGGACGTGCTATATCCACAAGGGCTGTGAAATACACGGTCTAACAAGTTGAGCCCAAGTACCTCTCCCACCTGCTCCAGCCTCCATGCAGGCAGAGACAGGTCTCCACAAGCAGATACCACATACCAGAGGGCCAGTCATGTAAATCATATCTTAATTCACTTAATAAGTATTTATTGAATACCTATGCATCAATCAGGATCTTATCAGAGAAGCAGAACCACCAGATGATACATAGAGGACAGATTTATTATAAGGACCTGATCTTATCCAATTGTGAGAGCTGGTAAACATTCTGCATGCTTCCATGTCTGGTCTAGAACCTGAAATCCAGGGGCAGACAGTGAGGAAAGGAAGATAATATGAAGCAGAAGGACAGACTGGAAGCACAAGGATTCTTACCACGCAACACTCTAACTCCCATGACTGAATGTCCTTTAGGAAAAGCTGGTGTCCTTTGTCGTGAAGCTGCACATGCACCAGGCCCAGGATTCAAAGCAGAAAAGGGGGGAGATGGGGCCGGCGCTGGTACCGCAGGGGCCCAGCCGACGCTCCTTGCCAGCAAGACCAGCCAGCAGAGAAGTGACAAAGCAGGAGCTCTGGCCGCACTGACCTTCCCTACACAAAAAAGCATATGGCTGCTGCTTCACTGCCACCTGCCAGATCTCAGACACAGTATCTCCTGCAGCCCTTGCTAACCCTGAACTGTGCAGGGAAGGGAATTGTGGGAAACTGGGCTCCAGCTTAGCAGAGCTCACGTGATAGAAAACCACAAAACCTGCTGGCTGCTTGGCAGGGAGCTTGTCAGTGGAGACCCAGCAGAGAGAAATCAGAGCCCTTGCCATTACAGAGCTTGATCTCACGACAAACGATTTTTAAAATGCCACAGTCCAATTCATGTAACTGTAAGGCATGTTTCGTTATTGACAGTCTACCACTGAGTAGAACATTAATTAGGGTTATGTTCATATCCAAAAGAACAGTGTCTTAAACAGAAGATTCAAGTTGCTCTCTGACTTTAAGAACAGACCAATATGATAGATTCCACATTGGCAGTGTTCCCTCTATCTGGTGGCCACACCAGATATGGCTTCTTTCTCCTGCAGTCACTTCATGATCTGAGGGGTCTGCCTGCTAATGCTACAACCATCAGAGAAGAGGAAGGGGAGGGGATGCACATGCCCACTCTCTCCCAGGACACTTTCTGGTGGTTCCACGCCTAATTGCACTTCACTGGCCAGAACTTGATTACACACCCATGTAACTGGGCTAAATCTTGGAGATTCTATCACTTAGAAATAGAGAGAAACCGGATGCTGCAGCTCAACCAGCAATCTCTACCTCAGGTACTGTAATCTGGTGGTCAGTGCCTCACATTCTGGAGCCAGACGACGGTGAATTACATCCCCAGCTCCACTCCTTTTTTGCTGTGTGGAATTGAACAAAGCAATCACCTTCTCTGAGTCTCCATTTCTCTAGGCACATGGGATCATTATCATCACATGCCAGGCACCATTCCAAGCACTTTTCATGAATTGTTCTTCTTAATCCTCATAATGAAACTATGAGTTAAGTAGTAGAATTATCCCCATTTTACAGATGAGGAAACTGAGGCGCAGAGAACTGAAGCAACTTGCCCAAGGTGATGTTCATTCATAAACACATACTAAGTGGGGGCCTGCTCAGCGCGGGCTCCGCAATGGGCTCTACAGATACAGGAAGAAGTCAGCATGGTCCTGGTCCCTCTAAGGCTCCCAGCTGGGCAGAGGTGGTGCTGGGCCTGCTCTCTCCGCCCTGCCAGGCGGCCCCCCTAGCATGTGTGCTCAGATGTGGGGGCCTCCTGTGAAGAAAGGAGAGCAAAACATTACTTTGTTTTGCCTCCTTCCAGAGCCCCCAGCCTGTGCCCACATTTGTTCCAGAACATCTTCCTGGCCCAAACTCAGCACAAAGTGCTCCCAGAGGGGCTGGCTGAAGTGAGAAGGAGAAGCCAGTCAATCAGTTGTCGCTCAAAAGCAGCTCCTGGAACAGCCAGCTGAAAACAGCAGTAGTGACAGCAACCCGACATACTGCACAGCAGCTTGGACTCTTGGCCACAAAGCACTATTGCATAAGGCCCCCACTTTGGAGATGAAGAAACTGAAGTCATTTGCCTGTGATGACACAGGAAGTATTCCACAAAGTAGAGCCAGATGTGTGGGAATGCCTAGTCTGTACGAAATGACACATGGCTTCAATGGCCATGGCATTGGCTGGGGCAACAAGGTGGGCACAAAGGCCAATGAAGACCTTTCTTCCAGCAGGCAGCAGAGAGCCAGCCTCACGGGTAGATAATGCCCAATGGAAACCATGCAGTAGGGGCTTCACGGGAGGGGGAACTTGGGAAAATAATCAAAATGTTTGAACCCCACCTCTTAGACAGTACCTCAGGGGACTGGCTTGAGCCCTCCCAGTCACAGGTCTCATATGCCCATTTGTGACCAGATGGCCCCTCAGTGACTGAGAAGTCAGGTGAGAGGCTGCCACTTTCTAGGCCTCAGTTTCCCCTTCTACAGAGCACTTCCTTCACCGTGGTCCCATTATCGGGCACATAAAGGCAAGCTGTGCCATGCTCTGCACGTTGTTCTAAACTAGGCCTTCCACCAGCCTGGTGACAGTGCTTTGTCATGCAAGGAGACAGGGAGGAGGGAACCAGCCAGACCTGGTGATCCAATCCTGGGCCTGGATCCCTCACCTGTAGAAAGGATGAACAATGAATACCTCCTGGGTGGTTGTGCTGAGTAAATCAGTCTCCATAGAATGCCCGGCACAGTGCCAAGCATACAAAATGCCCTCGTAAATCCAGGTTCCCTCCTCTCCCCCTTGCTTTGCCCAGGAAATAAGTCTAGAATGGACATTATTCAGCAGCAGAGAGTGCCAGGGCAGCCCCTTCTGTGGTCCCATGATGGTCCCACTGAGTGTAGGGACTTTTCCAAGCTCTCGGAGCAAGGTGCAGACCCAGCCAGGCCTAACACTTGGGTTCTGTGACACCCATTGAGGAACTCCTGCCCTGACCATAATGCCTTGGGGTTGGCGGGGGGTTTTTTTGGGGGGGGGATAGGTAGCTGAGCACTTAGTGCTTCAACCTGCAAAGTAAGGGACAACGTCCCTGATAAACATTCAAGAAAGCCTCCCAGCCATGTCCCCATCACATCTCTACCATCTTTTGCTTTGAGGAACAACTGTGTTATTTGTGATTTCTGACATTCACCCCCTCCCCAAGCCCCTACCTCTTTCCTGTTTGGCCTGCGAATTGGAAAGGGCTGTAAACAGGCAGGCAGGCTCCTCGCCCCGGGCCGGGCCTGTCAGCCAGCCAAGGGAAAGGTAGAGCCCAGGGGACCCCCACCCCCACCCGCCCCACGCAGCCCAGCTGAGGAGCTTGTAAAGATAGGATTTGTTTGTTTTTTTGGATCTGGCTCAGAATCTGGCTGAGGCCAGGCCCTTTGGGGAAAAGCAACTTTTAAATAAATGCTTCAAGATTGTGCAAACATTTCAGTAGTATTGGAGGCCTGGCGTTCTGGGTCAGGGAGGGAAAAAAATACCTGTCAATCACTCTAGAGATGAAAACCTGATAGCAGAGCAGTTGGTGAGGACAGGGGTTTGGGTTGCAAATCTCAGCTGTGGCTGACTGGGACCAACTACACTTAAACCCTCTTTCAAAAAATCATTTGCATGTTAATCAGTAGAGCAGCCCTGTTTGACAGGCACAGCGAACACAAGCAGCTAGCAATGCGATCCGGGTGAGGCGTGCAGGAAGGACCCAGCTCAGAGGCACACAGAACCGGATCTCAGCCCTGGCTCTGCCACTGATTAGCCCTGTAGTCTTGGGCAAGTTATTCAGCTTTACTTAGCCTCGGTTTTCTCATTGGTAAAATGGGGTTGTAATATCAATCTCATAAACATGTTGTTTGAATTAAATACAGATTGCCACAAAAGCTGGTCTAAAGCAAGAGTCCAACGCTGCCACTTGCCAAACAACTTCTATCAAGTGAGGACTCGTATGCATTTTCAATGATCCTCAAGGCATGCCCTGCACAGGCATCTCCTGTACCCCGATTCCCAGTTCTTTCTTGACCAAAAGTAGTATTCAGCCCCCTTACCACAGGGGCTCGTGGTCTTGAAACAAGGGAGCTCAGAGCTGACATATTGCAAGCTGGGCCAGAGCATAGAACAGACAAAGAGAGAAAGGGTTCTAGCAGAGATTCCAGCCAGATTCAGTGAAGAAGCAGGGGCTGATCTAGGTCTATACGGATGAGTAAAATGTTCACAGGCTGGCATTGGGAAACAGCACTCCAGATGGAGACCCGCTTAAGCAAAAGCTCTGAAGTTAAGTGCTGTGTGCAGAAAGGTGGAATGTAGGGAAGAGGGGCATTAGGGAACAAAACCAGCAAAATTAGGTCAAAGTGCCAAGAATCCTGTATGAAGAGAGTCCCACTTGGTTCCCTGAGCCAGGGAAGTGTCTCCTCCTGCTCCCTGGGTTCTCCTAGCAGCTTGTAACTAAAGCAGTTGCCCCATCTCTCTATGTTCGTATACCCCTATTATCCCTTCCCATCTACCTCAAAAGGCTTCTGGAGGTGACAGAGTTTTGAGAAGGTTCAAATGCTCCATCAACTCTGGGTACCATTATTTTACATGTGCACACAGGGACACACATGCACACACACACACACATGTACAGGTTCAAGGACCAGAGAGACTTGGCTTCAATTCCACCCCAGCTTCTCCAGTCCCTGCTGTAGAACCCAAGCAATGCACGTATGCAGTGCATATAAAATGCCATACAAGGCCCAGCACACCATAGGGGCTCACAGCATGGTTACCATCCAGCACATCGACAAACTCCAGCTATCTGTTTCTGCTTCAAGAAGACACTACCACCCACCTGGGTCAATTCATCAGACTGTGTGGCCCAGAAGTCAGCCCCCAATCCCCTCATCAGACAAATGGGGAAACTGAGGCTGAGAAAAGGAAGAGAGCATATCCAGCTTGGAAGCAAGAGCGGAAGAATGCCTGGAGAGAAGCATTCCTGGAATGCTCAGTGTGCTGAGCCTTGGAGACCCAGCAGTCTCCAAAGATGGGGCCATGTGGAAAGGGCACTTCAAACACCAGGAACAGCTTGAGCAAGTGCCCAGAGCTATCACTGATGAACTCGGGGATAAGAAAGTCACATAGTCTGTCAGAGTCCGTGCTGGAGTGTGACAGTGACAGACGGGCATGGGGAGGTAGAGTCGGGTCCTTGAGTCCAGGCGGGGAAGGCCCTGTGGGGCACATGTGGGAGCAACAGGGAGCCCTGCGGGGCAGCAGCATTGGGCCAGCACTTGAGGAAGAGGGTTAGAAGCAAGGCTGGAGGCTAGACCCAGGGCCATTCCTTGGGGGAGGGGGAGGAGTGGGTGGGTTTGGAAGACACTGGGGCATAGAAGACGCCTCAATGAGCATTTGTTTTCTGGAGGAGAAAAGAGAAATGGAGTCAGAGTAGACATAAAAGAAGTAGACATATTTGATAACTTTAAGTCTGGTTGACTAAAGCAAAAAGCTACTTCTAACTCATTGATTTGTGGCTGCGAATGGGATTTTGAACAGAGAATAGTCAGAACAGGGGTCTTCCTGAGGTCCCACCCCTCGTAACCAGCTGCTGCCCCACCTCTGTCTCAACCCGCACCCATGAGCCAGCTTACCTTCCCTGTGTCCTGCCAGGGAGTCGGGGGAAGGCCCAGGCCAGGGGAGAGGAGAAACTCAGTGCTCCTGAGTGTGCGGGGTTGGGGGCAGATGCATACAAATCAGACAGCAGGGACCCAACTTTTGCTCCAACTTTATCTCCTTCCCCCTTTCTTCCTGCCTCTAACTGGCTCCATGCAGGGCCTCTCTGACCCCCCTCAGTCTCTTCCCCTGTAAAGAGGAGATAACATTACTTAGCAAGCAAGTAAAGATGCCTTCATTGTTGGCAGGTGCCATGCCCACAGGGGCTGCTCATAGGGCATCAGTTCCGTTCTCACAGTAAATGAGTCCATACTTTCCCTGTGTGTTGCTGCCCGTTTCTATCTACAAATCCCTTCTATTTGCTTTAACACAACAAACTAGTATTAACTGGCTCTCTTACACAGAGACCTAGTCTGGAGCGACTCAGGATTTGAACCCGCATCCCCATGACTCTAGCCACACTTTTCCAATTTGTACCTTTCCTGAGCATCCTGCTGTAGCCTCCCTCCTCCTTTCTCCACCCTACTTCCTCCTGCCCCCACCCCCCACCGCTCCCCCTACTCCACCTCCCGACCCCAGCTTTCTCCTCCCGCCCCTTCCTCCCCCCATCCACAGGCATCCTCCCCTTCCCTTCCTCCTCGGCGCCTCCCCCTCCTCCTCGGCGTCCTCCGAGCCCAAATACGCGACACCTGGAGCAATAGCAGCCGCCCCGCGGCCTGGGCCTCATTACGGGCCGGCCCTTATCGCGGCGTGCATCACATTATTTCATTTCAAAGAATCCGCAGAGAAACCCGTCCCCGGCCGACAACAAAAAGTAAAAACACAGCTGACTCCCATTAGGGCCCTCTCACAGGCTCCGCGTGAGGTAATGAAATATGGAAGCAGTGAGATATGTAACGCTTTATTAAGCGGTCTCAGCTACAACGGCGTGCATGCCAATTACGCCTGCAGGCTACCGCCCGCCCCCGGCCGCGGACCACCCAGCGCGCGCCCGGCCTGCGCCCCCGCCAGCTGGGGGAGGGGGGATCCTGGGGGAAGGAGAGGAGGGAGGAGCGAGAAAAGACTGCGGAAAGGCAAGGAAGGAGGGAAGACAATCGCAAAAGGAGAGGGGTGGACGGGGAGGAAGAGATTGGTTGGGGAGGGAGGGGAAGAGGACGGAGGGAAAGAAGAGGAAGGAAGGGGAAGAGGAAGGACAAGGAAGAGGAATACAGCGGAAGAGGAGGTACAGTGGCCGGTGCCCAGCGCCATCCCTGGGTTATGGAAAGGAGCAAAGGCATCATTAGGGACCTGGAGAGAGCCAGGCCTCTTCTGTCCATCAGAACAATGGGGCCCTGGGGAATCTGAGTGACCTGAACAAAAGTGAAAAACTCGGATTCCTAGAAGACCCAGAAGAGCATGGCAAAAACTAAGGCTCAGAGAGGGAAAGACACTTAGCAAGGGTCACACAGGTGAATCCTGGGCAACACTGAAGGAAAGCCAGACCTCCTTTTTACTAAAGTAGATGGTTTCCATTCTATCAGCTACCTCTTTATTTCCCCTCTAATTATGTCTAAATGGCAAAGTTCTGCCATTATTGTGTGGATGAGAAACATGTTCTTTTTTTACATCTGACTCTGTCACAACGCTGAAACCTTTTGCCCTCTCTGACGAGCCGTACATATTGTCCAACCTTTGCACAATCGACTGACCCTGCCATTGCCTTGGCGTCTCTGAGAATCGGTTTCCTCATGTGTACAACGGGGATAAAATTCCCATCTCCTTAGGTTATGATACAGTGTAAATGAGACAGTGCACAATGTGTATGCACTCTGCGATGACAGCTGAGTGATTGTTCGGTACCACTGTGAACTCATGGCAGTCACCCCACCTGGTGCCCAGGACTATACTCACTAGTGAGTACATTGCAAGGAAAAGGCAAGCAAAGTAACCAGATCTACTCCCAGAAGCTCTGGTAAGGGTTCAGCTGCAGAGAGGGACGTGAAGATTACTGGCTAATAGGGAATTGGCGATTATCTGGAGATTTGCATTATCCATTCCAGGACTTCTCAACCATTTCTCTACCTCAGTACAAACAAGGGATGGCTCGCTGCCTCACCTACCAGGGACTGTGCGGGGCAGCTGGTTTAGCCCGGCTGCAAGGCCTGTGTTCCTGGTGGGCACTCAGGGCCCACGCCTATTCCTGACACCCAACAAGCCTTGTGAAAGGCAAGGGAATTGGACAGCATTTTTTGAAGAGGTTACTAGGAATTCCCCCAGAGTTTCTTAAAAGAAAATCATTTGCAAATTTGGGTTCTTTCATTGGTTTTAGCAGAAAATTCCTTGTTAATCCAGCATGCAGAGATTCCCAACCTCAGATCTAACTGAGAGGAGTTTGCCATCAGTGCCCCCAGCTCTCATTTGGCCTCTCCCTCAGTCCAGCCCCTCCCCCCATCTTCTCAGAAGCCTGGTGCTTTCCTGCTACCCACCTACCTCTACCAAGAAAGAAAGATAATACACTGACAAATACTTATGCAATGGTTACCTCATGCCAGGCACTATCCTAAGTTCTGCATATATATAAATATAATATATAACATATGTAATAATATATATTGTGTACTATATTATCTATAATATAGCATAAAATTTACATTAGAAACCATAAATAAAATATATAAATGTATATGTATGCATTTTGCTTATTTAATCTTTATAGAAATCCTTTAAGGTCTGTGCTCATCATGTTGCAGATGACCACAGAGAAGTGAACTGACTTGTCCAAGGTCAACAGCTTTTAAGTGGCAGGTAACCCAGATAGTGTGGTTCAAAACTCCACGCTCTTGATAACCAATTTGGAATGCACAGATTAAAGGCAGGGACAGGGAGCTACTTGAGGGATATGATTAACAACACTAATATTTCTATAAAAGCCTCTGAGCTACTATGACACTTATTTAATTCTCTCAAGACGTTGAAAGAGAGGTTCGATTGCTTCATTTTACAGCTGAAGAAACTAAACCCCAGAGGCACAGCCTTCCCCAAGTGTATTCAGCAGTTTGGTGGAGAGCTGCGATTAGAAACCAGGTCTGACTACCCATCTGGTGCTCTCTTACTCTCCCAGACCACCTCTTAGACTCCCCACCACCAGAAAATAGCATCGTGAGGACAGAGCAAGGAAAAATGATGTCTAAATGGCACAATCCAAGCATTATTGTGTGGATGAGAAAACATGTTCTTTCTTTACATCTGACTTTCTAGCATCCCTAAAATCTACCATCACCCCTAGCAGACCCTGCATGTTTGCCCAAGAATATCTCATTCATTCAGCAAATGCAAACGGAGTGCCTGCTCTGGCCAGGTGCTGGGGAAACAAAAATGAAACACCCATGCTCCCTTCCCTGGGAGAGCTCACAGTCTGGTGGGGGGAATGGACACCTGAACCAATAATAAGAGGGAGCATAAAGCCGTGACAGTGATCCTTGTTGCACACAGAGAGCCAGGCAGATCTGCCCCAAAGGACAGGGAAGGCTTTATGATGTTTGATGTTTGTGCAGAGTCTTGTGGGGTGAAGTTACCATGGAGAAGAAAGAACTGCCTATGAAAAATATGAAGCACTTGATGGGAAAATACATGCAAAAAAAAACCAAAACAGACCATCTTCTTACACCATATACAAGAATAAACTCAAAATGGATTAAAGACTTAAATGTCAGACTTGAAACCGTAAAACCCCTAGAAAACATAGGCAGGAAAATCTCTGACATTTCTCTTAGCAATATTTTCCCATATATCTCCCCAGGCAAGGGAAACGAAAGAAAAAAGTAAGTAAATGAGACTACATCAAACTAAAATTTTTGCACAGTAAAGGAAATCACCAACAAAATGAAAAGACAACTCACTGAATGGAAGAAGATATTTGCCAATGATATATCCCTATCCAATAAGGGATTAATGGCCAAAATTTGTAAAGAACTTACAAAACTCAATACCAAAAGAACCAAACAATCCAATTAAAAAATGGACAGAGGACCTGAACAGACGCTTCTCCAAAGACGACATACGAATGGCGCATAGACATGTGAAAAGATGCTCAATGTCACTGATTTTCAGAGAATATAAGTTAAAACCACAATGAGAAGTCACCTCACACCTGCTGGAATGCCCATCATCAACACATCAACAAACGACAAATGTTGGCAGGATGTGGAGAAATGAAACCCTCGTGCTCAGTTGGTGAGAATGCAGACTGCTGCAACCACTATAACAGTATTTAAGTTCCTCAAGAATTCAAAAATGGAACTGCCTATGACCCAACAATTCCACTTCTGGGTGTGTGTCCAAAGAAATCCAAGACACTAACTCAGAAGAATACATGTACCACTATGTTCGTTACAGCGCCATTTACAATAGCCAAGGTATGGAAGCAACCCACGTGCCCAAGCAGTGGTACGTATATACAATGGAATATTACTCAATCACAAAAGAAGAATGAAATCTTACCATTTGTGACAGCATGGATCGATCCAAAAAGTGTACTAAGTCAGTCAGAGAAAGACAAATACCATATCATATCATTCATATGTGGAATCCAACAAACAAAATTGAAAAACACTCACAGATACAGAGAACAGACTGAGGGCTGCCAGAGGGGAGGTGGGTTGAGGGACTGGGTGAAAAATGTGAAGAGATTAAGAAATATGAGTTGGTGGTCACAGGATAGTCCCAGCAATGGAAAGTGCAGCATAGGGAATATAGTCAATAGTACTGTAATAACTGTGTGTGGTGTCAGGTGGTACTAGAAATATTGGGGGGAGGACACTTTGATTGTCTAACCACTATGTTGTACACCTGAAACTAATATGAAATAATATTGGATATAAATCGTAATTGAAAAGTAAAGGCTTTTGAATGATATTTCTCCTGAAGGAAGGAAGGGAGGAAGGAAGGAAAGAAGGAAGGGAGAAAGGAGAGAGAGAGAGACAAGTACGGAGCACTGAGTACCCACAACTCCACCTAAGAAGTGCTGATACTGTTTAGGGCCCACCAAGCGGGACGAGTGTTAGTGAGAGCTGGGTGGTAGGAGGGTTCCAGAGGCTGTCAGTTAAATTATTCAAATCAGTGGGAAAACAGGGTATTCATTCATTCCTTCATCGTTGTTTTTCTTTTAAGTTTTGCTCCCAATAGGATTTCTCTAGAAATTTATACTCTCTTGACCAGAAAGACCTTTGCTTTCATCATACGTGTGGCATTACCCCCATTTTATAGATGAGGCTCTGAGAAGTCATTTACGTCACACAGAAAACATCTGACTTCCATTTGTCGAGCACTAAGTGTGTGACAGGTACTGTATGCATTTGATCTTGTTTGATCCTCAAAAATATCCTACGACGAGGTTTCCTAAAACTTTCTACCTTCATCACTTTTGATGTCTTTGGACATGCTGCTTCTTCTGCCCCATTGGTATTCCTCTGTTCTTACCTGGTGAACGATTTAGTTCAGACTAAGTAAACACGTCAGAAAAGAGAATCAACAATACAGTGGTTCAAATACAATAAAAATTTATGTTTCTCTCACGTAAAGGTTTGGAGGTAGGCATGTGGTCCAAGGTGAACGGGACAGCTGTGCTTGCCAAGGTCAGCAGGGACCCAGGTCCCTTCTATTCTGTTGCTCTGCATTCCCCTCATGGCCAAAACTAGTTCACCCACACTACAGCCATATTTCAACCATGGGAAGTGTTGACGAGCACTTCCACCTCCACTCAAACTTCATTGGTAAAAACTGAGTCCCCTGGCTTTATTGGTTACACCAAAATTCTTCAGTATGTCTTGAGTTATACTTTTATGTAACCTTAAACAGTAATGTTTTCTTACATGAGATGCAAAAAAGTAGTACCATCACAATGTCGTTCTGCAGAACTGCCAATGCCCTAAAGGACTTCAACAGAATATCAATATTCCAGTGTACACCCAAATGTTGATTTCGATCCTAGAAAATAAACTGAGCAATTGTGCAGACAATTGTATATTATCAGTTACTGTTCTTAATTATATACCTGTAACGTGGCGATTCTCTCCCACCCCAAAGTGTAGTTAGATCAGTAGCACGTCTTACATGCAGTAGTGTCTTAGTACCTAGAAACCCCAGTTTTCCCTCGACACTAAACTGCTCATTAGAGAAGAGTGTTGAGTGTGTCATTAGCACCTGTTCTGACATGCTTTTCTAGCATTAAGCTTCCCCATCATGATGTAATAATTATAATACCATCAATAATATTAATGAATATTTGTATAGTACTTTATTGTTTCTAAAGTAGTCATGTATTTTCTCCTGTCATCCTCAACGGCTCCACAAGACAGTTCTTGTTATTGATGAGGAAATGGGGCTCAGAGAGTGACCTGACCCGGCCAAGGTCCCACCGTATGACTGCTACCCCCCTTCCCTTCACCCCTCCCCCCTTCCCCTTACCATCCTGCCCACATCCTTTCTCTCTTGCTTCATCCTTTCTCTGCCTGTGTCCTTTCTCTCTCCAGGCACGTCTCCCTATCTCTGTTTCCCTCTCTCCTGGTCTTAGGGCTTATTTTTTTTATTTGTCCCTCCCTTTTCTTCTTATCCTCATCTTTCTCTGTCTTAAGCTGTAATATCTTTTTAAACATATTTTTATTTATTTGTTTGTTTGCAGAGAGAGGGAGAGAAACATCGATGTGTGAGAGAAACCTCAACTGGTTGCCTCCCCCACGCCCCCAACTGGGGACCTGGCCTGAAACCCAGGCATGTGCCCTGGCAGGGAATTGAATCGCCAACCTTTCAGACCTTTGGTTCACAGGCCAGCACTCAGTCAACTAAGCCACACCAGCCAGGGCTTAATGTCTTTTAATTATCCATTTTTTTATTGCTTTTCTCTATTTTTACCTTCTTGGGCCTCTCTCTCTTCCCTCCTTCTCCTACCCCCATCTTCCTCCTCCTTTCTTTTATTTTCCCTCTCTTCTCCTCCCCTTTGTTCCTCCTTCCTGTCCTCTCTCTCCCTCCCTCCTCATTACCTCCTCTCCTCCCTCTCATAGTTTCTTAGTGCCCGAAGATAACAGTTTCCTCCCCTAATGGCCAGAATCTCTTCTCTGAGGGCAGACACAGGCAAGGAAGGAGGGAGTGGAGCACTGGGTAGCACTGAGAAGGCACCTTGGCCTTTGTCGCCCCCTAGAGCCTTTTCATTTTGCCCAGACCTCCTGCCCCAGACTCGTTCCCTGCAGCCCAACCAGCACTTCCAGAACAGTATTCCAGGGGAAGAACACAGCCAGGGACCAGTCTCCACAGATTCTGCCTGTGAGTGTCTGTGTCTGAAAAGACCACGTTAGATGGAAAGTTCTGGGCATCCTGACAGGGAAAGTAAAACTAATACCAAACTTGGAATTCTTGGACCTGGGTTGGATCCTGGCTCTGCCAGTCACCAGCTTTATGACTTTAGGCCACCACCTTGTCTTTCTGAACCTCTGTCCTCATCCGTGAGGGGGGGGGGGTTGCCATGCAGGGGCTATTGTTAGGAATTAATTAAGGCCATGATGGTGAAAACACCTGCCACATAACCGGTATTCAAGAGGTATAGGTTTAACAAAAGGGAGGCTGTTCGAGCATGCAGAAGTGGAGAATGGAGGAGTGTTTAGACACTGGGAGCTTGTGCATGAACCTCACATAATTGCAAAGAGTGGCCACACATTCTTCCTCAACCATCAAGAGTGGAGTTTGTTTCTTCACACCTTGAATAGGGGTTGCCCGTGTGACTTGCTTCAGCCAATGGGTTATTAGCAGATGTGATGCAAGCAGAGGCTTTCAAAGCACTTGCACATTGAGACTTGGGTTTTTTTGTTTTTTTGGGTTTTTTGGCTGTTTTGGAAAGCCACTATGTGCAGAGTCTCAGGCTGGCCTGATGAATGATGAGACACATGGCCAGGTACCCTTGTTGCCCCCAGGCATCAGCCAGCCACCAGACAAGTGATTGAGGCCATCACTGCCACCTGGTCACAGATACATGAGTGTTTTAGTTATTTATTGCTTCATAACAAATTATCCCCAAAGAAGCTTAAAACAGCATTTATTATCTCACTCAATTTATGAGGGTCAGGCATCTGGGAACAACTTAGCTGGAATGGGAGTCTGGGGGCCAGCAAGAGCAGAAAACCCTGTCAACACCCAGCACACCCTGAGTGTACAGAGGAGCCCCACAGTGCAGCCACGGCTCAGCTCACATATAAGCCTGCTTCCCCTCCCNTCACAGATACATGAGTGTTTTAGTTATTTATTGCTTCATAACAAATTATCCCCAAAGAAGCTTAAAACAGCATTTATTATCTCACTCAATTTATGAGGGTCAGGCATCTGGGAACAACTTAGCTGGAATGGGAGTCTGGGGGCCAGCAAGAGCAGAAAACCCTGTCAACACCCAGCACACCCTGAGTGTACAGAGGAGCCCCACAGTGCAGCCACAGCTCAGCTCACGTATAAGCCTGCTTCCCCTCCCAGAGGACTGAATGTCAGCACCCGGAGAGTCCTGAGCAGCGAGCCTCCCCATCCTCTCATTAAACAGATGGGGAAGCTTGCCCAAAGTCACACCACAAACCTGTGGCAGCCACAGGATTAAACCCTGGGACTCCTGCCCCCAACCCTGGGCTTGTTTCTTTGCAATGTATAAAAAGCATATTGCAACCCTGATGCCACTTCTGTTTGGAAGTGAATGGATTTTAAAATATTGCCCATCTGGGACTCAGAGACCAGCCCAGTGCAACAGGAAAGTCCAGCAAGGATGGGATGGGGAGTGGAGAACCCACTACCGGATGACCTACCTCCCCTGACCCCTGGCACACCCAGGACTCCGAACCCTCCACAACACCAGACCTCACTGGTGCACCCGCCCCAACTCTACTTCCCAAGGCATGTGTGTCAACTAGAGACTATCCAAATCAGCATGGAGATCTAGCCTTGGACTCTTAGCACCTCAGGACAGGAAGGAACCTTCTCCTGGAACGTGCTCCCTCCATGACGGGTGAACGTTCGCCTCTGTTAACTTGCTTCCTGAGACCAGGAACTCACTTCCTCCTGAACTGGTTGGAAAGAGCTGTGGAAACAGATCTAGCTACGTTCAAGTCTACACAACAGACAGCTGTCCATCCTTCGATATATCATTTGACCTCTCTACACCTCAAATTTCTCAGCAAAACAAGAATAATGCCTCCTGAGCAGGGTTGTTGTGATAATTAACTACATTGATAAATGTATGCAAAGTTCCAGAAGGTAACTGGCATACAATTTTGATTGCATAGGCAGAAGGAGGCGAGAATGGGATGGAATGCAGGGATCCTGCCTCTTAGCAGTGCCAGCTCCCCACCTGAGCTCCCTGTCCCACTGCCCTAGACAAGGCTGTAAAAGGTTAGGGTCACCTGAGGTTTCTCCCCATAGAGTCAGAATTCACCCATCACCTCAGGGGTGCAGGAAAGCACTGGGCAGCAGGGTACCAGAGAGTGAGGGGAGTTCTCAGGTGGACGCACTTGGCCTCAGATACTCAAGGATGGAGGAAGAAAAGAGGAGAGAGAGGAAAAAAGAGATCAAATGTATATATATAGGAGGTGAGGGAGAGTTTTCAGCAAGAAGTCAGTCCATGCCCCAGGTATTGGTGAGAGGAATCAAGAAATACCTCCTCAACCTGGATGTGAAATAAAGGCCACTTTCAGCAGGTTCTTTCTCCAACATCCAAGTTACTCCCCTCCTCTGGGAGGGTGGAGGTCCACAGGCAGGCAGAACTTCCCGTGCTGCTGTTGTGAAACCAGAGAAGCACAGGCCATTTGGATTAAGCCAGCACGGGGCGGGGGGGGGGGGGGGGGGGGGGGGNTGGGGGGGGGGGATGCAGGGGAACACCCCTTAGCATGCAAAAGATCTGCCACAAAGCGAGACAAATTTGCAAGCCAATCACTGAGTGTGAGAAGTTGCTAGGGAGCAAGGGAAAGGAAATAGAAGTTCATTATACTTTCCCATTGTCATTCTCATACAACACGATGATGACTGCCACGTTCTTCTTGGTTTTAGTGCAGTTAAAAAGCTCTGAGGTTTTCCATGGGCTGGCTTGGGGGCTCACTCACATGGCCCTTCCACAGCCACTGTCCATGCTTGTCCTGTGCCTCTGCAGGCTGCTAGTTACCAGCCCCAGGCCACAGCCCCATACCTGCTTACTTTCCCTAAACTCCACCCACAGTTCTGTAAACAGTACCTTTTAAAACCTTCCCTTCATACTAGAATAGGAAAGTTCATAGAGACAGAGCAGAGCAGAGGTCACCAGGGGCTGGGGCAGGGGGTGGGCATTAGTGTTTAGTGGGTGCAGAGACTCGGTTGGGGAAGATGAAAACGTTCTGGAGGTGGACGGTGGTGATGGATACACAAGAATGTAAATGTACTTAACGTGTGAAATGTACACTTAAAATGGTTAAAATTATAAATTGTATTTTATGTATGTTTTGGCACAATTAAAAAATGAAAAACCCTCACTTCCACCTGAGGGTGCCATCCATTTCCCCTCGATAGATACTTCTCCCAGCACTGTTTTCCCTTGAGGGTCCCAAGTTCTAGGCCCTGGGCTTCTCCTCCATGGGGGTTTCAGGAAGCTGACCCTGGAGGTGGGGCAAGGCAGCTGGATGCCCCTGGGGATGCTCTCGCTGAATGCTAGCGGAGGCCATTTTAACTGAGCTAAAGAAAACTGAGGTTCCTGGGAAGGGTGTGTGCTTCCCGGGACCCCCCACTCACCCCTGAGGGAATGCTCCCACGGGGGCCAGTCACGACCTGGGACACCATCTGCACACCCGAAACACGACTGACCAGCATTCCTTCTCCCCAACTCTCATATACTGTCTCTGGCCCCTCACACAGCCAGAGGACAAGGGAAGGCTTTTTACTGTGCGAGTGTCTTGTAAGAACTTAAGCAAGTCTGTCCTCTCTCTGGGCCTCAGTCTCCCCCTTTGAACAATAAAGAGTTAACCAAAAGAATCCTTGCTTCAAATAAAACCTTGCAAAGAAGCCCAAAGAAAAAATAAATTCAAATCAGGCTGCTCGGGCTAAGGAAGAGCTCTACTCTTTCTCCACATTCTGAGGAACCCGAGGGTTCCGTGAAGCACAGTTTGACGACCACTGTTCTGGACCGTCCTTAAAAGCCCTCCAGGCTCTGGTGGTGTCTGTGATAGGAACAATGCTAAACACCTACTCCGTGTAAATGTCTACTAGACGAATAAAAGGATAACCTAGAAGGGTAACCATCTCCCTCCCTCTTGCCCTCTGCCTCATTTTTCTGCCCTAGCACCAAGTAGAGGAGGCCTGGACCCAGGCCTCAGCTCAGCTGTGCAAGATTCCAGCTGTGCAGTGCTGTTCTCTCCTCATCCTGCCAGTGGCGTTCCATGGACAAGAACTGCTGAGGCCTTGTGCCTACTGCCCCCTTGATAGGAAGCTTGTAGTCCCTTGGCTGGGTCAGTCTCTTCCCTCTGAATGCAAGCAGAGGGTCTGAGCCAGGGCCAAGAACAATATTGTGTCAATGAGTCTATTACAGAAATAATGGAATAAAAGAAGCCACCCTTAATACAGCATGTGCAAGAGTCCCTGAGACCCACTTCAGCCGGACCAGGGCCAAGGTAGCCCTTCCAGGATGGGCATTCAGCCAAGAGCTTTAAATAATCATCAAAAACATCTTTGTACTGTAACACGGGGATCCACCTGGCGGAGGTTGCTCACAGCCTGGCCCCTTCCCTCTTCAGCTCTAGCACATGGGGTAGTGGGCATGGCCACCCTTCCTTGTCCCATATGCCCCTGGGCTGTGGACTTCCCCAGGAAAGGAAGAATGTGACTGCAGAAGGTCTATCTCCCTCTCTCCCAGCCAGGAGAGAGCAAAGCGTGGTCCTATCTAAGTTTCCTGGGTGTTTAAGTGCATTACCTCATTTGTTCTTCTTGGGCAATGCATTGAGTTGGGTTCTATCATGTTTGGGCCCATTTTAAGACTGAGAAAACTGAGGTGCAAAGATGTAACTTGCTCACAGTAAGAGGTGGAGGAGTGGGAATTTGAATGTCCTGTGCTTGGCTTCAGAGTACTTGAACTGGGATGCTCTGTTGCCTCACAGAGGAGGGCGGGACAGGTCCTCCCTTCTGTCTTTACACCAGGACCACCACCAATCACCACCTTCTTTAATACCCTATGGCCTCTTTGCAAAAAACCCTTTCAAGCTTCCCTCAGCCCCCAGTCCCATTGATCATTTACATACTGTGTGTGTAAGGCATTGAAGTCCCTACTTAGCCCAGCTTTCCCTGCACAAAACGTCAACTTCAGGCCCTTTCCTGAGCCTCTGCCAAGAGAAGGGGCAGAGAAAACCCTCAAAGTGGAAGCTGGCCAACCAGAGAGTGGAGGGTTAACCCAAAGGCCACTGAACCCAATGTACCTGACACCTTGGGGCTCTCCAGGAAGCTGAAGGTAAAGAGGTACATCTGCTTGGCCACGACCTCTCTCCCAGGTGCAGGGCAAGGCCTGGCAGTGAGTCAGGACAAGGGAACCTTGGTCCCACTTCTGCCCTGGGTTTTCTCATGTTCTTGACCTTGGGCAAATCGCTCCCTCTCTCCGGGCATCAGTTTCCTCTTCTGACAAATGATTGTAAAAATTCTATTTTAGCCCTGGCCAGGTGGCTCAGTTGATTAGAGTATCACCCCTTACATCAAAAGGTTGTGCAGGGTTTTTTAAAGATTTTATTTATCTTTAGAGCGGAAGGGAAGGAGAGAGGGAGAGAAATATCAATGTATGGTTGCCTCTCAGCATCCCCTGCTGGGAACTGCCTGCAACCCCAGCATGTACCGACTGGGAATCGAGCTTGGAAGAGTGCAAGAGTAGCAGTCACATGGTAGCAGTCACACAGCACTATGCTGAACACAGTGTTACAGACTGAATTGTGTCTGCCAAAATTTAATACGTTGAAGCCCCCAAGGTGACTGTATTGGGACACAGGTCTTTAAGAGGTAATTAGTTAAGCGAGGTCATCTGCTTGGCCACGACCTCTAATCTGATAGGTGGAGCCCTAATCTGATAGGACTGACAAGAAAAGGAAAGACAATGTGAAGACATAGCAAGAAAGCAGCCCACTACATGCCAAGAAGACAGGTCCCTGCTGGCACCTTGATCTTGGACTTCCAGCCTCTAGAACTGTGAGAAAATACATTTCTGTTGATTAGACCACCAGTACTTTGTTATGGTGGCTCTAGCAGACTAATATATGGATTATGCCCATTCATCTTCACAGCAATCCTAATACACAGGGCCCATTATTTTCCCCTTTTTATGGATTTGAAATCTAAAGCTCAGTTGCCAAGGTTACACAGTTATAAAGTGTCAGGCAAACACTGAAGTCGCTGCTCTTACGCCTACCCTGTACTCTCTTCCATCAGTGACTCAGCACCAGCCAAGGGCCTGACCAAGATAGGAGGTCAGTGAATGTTTGTTGCATGAATGAATGAAGGCATGAACGGTTACCCACCACTGGGACACTTGAAGATGTCTCTTCCATCACAGGCCCTTAAAGCCATTACCCACCCTGCAGTCTTGTGGAAGAGCCATGGCACCCAGACCAGCTGATTTTAGAAGGTGACATCCAAACCAAAGGAAGAAGTTGAGGGAGCTGGATGGAGAGGGAAGGGGGGGGTGCTCCAAGCAGAGATATGAATGTGAGCAAAGGCTCTGTTCTCACCTAGGGAACAAGATGGGAGGGGGTGGGAGAGAGAGTGTCAACAGAGAGACTTCCCAGAGAGGAAAGTGGGGGGCCTGTGAACCTTAAAATCAGAAAACCTTAGAATTAAACACCTTTGAGAGTTGGCTCATGCTTCTGGTCCCAAATCCAGGAGCCACTGACCAGGAATCAGCCGACAGCTGATCTGCAGCTCCAGAAAGAACTAAAGGCAGATGGAGTGGTCAGCACATGCACTGTGACTAGGATCATAAAAGGACCTATGGGCCCCAGGTGGAAAGATGAGATGTACGAGGACGGGATGTGAATAAGGGACGGCCATCATTTTCCAAGCATTCCCGGGAGCCAATTGCTTTACAACCCTGAAAAACAGGGTTTATGCCCATTTTACACATGAGGAAATTGCAAACAGAGGTTTGGAAAGATTGAGCCATTGCGTAAAGGCACCCGGCTGGTAGGTGGTAAGGATGGGATTTGGCCCCCAGGTTGTCTGATCCCAAAGCTTGGGCCCTGATGTATGTGTATTGTGCACAGTTGAATGAACTAGGAAACTGTAACCCAGCAATCCACTACTGGTCAGAAGACAGGACAGTTGGAGACACCGTGCCCCACACTGTGCCTATTGTACATGGTGCCCAGTCAGTCAGCACTGAGGAATTAAACGGCCTCCCTGACCTTTCTCCAGCCCATATCTATCCCTCCATCATCTCCAAGTGCCTCTATCCCAGGAATTCTTCCAGGAAACACTACAGGGTCATTCTCCATTGATCCGGTGAGCTCCTTGTCACTGAAAGTAGAGACAAGTGCCTTGGGAGAGGCTGGGAGAGATGTCTAGTGAAGATCTTCCCTGAGCTGCCCCAGGACTCCTTCACTCTGCCTTCCACGAACCCACCAAGGAGCCCCATCCAACTAAGTAAGGCCTCTCTCATCAAGCCTTACTTAGGCTTGATGGTGGCTGATGGTTCCCAATGGTGGGAACCAGTGGTGGCTGATGGTTCCCAATTTTTACTTGGAACTGAAATTTTCAGGAGGGACTGAAAATTGGAGTGCCAATTTTCACTAGGGACTCCACTCCAGCTTAACAGGCTCCAACAGGCTCTCTGCCACCCCCACGCTCCCTCTGATTCGTCTTCTCATCCATTTTTCAAGGGTGAGCTCCGCTTTCATCTACAGGAAGCTGTTCCAACAATTTAGGCGCAACAGAGACCAGAAACACCCTGCGCACTCGCCATCTGGATGCTTTACTGTGGTCCTCAAAATATCCTACCATACTGGCCTCATAGTCCATAAGTAATCCAGCTCTGGCTGAGTACTTTCTTTTAGAAACAACTCAATGAGTAAGGCAGGAGTCCTAACCTTGAAAAGTTGACAAACAGCAGAGAAAGATATGTAGATTAGGAAAAAAAAAAGCAGCATGAGCGAGAGGCATGTCCTTGAAGATGAGCGACATGTAGGGAGGTGGGAATCCGATGGCTGGGGCGTGGGTGTTGGAGCCAGTTAGACCCAGGCATGAATGTCTTCTCTGGAACTTTCTGGGTGCATGACCTCAGTAAGGTAACTTGATTTCTCATTCCTTACCAATCAAACAGGACTATTGTGAGAATTAAATGAGGTGGCTGGTGCACAGTATGGTGACTGCAGTTACACCACTGTATGTTATACTTGAAGGTGGCAGAGTAGATCTTAAAAGTTTTCACTGCAAGAAAAAAATGCAACTATGTGGTGACAGCTGTTAACTAGTCTTACTGTGGTGATCACGTCACAGTTTACACACACACCGAATCACGCTGTACACCGGAAACTGACGTAGTGCTCTATGTCGGTTATATTTCAATTTTAAAAGGAAAATAAAAGAAAATTAAGAATGAAAGGAGTTATAACTAAATATGCTATATATATTAAAAGATGGGGGGATATCATGACAAATTTCTACATATAAATATAAAAATATAGATGAAATAAACAAATTATGATTTTCCAAAATGGACTCAAGAAAAATAGCTAGGTAGTGAAATAGTCATAAAATATTTTAAATCTCTAGTTTAAAATCTTCTCTGAAAGAGAATTCAGACCCAGAGTTTTTAACTGAAGGAGCGATTAATTCCAGTTTTATATAGCTGTTTCAAAGTACAGAAAAAGAGAAAATATTCCCAACTTCTTATAGAAGTGATCATAAACATGATAATCAAAGCTCAGTAAGAACAGTATGAGAAAGGGTAACTATAGGCCAATTTAACATAGAGGCAAAAATTACAAAGCCAAATGGAGAAATTTAGTAAAAGAATAATTCGTTATGACCGAGTTGATTTTATGTTAGTCATGGAAAGAGGATTTGACCTACAAATAGGTTTACTGTAATGTTCCATAAAAACAAATTAAAGGAGAAAAATAGTATGCTCATCTCATGAGATGCAGAAGTATCTGATTAAATTTAACATCCATTTATGATAAAAAAAAATAAAGCACTTTTTAGCAAGCTAGGAATAAAAGAGAAGTCTCAACCTGACGACGATGATGTGTTATTCCATTAGGGCTGCGGACGGTTCCACTCACGAGAGCTGGCGGGCTGGGGTGTTCTCAGTTAACTGAGCTCCTTAACCAGGACCTCCTAGAAGCCGTGACTTCATCCAACGGAGTGTGTCTAATGGCAGGAGTTTCTAGGACTACTGTCGGCAGGCAGAAGAAATGTTTCTGGCGAGCCTCGTGATGCTCTTCAGATCTTATGAATATACACAGACTATTGTTTATGCATTTTAATTCATCCAATACTTATTCAACATAAAGAAGAACAAAATGTCAAACATGTTGTACACTAATGCCTGATCTACATTCCTCAAAATGCTGATAAAATGTCTATTCCTACATTAGAAAAATAACAAAAGGATAAATTCCCAAATCTCTGTGTGGTAGGATTATAGGTAGAGCTTATTTTCTTATTATAGCTGTCCTTCATTATTAAACAAGTGTTTATTGAACATATCTATTAGGTGCAAAACACCATGCTAAGTCCTGGAATAAAAAAGAAAATCTAGAAAATGGTTAGAAATGGGGACTTTAATGCCAGAGGGAGTTTGTTACTAGGCTCTGCTACTCACTAGCTGTGCAAGCTTGGGTAAGTTACTTAACTTCTCTGTTCCTCAGTCTGTCCATCTGTGAAATGAGGACATAAAAAAAGAAAATGCATCTAATTGCCTATCTATAATATCTAAACAAAAATAGCAACTATTATTATTACCTAGAAGGAAAAAGTGACATGTAGCCAAAGAAAGCATCATATGAAATGCTCTCAGTGCTCAGAGAAGAGGATGAGAAGACGTCAGAAATGAGGGAAGGAGGAAGCAAGGCTTTCTGGAGGAGATAGCGTCAGAGCTTTGCCTTGAAAGCTAAGTATTCCAATGGGCAAAGGAGAGGTGCAGGGGCATTCCAGCTAGAGTGCACAGCATGAGCAAAGGCCCAGAGATGGGAAAGTATTTGGGTTAAAAGCACTGATCTGGTGTAGCTGCGGCCCAGGGGCCTGATTGTACTGGGGCTGATTCTAGAGGCTGTATCACGCTCCATGCTACATGTTGCATGGCAACCACACTCGGCCCCTCAGTTTCACCATCTGTAGATTGAGGCAGCTGGAGTCAGTCACCCCTGGGCCCCCAGCCCTCCAGGACATTTCATTTGACAGGGCCCAATCCCCCAGACTCCTAAACTCTTCCACATGTCAACCCTGACCTGGCGCCTTATCTTTGCCAGCAGAACACAGCCAGCCAGCCCTTCTTCCAGGCCTTGGACAGCCTCCCCATTGTCCTGGAGCCCACAGCTATTCTAGGGCCACCCATCAAACACCACACTCAGGCCTTATGGAAACATCAGCCTCCCGGCTCCCCTCGGGCCTGGGCAGCGCCCTCTCCCCTCAGGGTCTGCAGGATGCAGAGAATGTTATCATTCTCAGGGAACTCCAAGTCCTGTTCTCAGTGCTTATTCTGGCCCCTCTTGGCGGATGCTGCAGGCTTTATCCAGCAAGGAGGTCTTCGTCCAGCTCTCATACCACCATGGGCTCCCAGTTAGTTCCAAGAGAGGTTTCAGGTTTCAGAGAAATGAAGTAAGTGCCTTAAGGGGCAGCAGCGTCTTTAACTGCTGGAGTGGAGAGGGCTGAGCAGGGCTGAGGGTTCAAGCTGTGTGTGTCATTCCCCTCTGTGTCCTCTGACCCCCGACCCCACAGATGGCAAGCATTTGCTTTTCAACCTGGAATCTGAGAATTCTAGAATCATGGAATCTGAGAATTGTTAAAATCTTCGAATTAATGGAATCTTAGGCTACCAGGGACCTTAAGAGTTGTGGGATCTTATACTTCCTAGAACCATAATATTCTAGAATCTCAGAATCAGAATCATTGTGTCCAGAGAAGAGATGGGTTCCACCACTTACTGGCTGTGTGACTTTTTGAACAAGTTATTTAACGTCTTTGTGCCTCCATTTCCTCATGTGTAAAACAGGGCAATAACAGTACTTACTTTCTAGGGTCACCATGTTGACATGTTAATAAGTCATATGATAATATGTGTGAAGCACAATAATAACTGGCACATAGAAAGCACCATAGAAATGATGGCTATAGTTCTAAGATCAAACTATGATGAATAGCAGAGTGGGTGCTACTGCCCAGGCTCCTGGTCTTCTCTGTCTAGAATGTTCTCCATTCAGCCATACCTCCTTTTAGGAGGGGACGAGCCTTGGGACCAGATTGACCCTTCGGTGATGGTGCCAGCTCCCACAATAGAGACTCCACTGAGGAGAATCTCCATGCAGGAGAGGTGCTCCATCATCCAGAAACATAACAGGCAGAAACTTGTTTCCTCCCGGAACAAGGAGCATTTGGCAGGTGGAGTCAGTAAAAGGTCCTGGGATCATTTCCTGCTCACACTGGGTTGCCTGGGCTTGGCTGGATGAATCTGCTGCCCTACGTGATGTCAGCTAGGGCTGCAGTCTCCAGGGGGCTTGACGGGGCTGGAACATCCAAGACAGCTCACTTTCATGTCTTGCATTTTGGTGGGGATGGCCAGAAGGCTGGACTCAGCTGGACCATTAGAGGAGCCTGGTAGTATTCACTCAGCCCATGTAGTTTTAGGGTCTCTCCCGCCCCAAGTGGTTTTTCCACGTGGTTTCTCGGTCAGGGTAGGCACACTTCTTACATTATAGTTCAGGGCTCTCAAAAGAACATGAGGGAAGTTGTCAGGCCTTCTTAAAGTTTGGGCCAGTGTGATAGGCAAGATACTAAGCCCCCAAATTCCCACCCACTGGTGTGCATGTCCTACATAATGCTTTTCCCTTGAATGTAACCAGGACTTGAAAATATAATGGGAAAGTCACTCCCTTGATTAGGTTACATCATACAGCAAAGGTGATAGCAGATTACCTTATACAGTGTAAAACTCCACCACAGCAAGCTGCAGAGGGCTTCTCCTGCTGGCTTTGAAGAACTAAGCTGCCATGCTGAGAGAGGGCCATGCCTCTCCGTCCTGAGGGCGGCCTCTAGGAGCTGAAACAGACCCCTGGTCAAGAGCTTCAAAGAAAATAGGACCTCAGTCCTCAAACCACAAAGAACGAAGTGCTGCCAATAGAAGTCAGGAAGAGGACGCCGGCCTCAGATGAGATCACCCAGCCAACACCTTGATTTCGGCCTGGTGAGACCCTGAACAGAGAGCTCAGCTGCACCATGCCTAGACTTACAGAAGTGTGAAGTAATAGATAGGCATCGTTCCAAGCCTCCAAGTTTGTGGTGATTTGTTACGCAGCAATAGAAAATCTTCCCGCCAGAACTAGCAAGATATCACTTCCACTACTGTTGGTTAAAGGAGTCATATGGCCAACCCAGGTTCAATGTGAATGTGGGCCACACTGGTGTGAACAGCAGGGGGGGGTTCATCTGGGACCACCTTTTGATACAAATGACCACAAACATAATCAATTCCCTGTGGCTTCGACCCTACCTGACCCAGACAGACCCCTGTGTGTGGCTACCAAGTTTCTAAAAGGCAAATGGTACTGCCATGTTAGGTAAACTGCGTCATGAAAGCAGCATTTGAAATCTTGAACCACTCTTGCCAAAATTCCAGCCTATTTTATATTAACCCAAATGAAGCGTGTTCTAAGTAGAAGAATTCGCAAGAGTCATCTGGTTTAAACTCCTCAGTTTAGGGTGAAGGTCTCAAGAGGGGAAAGGACTTTCCTAGGTCCCGCAACAAACCAGAGACGAGGGTGGAGCCCAGGTGTCTGGACCCCCAGCCCACGACTGCCTCCATCCCACTCTGGTTTCCGTCACCAGTGCGTCAGTCTCTCCTCTCTTCCCAGAGGGAAGGCATTCACTTTGCCTTGGCCCTCCACCTGTCCTGGCCCCTTGGGGGTTCCAAGGCTCACCTTTTTTACTCCCCTGTGTCTGGGAGATTAAGAAGAAACATCAGGAATCTCTAGGAACTGAACCCTACAATGCTTTCTCCTCCAAAAGAGGACCGACTAGCGGCGGGGGGTGGTGTTGGTTCTGCCACACAGCCCAGCCAAGGCTTTGGAGCTTCGGAGGGCAGCGTATGCACCACAAGCTGACTTTCGCACTGTCTTGGTGTAAATCCTCCCGTGACCCACTCTGGGATCTTAGGCAAATCACACCTGTCCCCAGTCTGTTACCTCACTGTACATGAGGACAGTGCATGACCGGTGAGAGGAACAAAGTGGATACCCTCTGAGGGCCACAAAGGGCTGATTTCCTGAGTAGAGTTTTTCCTCAGGAAACCTTAGCTCCTGCCTCATGATGACAGTCTCTCTCTCCAAAGGGCCCAGGTCCCCTGTCATTCCAATCCCTTCCCCATCTCATCCCCTTCTCCAGTGGAAATAGGAAGCCAAGGGCTAGGGCCTCCACCCCCAGGAAATCCCAGGAATTCTTATCCTTGCCCAAATGTTACCTTTTCGGAGAAGTCTTTTCAGTCTTCCAATCTTCCTGTCTAAACCAGCATCTTCTTTTCTATTCTGTCCTCTTCTCCTATTCTTTTTTAATGACACTTATCACTAACCAAAATCAGATTATACATTTATCTGTTTACTTATTTATCATAGTTCCTACATTAAATGGTAAGCAAAGATCTGTCTGTCATTCGCCATCATAAAGAGTTTAAAAGATAATAATGCTCAAAAAGTGTTTGTTGAGCAAACACTAAATGAGTAGAATCAAGACTAACCACAGTACAAAACTTCAATATTGGTCTGGGAGGGGGGAATATGTCTGAGATAAAGAAAAGCACGTACAGGAAGCCCAACCTGAACAACCCACCCCACAGTGGCCCCTCTCTCCAGTGATCCTGGTTGCATTTAGAGCCTGAACCACCTCACTTAACACTGATTTATAACTTGCTGAGATAGTTCCCAAATTGTTGATGTTTTGGAAGGAGCAAGCCCTGTAGGTGTGAGTCTGGTCACTCTCCCAAGCATATTGAGGGGCATATTCATCTCTGTGTTCCTCCATTTGGGTGGTTGTCCCTCAATGAATTAATAGATGAATGAATAGGTGAGTGAGTAAATAAATGGATGGATGATGGATGGACACACTATTAAATGGATGGATAGGTGGTGAATGGATGGATGGATGGATGGAGCGATGGAGAGAGAGAAAAGGAGGGAAGAGTGAATGTATTGACAGATGGACGGATGATGTGTGAACAGTGGGTGGATGAATAGATGAATGATAAAGACATGGATAGATGGACTGGTGTATGGTAAATGGATGATGAGATGATGGATGGATAGATGGATGGGTAGATGGATGAATGGATGGATGAATAATTTGGCAGATTTGATTTCCTGTGTTTCAAAATCTCCGAGCAGAAAAAGCAGATTATCTCTGTGGCCCTACAGAATACAAGATCCCTAAGTCAAAGCTACACGAAAGCAGTTTTCAGATCATGATAAGATAGAAACTTCCTATCTCAGAGATGTGCAGATAGAAAGTAAGTGGCCCCATCAGGGTTCTGGTGCAGGCAAGAATTTATAATGGATTCTGGTTGGGAGGTGGGCTACATGACTTCTTCCTTCAGATGAAGAAACTATAGGATTCTGCCCTGGCTGGTGTGGCTCAGTGGCTTGAGTGCCAGCCTGCAAACCAAAGGGTCACCAGTTCAATTCCCAGTCAGGACACATGCCTGGATTGTGGGCCAGGCCCCCAACAGGGGGCATGCTAGAGGCAACCACACAAGGACGTTTCTCTCCCTCTCTTTCTCCCTCCCTTCCCCTCTCTCTAAAAATAAATAAATAAAAAATTTTAAAGCAAAAAATATATAGGATTCTAGCAGAATCAGAAGTAAACTTCCACCTGGCTGGTGTAGCTCAGTGGATTGAGAGTGGGCTGCGAACCAAAGGATTGCTGGTTCAATTCCCAGTCAGGGCACATGCCTGGGTTTCAGGCCAGGTCCCAAATGGGGGACACGTGAAAAGCAACCACACACTAATGTTTCTCTCCCTCTCCTTCTCCTTCCCTTCTCCTCTCTCTAATAAATAAATAAATAAATAAAATGTTTAAAATAAAAAAAGAGAAGTGAACTTCCCCATCATTCATTTTTGGTGAAGTCTAGGCCCTCATTCTCTGCCCTGAATCCTATGTTTCTCTACCTTAATACCTTTCCCAGGACCGAGGGCAGAGTCAATGGTAACTAGGCTGACAATGTGAACAGTTATTTATTAGGTACACTCCTAATAACCTGTGAGATTGGGGTTGCTTCTCACTCTGCATCTGTCTGCTTTTTCCACTTTGTCTTGGCTGCTTTGTAGGCAAAACGGCTAAAATCCCAGAATCTTAAAAAAATAAAACAAAATAAAACAAAACAGAGACCTACTGTGTAGCCTTGAACAAGTTACTACCCTCTCTGATCTTCAATAGCATAATACAGAAATGGAGATAACAACACCTTCTTAAGGGAGAATTAAATTAAAAAATTACATATAGTGCCTAGTGCAGTGATCTTGGTTTCAGCATCGATGTCATTATTAAAATCCACATGTATATTTGTGTTCATATTACCATGGTATTACATATATTTTTATTATTATGTTATTACCATAGACTCATAAATCTAGGACCACAGACTCATAGATTGAAATAACAGATTATTAGGAACTGACCACCTCAGAAGTTTAGTACTTTAAAGTTACCAAGCCTTAGAGCCATAGATGATTCATTTCTGCAACTCCCAGAAAAGGCAGGACTCTGAGGTCAGGAGTCCAGCCACCCCCACCAGCCTCTCCCAGGGTGGATGCCACTCTCCAGTGTCCTTCACCCCATATCTCCAGGCCAAAACACCCACTGAGCCCACCTTGGGGTGCCCGGCTGGACCCCTTGGCCTTGTGCTCCTGTTCTCAGACAACCCAGAATCCCAGGAATTTGCAGCCACAGCAAGTGGGGGCTTGGGATTGGGCCCAGGAGATGATGAAATATGGAAGCTCCCAGAGTCGGGGCTGGTGGGGAAGGCCACATTTTCTGTGTCATGTTCTATTGCACGCCAATCAATTACAGTGTGCCCTATATAAACACATCATGAGGGCTTTGACAGGGGGCCGGGGTGAAGTTGGGTGTCAGGGTAAAACAGGGGATAATAAAATCACTGGAGATTTATTTCTCTAAATTGGAAACTTCATGCTTACACCTGACTAAATCATCAGGCTGAAATTGGAGCCGACTCCCACGGAAAACACATGTAACCTTATCCCATCTTTGTTTAACGGCAACCCATCAAGCCGCCTGATGGGTTCTGCAGATGCGGCCAGCGTCCTCCTTCGGCTCCTCGAGTTCTGGGGGTCTCGATCAGACCTGTCTTCACTGTGCCCACCCTGCTCTCTGGTTGCTCTTCCAGGGCTGGCCAAGGCATCACCTTCTACACGTGGATGTCCATGCGGGTCTCTGGCCCCCTAGGTAGCTTCCCTTTGTGCCTATGCCCGAAAGTGCCCACTTGTAGGACCAGGGTCCCTCTACCTGAGATCTTCCCTTCCCGTGGAACCACTCTCCCTGAGAAGAAGAGCGATGGTGAGCAACAGGAGAGGCAGCTGCGACATGAAGAAAAGAACTCAGAGCGAGAAGTCTTCTGCCCTAAGTTCAAATCGTGGATCTGTGATAAAACCCCTTTATCTGCCTGGGTAAATTGATTTGCTACTCTCTTTGATCCTGTCTCTTTTCTCATAGAGCTTTTATGAGGATTTGATGAGCTAATGGGTTAAAAGTGCTTTCCAACTCATAAGCTGAGGGTATGCAGCCGTATAGAATCCTCCACGTGCACCACGAAGCTCTATACGCAGTACGGGAGGCAGCGTGAGGCACCGCCCCTGTGTCCAAAACTTTGTGTTCAAAGTTTCCCCTTTACCAGGAGTGACCAGCCAGGGTTAGAAGGATGAAATCAGAAAAGAATCTAATCACTAAATCCTCTCTGTGTGCTGGGCACCAGGTTAGTGCAGCTCATATAATATTTCACGTGATCCGCGCATCCTAGGTAAGAGTTATACCTACTCAGGAGAGGTAGAATCAGGGAACAGAGAGCTTACCTAATGTTCCCAAATCACACAGCTGGGATAACCACCAGGGTGTCAATCTAGGATTGTCTGACTTCAAAGCACATTAAAATATATGACAAGTGTTCTCTGCGAGGCCTGAGGGGGAAAAGGTGAGCAGCATGTTTCAGGGCTCAATGTGGGCCCGCCCTGTCTCCCAGCCTCTCCCTCCAAGTCCATAAATTCTTACACACACAAACACATACACCCCAGTGCACACTGCAGGTGGCCAGAGGCCGGGAGGCTGAGGGCTAAGGAGCCCTGCTCAGAACAGGACTCCCGGCTCACACCTTTACCATGGCCCTTTTGGTGGAGCGAGGCGGGAAGCGGGAGGAGTCCCTGTGTGTCATTTTCAGCAGCAGTCAGCAGAGCCTTGCAAAGTGCAAGATGGCTTTTTTAGCCCAGCATAAGGATCTAGTTAAAAAACAATAAATCAGTAGTGAAATGTGCATAGCAGCCTTCTCCGTAAAATCAACATGGCTTGCTCCTCTGCAGGGAGCCTTCTGACCACCAGGCTGAAGTCTGGGGCTCAGGCAGAGCCCTCTGTGTCACTGGGGTCTTTAGAGACAGGGGTCTCTCCATCATCCCCTGAGAAGATGGGAGCCGGGCAACCTGGGCCCTGCCTAGGAGGGGCCTACACTTGAAACATCCCCTTTCCAGATGCAGAGATCAAGAAACGTGTGAGCAGGTCCCAGACAGCCCTCCACACCATTCTGTCCTGACACAGAAAATCAAATTATCAGATGAATGAGCTGGAGAGCAGATGAGCCCCGAGAGCCCTGGGCGTCTCCCCAGCACCAAATACGGAAAATCGCCTGCAGACAGGGCTCAGGACCCCTTTCCAAGTGCTGCCTGGGGAAGACACCCACCCACCCCTGATAGAATGGGCTGGGCGACCCAGGGCCTCCCTGTGCCTCGGCCAGCCCCCAAGCGGGGGTGGGATTTAAGGAGGCCCCAGATCACCCTCAGGACGGTATTTAATATCTGTAAAACTGCCACTCTGGCAGCCAAGGTAAACAGCGTCCCTGGCAGTTCAAAGGTGAGCGGGTTTAAATGTTTCCCCTTGCCTGAAAGGAATCCGTGCTGGGCCTGTGGCAGCGGTGGCCCCTGGGGAGGCTGGCCCCCCGCGCGCGCCAGCCCACGGCCTCTGTGCACACAGAGGCTGCGTCTCCCACACAAATACTCAAAATTTCTCATTAAAACTTATGACTGTGTCAACAGCGCAGGCTGGGCCCCTAATCTGGAAAAGCCATTTCGCCGCCCGCCTGGCCTGTAGCACGCGGGCCAGGCTGGGACTGGCAACTGTTCCCCCGCCTCCTGGGCTCCTGGCCACCAGCTCCTTGGCTCGCGCGGGAGGTAGGCTGGCAGCTCATCGACACCGGGCGGGCGTCCGCCGGCGCTGGGCACACAGAACGTCAACAGGCCGGACAGTGTCCTACTGGAGACTTTCAGAGCTGGTGGCGGGCGCTTCCTCTGGCCTAGGAAATAGCTGGGAAGGTTGGCTTCAGCGGCGCTAGAGAACCCCGCCCTCAGCTGCGCCCTCCTAACCAGGTCCCAGGGGTTTCTTTTTGCTCCTGCCTGGGAAGGTTTAGCTTAGTCCCCACCTGATGCCACCGCAGAGCTGGCAGGATGGGGAAGACTCGAGAGAGATTTAAACACAGGGGCCTCCGGGTGGCAGCCAGAGAGGGGTGGAGGCACCTGAGCAAGGGGTTCAGGAGAGAGGAAGGCTGCTCTGCGGATGAGAGGATGAACTCCACTCTCAGTAGATCTAGACGCCCAGAGTCAAAGGGAAGAGGAAAATGAGAGAAATACTGGGAGTAGAAAGATTCCATCTCCGGTTCAGATCCCAGCTCCAACATTTATGGTTCTCCTCTTTCTTCCTCCATAAAAATGGGACAACAGTAGAAAGTTGCTGCCTGGACCCACCTGCTCTAGTCCCTGGCTAACAGTCAGTGCTCCATACGCAGTAGTTATTCATTAACCTGTATTCATGAAGGTCCTCCTCTGTAGAGCCATAAACAAACAGCTGACAGTTGAGGGGGAGACAGGCTAGCAATTAGAAGGAAAGAGGCTGAGTGTTGTGGGAGGAGACTTTTAAGAAAGGAGATACAGAGTGTGCCTAGTGAGTGCCCGAGCTAGTGGCTGGAAGACATTCTAGAAGAAGGAACAGCCTCTGCAAAAGCCCTGAGGCAAAGGAGAGCAGGGGATCACTGGTGAGAGCACAGAAACAGAGGTGAGGCTGAGGAAGAGGGGTTGGAGTGGGTAAGTGCTTTCATGTTATGGCACTCTCAGTGAGCACTTTTAGATTTGATTCTCTGGGTGTGTTTATTTATACACATGTGAGTACACACTTAATATATGTGCATTTGAGTGTGCCCAAAGATGTGCACCCACACATATGCCTGTTTAACATGTGAACATCTTATTGTATGCCAACTTATCGTATTGTATTGTAATACAAAATAATTTTAAAATAAATAAATAAATAAAACAAAGACACTAAGATTTTTTTTAAATGTATATGTCCTTTTATATCTGTGTACCTGTGCCCAGTTAAGCATTTAGATACAAACACAAGTGTATTTAGTGTTTTGAGGTTTTGGGGGGGGGTGCATTTTTTTTTACTGTTGTTCAAGTACAATTGTCTCCATTTTCCCACCACCACTTTCCCCTCCCCACCCACCCCCACCTCCCACCCTTAATCCTTCCCCCTTTGGCTTGGTCCATGGGTCCTTTATACATGTTCCTTGATGACCCTTCCCCTTTCCTCTGTTATCCCTCTCCTCCTCCCCCTGTGGTTGCTGTCAGTTTGTCCTTTATTTCAATGTCTCTGGTTGTATTTGGCTTGGTCATTTATTTTGTTGATTAGGTTCCACTTATAGGTGGTATCATATGGAATTTGTCTTTCACTGTCTGGCTTATTTCACTTAGCATAATGCTCTCCAGTTCCACCCATGCTGTCACAAAGGGTAGGAATTCCTTCGTCCTTTCTGCTGTATAGTATTTGATTGTATAAATGTATCACAGTTCTTTGATACACTCTTCTACTGATGGCCACTTAGGTTGCTTTCAGCACTTGGCTATTGTAAATTGTGCTGCTATGTATATTGGGGTGCATAGATTCTTTTGAACTAATGTTTCAGAATTCTTAGAGTATAATCCCAGCAGTGAAATTGCTAGGTCAAAACGCAGTTCTATTTTTAGTTTTCTGAGGAAATTCCATACTGTTTTCCACGATGGCTACATCAGTCTGCATTCCCACCAACAGTGCACTAGGCTTCCCTTTCCTCCACATCCTCACCAGGACTTGCTGTTTGTTGATTTGTTTACAATGGCCATTCTGACTGATGTGAAGTGGTATCTCATTGTGGTTTTAATTTGCATCTCTCTGAGGGCTAGTGATGCTGAGCATCCTTCCATATGTTTCTGGGCCCTCTGTATGTCCTCCTTGGAGAAGTATCTGTTCAGGTCCTTTGCACATTTTTTAATTGGATTGTCTGTCTTCCTGGAGTGGAATCATGTGAGTTCTTTGTATATTTTGGAGATCAAACCCTTGTCCAAGGTATCATTGGCAAATATATTTTCCCATATGGTTGGTTCCCTTTTCATTCTGCTGATGTTTTCTTTAGCTGTGCAGAAGCTTTTTAATTTGATGAAGTCCCATTTGTTTATTCATTCCTTTATGTTCCTTGCTCTAGGGGACATATCGGTGAAAATATTGCTTTGAGGACTATCTAAGATTTTCTTGCCTATGTTCTCCTCTAGGACTTTTGTGGTGCTGAAACTTATATTTAAGTCTTTTATTCATCTTGATTTTATTTTTGTGTATGGTGTAAGTTGGTGGTTGAATTTCATTTCTTTGCATGCAGCTGTCCAGATCTCCCAACACCATTTCTTGAAGAGGCTATTTTTACTCCATTTATGCTTCTTCCCCCTTGTCAAATATTAATTGATCGTAGAGACTTGGGTTTATTTCTGGGCTCTCTGTTCTGTTCCATTGGTCTATGTGTCTGTTCTTATGCCAGTACCGGGCTGTTTTGATTACAGTGGCCTTGGACTATACTTTGGTGCCAGGTATTGTGATCCCTCCTACTTTGCTCTTCTTTCTCAAAATTGCTGCAGCTATTTAAGGTCACTTGTGGTTCCATATCAATTTCTGAAATGTTTGTTCTATATCTGTGAAATATGTCATTGGCACTTTAATAGGGATTGTATTGAATCTATAAATTGCTTTGGGTACTGTGGACATCTTGATGACGTTAATTCTTCCAATCCATGAACACAATATATGCTTCCATTTACTAGCATCTTCCTTAATTTCTCTCTTCAGTGTTGTGAACACAAGTGTATTTGTGTGTGTACCTATATATGTGACTATGCATCCATGTTTGTGAGTTGAATAAGGATTCGTACAGTAGTATTTGCATAAGCACCTATACCTGTTTATGTGCATGTTTGTGTATGCCCTTGTGCTCACACACCCTAAAAAAAAAACACTGATTTCTCACTTCCCACAGCCTCTCTGGTGTCTCTGTGTGGGAGTTGGAGTGGGCTGGATCCTGAACACACCCTTACCTTCCACTGCTACTCAGCAGCCTGATGGGACTGCTTCCTTTTAAGGCCACAAAGACATTCTGTTTGCTCCCCTCCAGAGAAACAAAAAAAGCACATTGAATCTTCCCTCCAGAAAGCTGAAATCTAGGCACCCATCATCCCACCCCAATACCTACCTAAGTCAAGGTCTATGCAGACACTGCTGTGTGGAGAACATGAGTAACTCATCACTGGATGTGGGATACTGTTGCCCCAACCCATCCCAGCTGCTCTGCTGGCAAGCTGTGTGGCCTGGGACGAGTCACTTTGCCTCTCTGAGCTGGAGAGAATGAAGACTGTGTTCCCTGAGTTCTTTATCTTTGGCTGAAATTGAACACAAAGCTGGATGTGGCAAGACAGTGACCATCCCTCTATATTTTTCACTGGGTTAGTGCCCTAAAAAAAATGAAAAAAGGAATCCTCAGAAAAGCCTACTTCAGTCCAAAGGGTCCAATAAACATGTTGCTTTTAAAAGGGCAAGAATTTTGCCTTCAGCACGTCTGCATTCCCTTCTGAGAACAGTACCTAGCATATAGTGGGTGCTCAATAAATATTTGCTGAATTGATAGATTTGTTCATTGAGCTATTTGCTCATTCATTCACTCAGCAAAGAATCCTCAGCCCTTGTTCTGTGACAGGCCTTACCTGTCCCCACCAAAGAATAAGGAACTCTCTTGCTAAGCTTCACTAAAATCCTGGGAAAATCAGTACCTTAAATCCAGGGCCACCCACGTCCATTCATATTCAAAGTGCTGGGAAAAGCAGCCGTTTGCCTGCTCCCACTTCTCCCCACAGTGGTTGTTCAAATCTCCCCCTGTCTCCTCGGAACCTCCTACCGTTCTCTTCCTCTCGTGCCCTCTGAACAGGTGACCTTCGTGGAGAAAACAAAAGCCATCAACTTTCAGCCACAAAGCCTATATATTTACCTATGCTCCTTCCAAACCTCATCTCCTTCCTTCCTAGCAGAATGAAAATGGGATCCCTCCTCCATGGGAAGCCAAGCTCTGCCCTCACCACCCCAGATGGCTCACCCCGCTGACTCCCTTCCTCTCTACCTCCCTTTTTCCTCCACGTTTCTCAGACGGACCATGGCGAGCCACTCATTCAAGAAGGTCACAAATTCAATTTGAGGTGTTGTGACTAGCAATTTTAAAAAGTCAAGTAAGAGAGAAAATATCAGAGTGTGTCAGACCCAGGAAAGGTGTTTGTCGTGAAGTGTGTGTTTCCCGTGTGTCTGTGTGCTTAGATGTCCCAGGTCTGGAGGGAAATGTAGGTCTGACTGTGGGCTGCAGTTGGGGAAAGTGAGAACAGCACCCTCTCTCTCCCTTTTCCTACCATCTCCTTCTCATCACCTGTTAAACATCCTTAAGAATCTCACAGCCTCTCCCTTCAGCACATTCTCCTCCAATTGCTGCACCCTTTGTGTCCAACCACCCCAAATTTCCCCATAATCGATCTTTTTCATCGAGTTGTCAACACTCAATATCTACACAAACTCACCTCCCACCCGCTGGAGCCTTGGAGCAGCCCCACCCACCGCCTGCTGCTCACTCCAGTGAAAGCTTTGCCTGGGGCCCTCGGAGCAATGTTTCCTCGGCTCCTGTGCTCTCCTCTTCTGGTTTTCTTCCTCCCTCAGTGGCCTGCCTTCTTCCTCTCTTCTGTGGGCTCTTCTGCTCTGGCCCAGATCTTCACATGGGCATTCCTGAGGGCACTCCTGGGCCATCCTAGACCCTCTCTTCTCCTTACACTCAGTAGGCTGATGACACCCAACTCCATCACTGCCTCCCAGCTCTCCTCCCAGACCCCAGGCTCACCTCTACTTTCTGGCATCTCTACTGAATGGACCACAGGCCCCACCACTCAGCATATCCAAAGGGAACCAGCTTCTTCCTGCACCCTTGCTAATGTCCCTTGTCTTTGCATCAGCGCCTCCACCCAACCTCATCACCCAGCTCAAAAAGCTGACATCATTCTGAACTCTTCTGTGACTCAGCATTTCCACCACAACCTCCCAACCTCTCTCTGTGTCACTCCCAGAGTCATTCTGTCTGAATTACTTTCAGAGTCTTCTGACCAGGAGGTCTCCAGGCCATGTTTCTGATAGCACCAGCCACGTTGCTCCCTGCTCAAATAAAGTCCAGACTCTTCATACATGCTTGGAAAGATGTGTCTATACTGGCCCTCTATCTTCAGCCCCTCTAGGGGCCCATGACTGGCACGTCCCACCACTTGCTTGGCCTCCCTTAATGCCCTCTCTCTCAGGTTCCTCTGGCCAAGGCTGGGCTGACTGAGGGCACCCCAAGCTCATATTCAAAGACTCAGACCAGGGCCAGCTGCTCAGCCCCATAAATAGGGATTAGACACCCCGCTTTGAGGCCGGTGGGTGGGCCGTGAGAAGAGCCGGTTTGGTATAGATTTTATGGCAGGATCACATTTCGTCATCAGACCCACCTCTGAAGCCAGCCAAGGGCAGGTCAGGGCCAGGGGAGTGGGAACTTGAGCTGCTCCATCAGCCCACAGCACTGAGCTGCTGGGCCAGCAGGGAGCCGTGGCCAGGAATGAAGGGCCCTGAGTTCCAGCCTCTCCTGTGCCACACCCCCACTATGTGAATTTGGGCACATCCCCTGGGCAGCACTCTGTAAAGGGAAGGCCTAGACTAGGTGGGCTTTTAGACCAGTTCCATTTCCAGGCCCTCAGGCCCTCTCCCAGTTCAAGCCACAGCAAAAGTATCACCACTCCCCAAAGCTTGCAGAGTTCTCGCATGCTTATAAACTCATGGATTAGACTTGCCAGGCAAAATACAGATGTCCTGTTAGAACTGAGTTTAAAATAAACAATAAATAATTTCCCATATAATTGTATCCCAAATATTGTGTGGACATATTTATATTAAAAACTACTTGTTGTTTGCCTGAAATTCAAATTTGACTGGCCATCTTGTATTTTTATTTGCTAAATCTGGCACCCATGCCTTGGAGGCACTGGGGTTTAAGGGTCACGGCTTCATGGTCCACCTAACCGACACAGGTCAGGTTTCGACAGGTTAAGTGGTCTTGGAAAAATCATCAAGTTGGGCAGAGATCTGCGGTTGTGTCAGCTGGGCGTCTGTGGAAAGGCGCTCCAAGCAAAGGGAACAGCATAGGCAGAGGCCTAGAGGGGGAATGGCATTGGGCACATTCCAGGAAAGGCTTACGTGGACCAAGGTATAGGGTGTAGACTGTGAGCGACAGGAGATACACATGGAAAGAGCAGCTGGAGTCAGACCACATCATAGACAATCTTTCCCGCTAACAACGGTAGGGAAGGGTGCCCAGAGGTGTGAGTTGACGTAAGATCAGAGCCAGACTCTGGAGTACAGGGAGCAGGCTCCAGCCTCCCAGAGATTAGGGCAAAGGAAACTCGCATGGCCAAGAGGAAGGGCCTGCAGGATCATGGCAGGGAACTTGAACTCAGATCTGTTCCATGTACAGAATAAATAATAAACAGCAGTCAGAAAACAGTAGCTGTTGGGTTGTCATTATTTTCAGTTGCTCAGTAAATGCTGTGGTTTGGTATCAGCTGACCTTACCCCAGCCTGTCCTCACGGGGCCAGGGCCATTTCTTACCTGCTGGGAACCCAGATATGATGGAACAATGGCAGCTGGAAGATTCCCACACTCTTCCCAGATGTGCCATCATCCTTCTTTCTCTCCTTGGTACACTACCAGTGAGAGGTAAGTCATCATGGTGAATATTATGGACTCAAAGGCATTTCAGGGACCCAGTGTAAATTACCTAAGGGAGAGGGGTTGCTTTATAAGAGCCACTTACACCAATGTGGATTTCTCGTGTCATTCTCACAGCTACCCTGGGAGCTATTTAAGTTCCATTTTAGAGATGTGAAAACCAAGGTTCAAAGTAAGAAAGTCTCTTTTGCAAGGTCCTTAAATAATAGTAGGGAACAGACAGTTTAAAATTCAAGAGATCCAAACAGCAAAGCCTAAGCCCATCAGCCTGTGAGGACACCCTTGCCCCAGATGAGCCCAAACCTCCCACCCCGCTCACCTCACCCCAGGTCACATACACACTTCTTTCAGGCCGATGTGAAAAGACTGGAGAATTCGGAAGCTTTGGGCCCAGTCTCCAGTTCCCTACTTCTTGGTTACACAGTTTCAACTTTCTGAGCTTATAACTGCCTCCTCTAGAGAAGGGGTAACAATGCTTCCCTCCCAGAAATGTTGTGAAGATCCAAAGTGACAAAGTATAGGCAAGTGCTTTCTAAACAGAAAAGTACAGTGCAGACTTGTTTTATCACCCAAATCATAGACAAACAACATCATGCTACAAACATAAAGCTCTTTATTTTTTAATTTATTTTTAATTTTTATTTTTTTAGTTCAGCTCTTCCAGATTCACAGGGAGGCCTCTGCTCTCTAACAGACAAGTCTAGCTCACAGCCAATATGCAAGGCAAGAGTGATTGGTGACACTTCATTTGTTCATTTGACAAATACTTGCTCTTCTGTCTCAGGCTCTATACCAGGCACTGGTGAATAGAAGCATAGTCCTTGCCCTTGGCCAGGTGGTCAGTGGGAAACACAGAGACAGACAATAATGATACAGTTAAAATCAGTGACAGTGTATAAGCGAACATTATAAACAAGTGAGGTTAACCTGTCTGAGAATTGGAGGAGGCTGTCAGTTAAGATTTCTACAAAGAGGATATTTGCACAGGGTCTTACATAATTTATGTATTTCTTCATTCAACAAATATTTATGGATCTTTTCTAAAGTGCTGGGATACATCAGCGAACAAAACAAATTGTCCCTGACATCAAGGAGCTTAGTGGAGAAGACAGATAATAAAAATATTGTGTATATTACATGTGCGTGATATAATAACATAAATACATTGTAATACATCAGGTTTTATGAATACGATGCAGAGTAAAGGGATAAAGGTTGACAGTGGCAGAGGGGCTATTTTATACAGACTGAAAAGACTGAGAAACTGACAGTTGAACATAAATCTGAATGAAAAGAGAATGAACATTGAGTGATAATGAAAATACAACATAAAAATGTTCAAATGTAGCTAAAGCAGCGCTTAGAGAACATTTTATAATTGTAAATATTTATGTTTAAAAAGAAGAATGATATTATTTTATTTTTTTAATTTTTAAATTTAATTGTTGTTCAAGTACAGTTTTCTGCCTTTTACTCCCATCCCAGCCCACCTCCCCAGTGCTCCCCACCTCCTTCCCATTTCCACCCCGCTTAGTTGTTGTCCATGTGTCCTTTGTACTAGTTCTTGTAAATCCTTCCCCTTTTCCCCTGAAATTCCCTCCCTTCTCCCCTCTGGTCACTGTCCCCCTGTTCTCTATTTCAGTGTCTTTGGTTATATTTGGCTTGCTTGTTTGTTTTGTTATTTAGCTTTCTGTTAAAGGTGAGATCATATGGTATTTTTCTTTCAACACCTGGCTTATTTCACTCAGCATAATGCTTTTCAGTTCCATCTATGCTGTTGCAAGGGGTAGGAGCTCCTTCTTTCTTTCTGCTGCATAGAATTCCATTGTGTATATGTACCATAGTTTTTGGGTCCATTCATTTACTGATGGGCACCTAGGTTGCTTCCAACTCTTGGCTATTGTGAATTGTGCTTCTATGAACATTGGAGTACATAGGTTTTTTTTGGATTGGTGTTTCAGGGTTCTTAGGATATAATCTTAGCAGTGGAATTGCTGGGTCAAAAAGGGAGATTTATTTTTAGTTTTCTGAGAAAATTCCATACTGTTTTCCATAGTGGTTGTACCAGTCTGCAATCCCACCAACAATGGATTAGGGTCCCCTTAAAAAGAAGAATGATTTTAAATCAATTATCTAAGTTTCCATCTTGAGAATCTAGAAAAAGAAGTGCAAAGCAACCCTGGCCCAGTGTCTCAGTTGATTGGAGCATCATCTTGCACACCTATGGGTGTGCATTCCTGGTCAGGGTGCATATAGGACACAACTAATCAATGTCTCTCTCTCTAAAACTCCCTAAAAACTCCCTAAAACTCCCCCCACCTTCCTAAAACTCCCACTCCCTAAAACTCCCCCCACCTTCCTCTCTTTCTAAAATCAATAAACATATCTTCAGGTGAAGATTTTAGAACAGATAGAAAAGTAGAAGGAAAGAAATATGAAAGAGTGAAATGTACTGAAATAGGAAAAATGGATAAAAAAAACAAATGAAATCAAAATCTGGCTCTTTGAAGATATTAATAAAGTTGATGAGCCCCTAGCTAAACTTATCAAAAAAAAAAGACACAAATTTCCAATATCAGAAATAAGATATAAGACATCACTACTGATCCTACAGACATGAAAATGATATAAGGGAATGTTACCTACAACTTCATCTTATGAATTCCTTAAGAGACACAAACTGCCAATGCTGACACGAGAAGAAATAGAAAATCTTAGTAGCCCTATATCTTTAAAAAATTGAATACACAATTTTTTTAATTTCCACAAATAAAACTCTAGTTAGTTTCAATGGTGAATTTCAAACATTTAGTGAATAAGTAATATAAAACTTTTTCATAAAATACAGAAGAAGGGAACTCTTCCAGCTATGACATTAGTATAATTCTGATACCAAAGCCAGACAGGACATTATGAAAATAAAATAATAATAGTTACAGACCAATATTCCTCACAAAAATCCCTAATAATGCCCTGGCTGGTGTGGCTCAATGGACTAAGCACTGGCCTGCCAACCAAAAGGTTACCAGTCCCATTCCTAGTCAAGACACATGCCTTGGTTGCTGGCCAGGTCCCCAGTTGGGGCCGTGTGAGAGGCAACTGATTAACATATCTCTTGCACATTGCTCTTTTTCTCCTTCTCTTCCTCTCTCTCTAAACATAAATAAAATCTTTTTTTATTTTTTATTTTTAGATTATATTTTATTTATTTTTAGATGGAGGGGAAGGAAGGTAGAGAGAGAAACATCAATATGTGGTTGCCTCTCCCATACCCCCTGCTGGGGACCTGGCCCACAACCCAGGCATGTGCCCTGACTGGAAATCAAACTGGTGACCCTTTGGTTCACAGGCTCATGCTCAATTCACTGAGCTACACCAGCCAGTGATAAAATCTTTTTTTAAACCCTTAGTTATTACCAAATAAAATTAATATGTATTATACACATTTATATAACATGCATAATATATTTAACATGTGTAATATATATGCAATATATAGTATAGAAAGATTATGACCAGGTGGAATTTATATCAGGAATCCAAGTTGGCTTTATATAATTCTCCACATTAACACAATAGAGAAGAAAATCAAATAGTAATCACAATACATGCTAAAAAATTATTTGATGAAGTTAAATACTCATTCCATTTCTGTTCACTATTGTACTGGTAATCCTAGCCAGTGCAATAAGACAAGAAAAAGAAACAAAAAGCATAAAAATTGCAGAAGCAGAATTATCTTTATCTTGAGATGATGTAATTCTGAACATCAAAAATTCTAAGGAGTCTATTAAAATATTAAAATTAATAAATTATTTTAGCAAGAATTCAAGATATAAGGTAAATATTTAAATCTATATATAATGAACAATTAGAAAGTGAATATTTTTAAATATTATTTAAGATTGCATCAAAAAAGGATAAATATAGCAATATATGTGTATGATATCTATACAGAGAATTAAAATATTGCCAAAATAAATTTTTTAAGTTATCTGGGAATAAATATGTATGTCATTTTCACTTATCAATAGTTTAAATATTAAATATCCCTTAAATAAATTGATACATTCAATATAATCCCAAAATCACAACAGCCTTTTTTTGAAGAACTTAGGTGGAAAAGCAAATGACCTAGAATAGCCAAAGCAATCTTGAAAAAGAACAGTTAGTGGACTTAAGACTCCTTGATTTCAAGAGTTACTATAAAGTTACAGTAATCAAGATAAGTTTGAAATGGCATAAGGATAGACAGAGAGATCAATGTAACACCATAGAATGTAGAATAGATCTATACCTATATCACCAATTGATTTTTGATTAGATCAATTCAATAGGGAAAGATAAGTCTCTTCAACAAAGAATGTTGGAGAAATTCAATATCCACATGAAAAAATTTAAACTTCACCCACCACCTCACCTCATGCCAAAAAGAACTATTTCAAAATTGATTATAGGGCCCTGGCTGGTGTGGTTCAATGGATTAAGTACCAGCTTGCAAACCAAAGGTCACCAGTTTGATTCCCAGTCAGGGCACATGCCTGGGTTGTGGGCTAGGTCCCCAGTAGGGAGTGAGGGAGAGGCAACCACACTTGATGTTTCTCTCCCTCTCTCTAGAATAAAAATTTTGAAAAAATTTGATTATAGACCTATGTTTAAAAGCTAAAACTATAAAACTTCTAGAGGAAAACAGATTTATGACTTGGAGCAAGGCAAAAATCTCTAGCACTAAAAAAGCACCAACCATAAAGTAAAGTTTTGCCTAATGAAATTTTATCAAATGTTAAAACTTTTATTCATCAAAAGGTATTATTAAGAAAATAAATATAGCTTGTCTATTATTAGTATTCACAATGTATGAGGAATTTGGACTTCTGGTCAAGAGGAGACATAGGTAAACATGCTACACCTCCTCTTACAACTACAGAAAAAATACAACTAGACCATAAAACAAATACCACACATAACCACCAGAAAGTCAAGTTGTATGGAAGTCCAAAAACCAAAGATTTAAAGAAGCCACATTCATCCAGACAGGTAGAGAGGTGCAAAGATGTGATGTGGTGCGGAGAGTGGCAGAACAAGTGGCCCCACATTCATGTGTGATGGATAAAAATCAGGAGGGGTACCTCAGCAGGGAGGGATCCCAGCCCCAGGACAGACCACATAGCCCAGGGTTCCAATGCCAGGAAGGTAAATCCCCATAACTTCTGGATATAAAAACTAGTAGGGGTAGGGGCAGCAGAAGAAACTGCTGGATTTTCAGGAGACTCCTCTAACAGGGCCCACATGGGCTTAGGATGTAATGCAAACCCACACCCCACCTGGGATTCAGCACCAGGGCAACAGCTGGAAGGGCGCCAGTAGCATACAGAGAAAAAGTGAAGTGACTGAAAACAGGTGGGTGCCAGGAGGCAGCTTCCTCCCAGCCAAACCTCCAGAAGCCAGGCAGCAACATTGTCCTCTCTCCAAGCCTTCCCCCCACACAGAGTCACAAAGTGGTGAAGCAGGTTGCTCCCCACCCTGCTGATCACATAAGGCTCTACCCCACACAATTTACAAGTACCTTTCCTATAAAAGGCCACACTGCTAAGGCAAGGAGTCAAAGCAGCTCTGCCTAATACACAGAAACAAACACAGGGAGACTGCCAAATTGAGGAGACAAAGAGATATAGCCCAAATTGAAGAATAAAACAAAACTTCAGAAAAAGAACTAAATGAAACAGAGATAACCAACTTACCAGACATATAGTTAAAAACACTGGTTATTAGGATGCTCAAAGCACTCGCTGAGTATGGAAACAGCACTAAAAAGATCCAGACAGAAATGAAGGTTATGTTAAGTGTAATAAAGAAAAATCTATAGGGAACCAACAGTGGAGTGGATGAAGCTGAGATTCAAACAAAAAAATTGGAACATAAGGAAGAATAAAGCATTCAGTCAGAACAGCAAGAAGAAAAAAAATAAAAACTAAGATAGTCTAAGGAGCCTCTGGGACATTTCCAAATATACCAACATCTGAATCATAGAGATGCCAGAACAAGAGTAAGAAATTGAAAACTTACTTGAAAAAATAATGAAAGAAAACCTCCCTAATTTGATGAAGGAAATAGACATACAAGTCCAGGAAGCACAGAGAGTCCCAAACAAATTGGACCCAAAGAGGACCACATCAAGACACATAATGAAAATGCCAAAGTATAAAGATAAAGAGAGGATCTTAAAAGCAACAAGAGAAAAGCAGAGAGTTACCTACAAAGGAGTTCCCATAAGACTGTCAGCTGATTTCTCAAAAGAAACTTTGCAGGGTAGAAGAGGCTGGAAAGAAGTATTCAAAGTGGTGAAAAACAAAGCTATCATTTAAAATGGAAGGGCAGATAAAAGGTTTCCCTGACAAGGTAAAGCTAAAGAAGTTCATCATCACCAAGTCATTATTACATGAAATGTTAAAGAGATTTATTTGAGAAAAAGAAGATCAAAACTATGAACATTAAAATAGCAATCAATTCACTATTATCAACAACTGAATCTAAATAACAAATTTAGCAAATAACCAGAACAGGAATGAGCCACAGATATGGAGATCAGTTACAGGGTTACCAGTTGGGAGTAGAATGGGGGAGAGTGGAGGAAAAGGTTCAGGGAATAAGAAGCATAAATTGTCAGGTACAAAATAGACAGGGGGATGTCAAAAATAGTATAGGGAACAGAGAAGCCAAAGAACTTACATGCCTGACCCATGGACATGAGCTAAGTGGGGGGATTGCTAGAGGGAGTGGTAGTACCAGGTGGAAGGGGGCAAAGGGGGAAAATTGGGACAACTGTAATAGCATAATAAATAAAATACATTAAAAATAATGTATGCAGCCCTGGCTGGTGTAGCTGAGTGGATTGAGTGCGGGCCTGCAAACCACACGATCGGAGTTCAATTCCCAGTCAGGGCACATGCCTGGGTTGCAGGCCAGTTCCCAGCAGGGGACTCACAAGAGGCAATCATACATTGATATTTCTCTCCTTCTCTCCTTCCCTTCCCCTCTGAAGATAAATAAATAAAATCTTTAATAAAAAAATGATGTATGCAATATTGTTAATAACACAGTGATAAGCAATCCAATAAAAACTGAGCAAATACTGAATAGTTACTTCACAAACGAAGATAAACAAATAGCCAATAAGTGCATAAGACCTAGTTATCATTAATCATCTGTAAATGCAAATTAAAATTACAAAGTGATACAACTTCATTCCCACCCAACAGATAGGCTAAAATTAAAAAAACTGACCATAGTAATTGTTGGCAAGGATGCGGAGCACCAAAAATACTCACACATTGCTGGTAGAGCTGTAACACAGCACAACCACATTGGAAAACTCTTTGGCAGTTTCATATAAAATTAAAATGCATCTACTCCTTTCTCAGGTATTTACACAAGAGAAATAAAGGCATGCCCGTTTCTCTCATACAAGAGATGTTTATAGCAGCTTTATTCATAATGGCCTCCAACCATAAACTACCCAAAGACATGAATAAACAAAAAAAGGTACATCCATACAACATACTACGACTCAGTAATCACAAAAAACAAACCACTGGCCTACCCATGACATGGATGAAGCTCAAATACATTATGCTGAGCGAAAGAAACCAGACACCACACCAGAAAGAATACACACTCACTCTATTTATGCGAAGTTCAAGAACAAGCAAAAATGCATTTATAGTGCTCGAAGTCAGAACACTGGTTGCCTCTGGAGGGTGGAATCAACTGGCAAGAGTCATGAGGGAGCCTCCTGGAGTGATGCAAGTGATGCAAGCGATGCCTTGACTTGGGTGGTGGTTTTGTAGGTGAATACATTTGTCAGAACTCATCCAATCACACCTAAGATCCTGTACATTTCGGTATATGTAAAATAAACCCTAATTTTAAAAAGATTTAAAACTTGTGATGAGATCCATGAAAAGGGAGCAAAAGGAGCATCTCAGGGGTCCAGAGAAAGATGTGACCAGGGGAGGCTACAGGAAGGTGGCATATCCACTGAGTGTTGAAGAGCGAGAGGACTCTGGGTGGGACTGTTGTGAGAACCAGAGAGATGTCAGATGCGAAGGAACTTAGGGAATCGCTGAATGTAAGGGATTGCTTTACTCAATCACCGATGCCTCCTCAGAGCAAAAGTAGAAAGACCAGAATAAGCATTTGGGCTGGGCAGGGGGGTGACCACATGGAGCTCCGTGCTGCTGCTGGAAAGAGATTGGTCAAGGCCAGGCCCTGGTGACAGGGGTGTGTGTACGCTCGGGGGCATGCCGCAATGGGCCAGGGGTAGACTCAGCACCTAGTCCACTGCTGGACTCATGGAAAGTACTCGATAAATGTTTTTCAATTGAATGAAACATAAATAAGGCACTGCTAACGGATCTGAGCCCGAACAATTGCTTGAAGCCCCAGAGAGGACTCGGGCTGGCTCTGGTTCACCCTGCAGAGAAGCCAAGCACAATCCTGGAGTGCTGAACTTGGACACATTCTATCACGCAGCTCAAGCCGCCCTGGGGGCGCCATATAACTTTATTGTAAGCTCGTGCAATAACACAGGCAAATGTAATAACAATGTAAAGTTGGCTTTAATTAAAATGAAGGGTGTTTGCTTCTCCCTTCTTTTCCTCCTAAGCCAGGGCAGCCTGCTGAGCTGCGCTCAGCAATCAGAGAAATGTTTCCAAAGCGGGAGGCAGCCTCCCAGCCCCAACACTGACTGGCCCTTCCCCCTCCCCAGCCTCCACACTCCCTTCTTATACGATCCACATGGCAGGACAGGCAGAAGAAAAACAGGACTGGTGACACCTTTCTAAGGCCACCGGGAAAGGAGGGAGAATATTGGCAAGCAGTGTATTGAAAAGAAAGCTTCCAGGCCTCGGAGCCGTTCTAAAGATGCCTCCTGCACTACTGTGTGCTGACCTCGTGCTGCGAGCTGGGGCCCTCCTCACAGGACTCACTGTCAGGTAGGAACTGGTCAGTGCAGAGCGGGTACCCACCCAAGGAAACATAAAAAGCCATGATTCGAGGGCTCCATCTATGTGTCATGGCATCTAGAAAATAATGCTAGGAATTTGCACCATGACCCAATGAAATAGATACTACCATTATCCCCATTCTGCAGATGAGAAAACTGAGGTTCGGAGAGGGTAAGTCACCTGCCCCAGATCACAGAGCTAGTAAGAAAATAGCTTTCATTTTGAATGCCCTTCTACCTTTTCATTATTTCCTGCATTATGAGTCCCTCATTCTTCAAGTAGAAGCCAGAAAAGCCTCATCCTCAGACCCCTTTGCAACCCGGGTTCAGATACGTGACCCGGGTGCCATTCATCAGACACACCTATGTGAAACCTGGATACAGAAGAAGGAGGTGAGCAGGAGGAGCGATTAAGCTTGCCACCAGGGCAGTGGCAGGGGCATCCAGTACTTTGGGCACCAGAGTGACAGAGCCTCTGACATCCAGCCCCAAATGTCTTAGGGACCAAGAGACTTGGCAATGGTCTTTTCGCTAAAAACACCCACAGTCTAGTCAGGCTTTACCCCTGCGATCCTCTGGAGATTCTGCAAGCTAGCCAACATTCTGTAACAAATTCTTTCTCTGCTTCAACCAGCTGTAATGGTCTGTGTGTGTGTGTTTGCAAACGCACACTCCAACAAGATGGTGGATACAGGGTTCGAACTTGGCTTTGGGACTCAGGCGTTACCCACAATTCCACACAGGCTTCATTTTTCTCCTCTTCCCAACTCTGTAAATGAGGCTCTACTCCCATTTCACAGATGAGGAAACTGAGTCTAAAACAAATCAGACCACATGAAACAGTTGCTAGTCAACAGTTTTTGGCCTAGGAGTGGCAATTTCATATGGTTCAAAAGATCAGACATCGGCATTTAGTCTAGACTTGCCTGACCACCCAATCCTTGCTGTGTCCCCTGCCTGCACTTTCTCACAGTCAAACTTGGTCACAGGCTATAGCAGGTGAGAAGCTACTCTCAGGGAGTACAAGTAGAGGAGGTAAGGAATGGAAGGGTCTGCCTTCCTGCGGAACCTAAAAAAAAAAAACAGAAGAAATGAAAACAGCGGACTGTGCCTTCAGCCTGATGCAATACAACTTCAGGGCATCTCCTCATGCCCAGCCCTGAGCTTATCACTTCTGAGGAGGGCACTGAAAAAGAGGACGTGGTCCCTGCCTGCGGGGAGCATAGGTCAAGGGATTGCACGGGCAGCACCACAGGAAAAATAGCACAGGAGGGTGGGAAGATTGAGGGATACTCAAGCTGTTCGTGTGCAGAAGGAAAGCCTCCTAGAGGAGGGGAGGCTGGAGTGGAGCCTGAAGGATGGGCAGGCTGTGGATGAATGGAGAGAGGCAGCCGGGCACCAGACTGTAAAAACTGCGAGAACAAAGGCTCGGAGGCTGGCATGGGTGTGGCTCTGTGAAGGAAAGCAAGGAGAGCAGCTTAGGTGACGCACCTACTGTGTGAAAGGTAACAATGAGGGATCACGGGAAAGAAAGGTTGAGTATGCCCTTTGCTCATTCTTCAGCTTTTCGGGCACCACTATGCGTCAGGTGTGCTAATGAAACAGCTGGGAACCAGACTCAGGCCTTGCCCTCATGGGTCTTAAGACCCCACAGGGAAGCCATGTGCTAAACAAGTAAAGACCCAGATAATGAGCTAACAGCAGTTCACCTAGATTTTGTCACCATGAAGTTCAGGAAGCCATGAGAGCACCTAACAGGGCAGTGAGCCCTGGAAAAAGCAGGTGAGGAAGCAGCATCAGGAAGGGCCTGAAGCAGGAGGAGCTCATCGTATTTGAGGAACGGAAAGGAAACTGGCGTGGCTGCAGTGAGCTGAGTGGATGAGTCAGGAGGGACACCCAAAGTCGTGCTGTGCACCACCTAGTAAGGAGTGTGGATTTCCTCCAAAGAACCACGGAGTGTGATACAATCAGCTCTGTGTTTCCTTAGCAATCACTTGGGCTGCTCTGAGGAGAGTCAAGTGGAGAGATGGAGAACAGAGACCAGTTAGGAAACAAAGTTTTTTGAACCAGTTAGGAGTAAGTCGAAGACCAGGGCTATGACCCGGATGGGGTCGTGGCAGGGGAGATGGAGGGATGTGGAATCTCCAGGTAGATTTTGGAGGTGAAATCAACTGAGTCAAGCAGTATACTGTAAGTGCTATGTGATGTCACCACCTCCTTTCTTGGTTCTCTCGTCTGTAAAATGGGGCTGTAACAGGACCTTGCTCATAAGGTTACTGATAGTACGTACATGAGTTGATACACTATGCAGTATGTCAAACGGTAACAGTTAGCTGTCATCGACATGGGCAGATTTGGGGGGAAGAAGGAAGTCCCATCGCGGAGGTATTCAGTCAGAGCGCTCTGTGGGACATCCTGGTGGAGACATCGGGTTCACTGCTGGACCACAGGAGTGTACACATATCCAAAGCCATGGAGAAGGATGGAGTGTCCCAGAGGGAGGGTGCAGAGTGAGACACACTGGTGCCAGCGGGGCCCTGAGGCCTCTCTCGGCTTTGCATGCCAAGCCAGGGCATCGGGCTGCTCCTAGGTCTCATTAAGTCTATTGGGAACAACAGTGGCTTTGCCGGTGCCGCTGGAGACACCAAGCAATGCCTCCTGACTCTGACCCCCCAGCAGCCTCGGCTGGGGGCCTTTCCTTGATTTCTAAGGGAGCCAGGCCTGAGTCAGCTCCTCCAGGCTCTCGACCTGTCTGAGCCTTCAGACCTACGGCTTAGGCCACTAAGCCCCAGCTCCTGCTGACAAATCCCTTCTAATGGGGAGATCAACCTTTCAATATAACTGCCGCTGCTTCAAGAGACATGTCTCAGGGCAGCAGGAGAGGGGGTGTCCAGGAGTGAGGCTTTCCCAGGCCAGCGAGGCCTGTCACCGCCTCATTCCTGGTGTCTCCTGGTGCAATGGTTTGTAAAAGCCACACACTGGGAGCCCTGTCGGGAGATGGAGAGAGCAGATGATCAAAAAATCTTGTCCCTGCAGGGCCAAGAAGACCAGGCTCCTATCAAAATGAGCTCTAGAGCCCTTGGGAGGTGGGGAGGCTTTCTACACTCCCACCTCAGGGCCTCTGCTCTTCCTTCTGCCTGGAAGGTTCTTCTCCCAGGTGTCTGCAAGGCTTACTCCATCGCCTCCTTTAAGCTTTCACTCAAAAGTCATCTTCTGCCCTGGCTGGTGTGGCTCAGTGGATTGAGTGCAGGCCTGCAAACCAAAGGGGTCGCCAGTTCAATTCCCAGTCTAGGGCACATGCCTGCGTTGTGGGCCAGGTCCCCAGTAGGGGACGTGCAAAAGGCAACCACACATTGATGTTCTTCTCCCTCTCTTTCTGCCTTCCTTCCCCTCTCTAAAAATAAGTAAATAAAATCTTTTTTTAAAAAGTCATCTTCTTGGGAGGTATTCCCTAACTTCTCCACCTAAACTGTAAGTCCAACCTTTCCACCTTCCCTACGCCCTTCCCAACCTGACTTTTGTCTATAATGTAATCATCACCTGTCATACTCTATATTTTAGTTTATATATGCAATTGTATATTTCCCCCACTAAATTGTCTATCCCCACTAAAGAGAATGTTCTGCCTGGCTGGTATAGCTCAGTTGGTTGGAGCGTTGTCTCATACACTGACAGGTTTCAGGTTCAATTCCCAGTCAGGGCACATACCTAGGTTTGGGGTTCAATCCCCAGTCGGGGTGCATGCGGCCGGTAACCAATCAGTCTTTCTCTCTCTCTCTCTCTCCTTCTGTGTGTATCTCCTTTCCTCTCTCTCTAAAAGCAGTGAAAAAAGCCCTTGAGTGAGGTTATTTTTTAACTGAAAAGAAAAAAAGAAAGTCCTACTAGAACAGAGATCCTGTCTCAGTTGTTCCCTGATAAGCCCCCAAAGCCTAGAACAGAGCCTGATGCACAGCAGACAGTCAATAAATATCTGTTTATTGATTAATTTTTTAAAGAGTTGTCTCTTAGGCAGGTCACCGGACCCAGAATCAGAGTCCAAAGTCTGACCTGTAATTCTCTCTCCATCTTTTGTCAAATGCTTCCCCTCAAAGCTTTAGTCTCCACATCCATAAAATGGGCATTATGACACCTCTCTGGTTCCCATATTTGAAACCCTCTTAAATATATTAAATTATTATTATATCATTATACATTATTATTATTTAAATAATACTATTAAATATGTAAAGGAGGAACAGAGAAGGCAGTAGAAGGTGGGACCAGAGACTGTAAGGTCACAGTGCAGAGGTCTGGGGCGTTCTGGTGGCTGCATTGTCGGCCAAAGGGCCAAGTGGCCTGAAACTAAACTGGAGAGGGCTTGACGGGAGTTGCCGGGGTGGGGGTGGGGGGGCGGCATCTGATCCACCTCTGAGGCCCCAGCATCGAACACAGCTGGGGGTCCCTTCCTGGGTCCAAGCCAGCTCTGAACACAATTTGCTCAAGCAGGCCTGAGTCACCCTCCAGGAGGGGCGCCTTCTTCTCCTGAAGTGGAGACTTCCTAGGGATCTGGGAGAACCCAGATGCCATATGGAAATGTCCCAGGCATCTGGGAGAATAGGAGAATTTCAGGGGAGTGGCCCAGCAATCTGAACTCCTGATAGAATTGTCAGCTCCCTGCATTAAGGCAGCTGTGGGGTTTAGCAGGACCCATCGTTCCAACCCGAAAATCTGCCCGGCAAGCACCCATCGATCTGTAAGATTTCGCTCCCATATCACCTGCTCTGGGCAGCCTTCCTTGACAGCTTCCCCCCACCCATTGTCCCTGAGGCACAACTGACCACTCCGTCACTAGTGCCCTCTGTGTCCTGTTCAGGCGTTCGCTCTCCCCCCAGAAACTATTCATGGAGTGTCCACTATGCACCGGGATGTGCACTGACTAAAGACTAGTGATACAGCAGTGAAGGGGACAGAGGAATGCAATGATCTGCTCTCGCAGAGTTTGCAAGCGCTGCACAGCTGTCTTCCAGCCTCCAGGGTCCATGTCTGTCTCTCCCACCACACTGTGAGCTCTTCAAGGCCGGAAGCTCTGCCTGAAACTTCTCTGTATCAGAGTCCAGGGCTCTTATGAAACTGGTACTCAATGTTAAGAAGCTTCTGTACTAAGCCCCCAAGTACCTCCAAACTTCTTAGCCACTCACACTCTCCCCTGAGACCCTCTGGACCTGCCTTCCTCTGTCACTGAAGCATTAATGGCCTTTGCCATAGCTGGTGATCTGATGACCTCATTGGTCAGCAATATTGCCTATGGCTAAGTATTTTTAATGTCACTCATTCCTGCACCTAGAACCACGTCTAACACACATATTAGGCACTTGATTGGTATTTGCTGAAGGAAGAAAGATAAGAAGGAAGGAAAAACAGGAATTGCTTCTGGTTCTGCCACCATTTATCTAGCATACATTGAGATACTCATTCTCATGACTCAAGTATGGGCCATGGATCTATGGCACCGGCAACACCTGGGATCTTGTTAGACGTGCAGATTTCCTCAGGCCAACCCCAGACCTCCCGAACCAAGGTATGCATTTTAACAAGACGCACAGGTGATCCATGTGCCCGGTAACATCTGAGAAACACAGTTGCAAGCCGTGGAAGGTAATGCCAGTCCTATTGGCCTCCCAGGAGAGTTAAGAGGGTCAAGTGGGATGACTAATGCAAGAACATTTTAAATATTGGAATATGCTGGGCAAATGAAGTAGACTGCTATGATTTTTCTTATGATTAATAATAGTCCTTGCAGAAAAACCACTTTATAGTTCTGTCTTAAAACCTCATTAAACCCTGTTCAGATGTGCTATTAAAAGTTATGTTCTAGTCCACTTAGTTTTGTAAACCCCAAGACTTTTAAACAGAATGGAGTCTGGGCTCAAGGACAGGAACACAGGCCCTGCTCACGAGGGCTGCCATGGGCATGATTGAATGCAAATTTATTTCCCACAACACCCTGCCAACTGATTGATCCTGGGGCAGGAGGAGATGTTGGAAACGCAGTTCCTCAGAGAAAGGAAAAACTAAGTAAAGACAGAGAGTGGAAAAAGACAACCATGGGGTTTCACGCTGGTTTGTGGGGTTGAACTGCATGCCTGTAATCTTCTGCCTTTCAGCCTCTGCCAAACCATGTGGAAGGAAAAGAAGGGCGCTGAAGAGAAGAGAGCAGACTCCGGTGGGGAATTACCTCAGCCACAGGCTGGGGCAGTGGGCGGCCGTGGAGAGACTCCTTCAGCCGAAGCAGCCACAGTTGCAGCTGCAAGTCAGTGCAAGGGCTTTTGATGAGGGGCTGGCCTGAGGCCCAGGGCCCTGCCAAAGGCCTCGTCGGCTTTTGGCCCCGAGATGAAGGCTGAGAGTGAGTTGGGAAGATGCATCTTGGACTAAAGTTTGGGCAGTGGGCAAGAGAAAGTAAGAACCATGATTAAGCTAGGTGGAGACTGATAACCAGTCAGGACTGGTGAGAGAAGCAGTAAGTGGGCAGCACCAGTCCTCTGGTCCTCCGAGTCCTGTCTACATGCTCAGCCTGGGGTAGCTACCACAGCAAACAAAAGCCCCAAAGTTGGGGGAACTTTCCAGCTGGGTCTCAAGACCATGGCCTAGAAACTCCGACTCCAGCTTTCCAGCCTCGTCCTCTTCTTACAAGTCTTTCAAGTTCTATAACTCCCAGCCCTCAGCCTGGCTCATACTGCCCCCTTCCAGCATGGCCTCTCAACCCTTCAAAACACAACACTGATTCTCTCAGTTGGTCAGTCTTCACACATTCTCTGGCACTTTCCTTGGACCAGGCCCTGTGCCAAGTGCCAGAGGCATGGAGATGAGTTAGACCTGAATGTGACTCTCGAAGACCCCACAGTGCAGTGGGGAAGACAGAAGAATACTACACACTAGGACAAGTTCTATTAATTGGAAGCGCAGGGAATTAAGAAGACAAAAGGGAGGCAGGAAATACAGTGAGGGGAAGCAATCTGGGAAGGCTTCCCAGAGGAGGTGCACCTGTGCTAAGGCCTGAAGGACTAGCTGGACTTAACCCAGATAAAGAGGAAGAGGAAAGCCAAAAGGGCAAACAAATATATGAGTGATATTCAACCTCACATAATCAGAGATTTGCAAATTAAAACTATGAAATACCATTTTACACCCATCAGATTGTAAATGTAAAAGTTGAATAATGCCCAATGATGGCAAAAATCTGGGGAAACCCAAACCCTTGTGCACTGCTGGGGTCCAGTCAGGCAGGACTAAAAAATTTAATTCAGGCACAGGCCCTCTGAGCAACGCTCCCCTTTATTATTCACCACAAAGAAACTCATGCCCTGACCCTGAGGGTACCTGTACGAGAATGTTCACTAGGGCGGCGTTTGTGTGGTGAGAGTGAGGTGTCACTAGGGAGTTAGTGGGTAAGAAAAACCAGTATATGCATACGGCGCATGTGCAATTAGAGGCAACGAACTAGACTCTAGAGGGACATACAATGATATGGATAGATCTTAAAAACATGTGTTAAGTGGGGAAAAATAAGAAACAGAAGGTGCTCTAAAGCCAAATACCATTTATATAAATTAAAAACATACACAAAGAAAACAACACCATATATTTTTCAAAGAAACATGCATTTCCAAGGTCATATACCAAACACATTAGAGTGGGGACCTATAGGGAAGAAGGAAGTGGGAGGAGGGAAGGGGAATGGCGGGGTAGGAAAATCATAAATGCAATAAAATGAGAGCAGGGCCTGGCAGGGAAGATGAGAATAATGGCTTTAGAAAAGGGTCATTAACTAAACTTGCATGCCTACCTGAGATTTAAAAGAGAAAGAGCAGGGAGGAATTGAAGTCCAGGCTGAGAGACCCACAGGTGCAGAGACCCAGAGGCAGCTGAGAGGCCTATGGAAGGAAACCCTTGAGGACACGCAGCCCAGACGGAGCACGTGGTGGCCAGGCAAGTCAGGCAAGGCCGTGGGGAGAGAGGAGGCTTTAGTGGGCTGTGGGCCCCGGCGTGGCCTTCGAACTTCCTCTTATATCCACTGGGCAACCCTGGGCAGGTTTTAAACTGGGGAGGGACTTGCTCAGATTGAGGGTGTAGATATTCTCAGAAAACCACAAATTTGTGGAATGCTGTGAACAGAAAGGATCTAAAGATCATCCCATCGTCCGCCGGCCCCCCGCCCTCCCCACTCACGTATCTCCAAGACAGAAAGCACTTTCACACTCACAGTCTCCCCAGTCCTCCAGTAACACCCACAAAAGAGGCAAGGCAGGCGTTACTATTTCCCTGTAATAGAGAAATTCATTGAGGCTTAGGAAAGTTAAGAGAATCTTGTACTCTTCAAGTCATAGAACTGCAGCCTTCTTTTCCAGAGGTTCCAAGATCCAAAAAAGTCTTGTCAAAGTTGAACTGAATTAAAGTGCATTGTGTTAAATATGCTACAAATGAGGGTTGAGTCGAGTTGCATTATACTCGGTGGAATCCCTTCCTTTAAAATTTGTTTTAAGTACTTGCTGTGTGTGCAAGCGTGCCAGATGCAGGGTGTGCTCAGTGTTCTTGGACAAGCACAGCTTGCCGTGGGGCTCCAGACAGCAGCCCCTGTCCTCAGGTGCCGTCAGGGGCCTGCAAGAGCAGTGTGTCCTCCATGTCCAACCCCAGGGCACCAGCAGGAGCACTTTGTCAGCCAAAGACAGTCTCCTGCTCCCTTCCCGGCTGATCCCTGAGCTGAAGGCCAAGGGGCACTTCAAGGTTAGGAGGACCTCTTTTCAACCCCCTTCTCCTCCTCCAAAGCCTGAGCAGGGCTGAGGGCTGCTTCTCCACCCCCCAGCCTCCTGACTGTGACCGCCAAGACCCATCCTTTCCCACACTGCCTTGTACCCACCCCAACATTTTCCAGGGTCCCCCCATCAACTCTCAGAACTGGGTAGGATTTCCTTGGGGCCTTGTGGAGGCCATGGCGTCATGGAAGACACACACAGACACACACATACACCACACACACTCCACAGATCTCACACACATGAACAACTCTAAATTTTTTTCCTCCCAACAGACATTGATAGGAAGTAGGGAGAAAGATCCAGAGGAGAGTACAATGAATAAGAAATAAGAAAATCCCAGCTATCGTCTGTCATAATGGGAATGAGGAAAGGGGAGGGAGAGCCCAAGACATAATGAGCGTCATGATGAGGCTCTAAGAAGAAGTAGAACTTCGCTTCTCTAGCTTCCTCCCCTCTCTTCCTCTCTTTGGGGCCACAGAGACAAGGAAGGAAGACAGGTCTGAGAATCCCGTGCCCTATACCAGGCACTTCACTTCCCATGAACCAAATGACAAGGGGAGGGTTGCCAAGGGTCCTCAGGTGACAGAGCTGAAACGGTCCCTGTAGACATACTCTCTCTGCCTCAGGGCCTTTGTACATACTGTTTCCTCTGCCTGCAGCTCTCCCTTTCCTTTACACACACCCTTCTCTCTGCATAACCAACTCCCGCATGTCCTTCAGGCTTCGCTGAGATGCCACTTCCTCAGGAATGCCTTCCCTGATTCTCCCCCACCATCCCAGGCAATCTTAAATAATTCTGCACCTCTCTTTTGCAGCATTTATCACAATTCTAATTACTTATTTGTCTATCCCTTCTATTGGGATTTAAGTTCTCCAATGGCTAGGACCTTGTCTCTATTGTCTGTCTCTAAATCCCAGCACTCAGTACATAGTAGGTGCTCAACTAATATTGATAAGTGAATAAATGAATCCAGCACACACACACACACACACACACACACACAACTTACAGATGAGAAAAGTAGGCTAGGAACCAGGCAGTGACGCTCTGGTTCATACTCAGAGTCAGTAGACAGCTGGGACTAGAACTTACACTCGCCAGCTGCCAAGCCAGGGGACCAGTTCCCCTTCTGCATCTGGACAAGTTGATGTGCTCTCCAAGCACAGGGTGGGGTAAGCCCTAAGGCTTAGGATGATGTAAATTAGGGCTCCTTACCTCCCTATTTCCTCCAGTTCTGAACTTCTCTCCTCCCAAAGTCATTGCCAAGGGCTGGGCCTGGAAACCCCTCCCAGCCCTAATCCAGGGCATCACCATCAAAGCCCCACTTGATTACCCACTGCAGAATGATAGTCTTGGAGTGGAAAGTACCCAGCCTTCTGTGTATCAGAAACAACTGTTATGACAATTGATTCCGGGTGGGGGCTTCAGGTCTCAGCCNTATTTCCTCCAGTTCTGAACTTCTCTCCTCCCAAAGTCATTGCCAAGGGCTGGGCCTGGAAACCCCTCCCAGCCCTAATCCAGGGCATCACCATCAAAGCCCCACTTGATTACCCACTGCAGAATGATAGTCTTGGAGTGGAAAGTACCCAGCCTTCTGTGTATCAGAAACAACTGTTATGACAATTGATTCCGGGTGGGGGCTTCACGTCCCAGCCTGTGAACCCCTCCCTCCTCTCTTCACGCTACTTGGAAGTGTCCATCCACTGTGTGCCAGGCCTGCAAGGGCAATTCTGCATTTCATCTTCACAAGGACACACGGAGGTAGATACTATTGTTATCCCCATGTTATAGATTAGGAAACTGAGGATTAAAGTGGTTAAGTAGCTTGCCCAGAAGCACACAGCCAGAAGGAAACAGGTAGGGATTGGAAGCCAGACCCACATGACTCCACAGCTGCTGTGTTACATCACCTTCAGTTCTGATTCCCCTGGGCTTAACACCCAGGTCAACATAGAGTAAACCTCATGGATGTTTGTGGGCTTCACTCTCCTGAATCAGGAGACCCCCAAAGAATGTGAAAATTTCCAGGGGCTGTAGCTGGTATGACTCAGTGGATTGAGTGCCGGCCTGCGAACTGAAAGGTCATGGGTTCCATTCCCTGTCTGGGCACATGCCTGCATTGCAGACTGGGTGCCCGGGTGGGAACATGCAAGAGGCAACCGATAGATATATCTCTTGCATGTTTATGTTCCTCTCCTTCTCTGTCTCCCTCCCTTCTCCTCTCTCTAAAAATAAATAAATGAAATCTAAAGAAAAAGAAAATGTCCAGGGGGTACTCCGGAGCAGAGAGGAATCTGAGTGGCCAGAGCCTCAGAACTCAAGCCCTAGGATGTAGTGGTGTATGCACACAGATGTATACATGCACGTGCACACGGACCCACGTACACGCACCACCCTCAACATAAGCAGGGTCGTCCTCCATTGCTTCTTTATGTAAGATGCATCTGAGCAGAAGGTTTTGCTGCTACAAACCACATGAGGAGCAAACCATCACCTCCTTAACCCTCCGGGGAAGGGAGCCCTGGTTCCCTCATGTTTCCTTGGGGGCGGGGCAAGGCAGAGTGACCTCCCCAGATCTCCCATTCTGGTCCCGTGGTGCCAGAGCAGGACTTTTCACTGACCCAGTGGATGGGGCTTGGGCTGGGGTGGAGAAGCAAGATCTGGTAAGGTCAAGGTCAAAGCATGGGGCAGCAATGTGGGTCAGATGACCCAAAGAGAGAGACAGAGGGGCTGGAGGCAGGGAGGGGAGTATTTCTGCCAAAAAATTATTATCCCGAATCTAATCATAAGGAAACTCTTGGATAAGTCCAAACCAGGATCCATTTCACTAAATAACTGAGCTAGACTCCTCGAAAGTGTCAGGATCACAAACGATGACAAAAAAAAAAGGCTGAAAAATTATTCTAGATTAAAAGAAGCTGATGCACTATGACAACTCAGACAAAATGTTCTATAGGACATTCTTTAGAAAATTTGGAAATTTGGAATGTGGACTATGTATTAGATAATAATATAGTATTAAAGTTAAAATTTCAGGGCAATAATTCTATTGTGGTTATGTAGGAGGATGTCTTTTTTTTTAAAAAAGATGCATGCTGCATCCTGAGAGGTGAGGTCTGCCTTTTACTCGCAAACAGGGAGAGGGAGGGGGAGAGGGCCAGGGGGGACAGTGGGGAAAAGGAGGGAGGAGGGAAGAAAGGAAAGAAAACAGCTTCGTGACTGTTGGGTCTAGATCAAAAAAAGAGGGGTGTTTATAGCATGATTCTTACTACTGCTCTGTTCTTCAAAAATTTTCAAAATAAAAGGAGGCTGGCCACATTAAGAAAATTAAGAAGGCATCCCCAAAGCAGAGAGGTGGTCGGAGAGGTGCTGGGGCCTTCAATAAGGGAGAAGGGGAGGAAGAAGCAGGGATTCCCTGAGCCAGAGGACACAGAGCTTTGAAATCCATGAGGGCAGTTCAGCCCTGGCCCCAGGGAGTTCTGGGTAAAAGAGAGGAGAGAGAGAGAGAAGGTCTAAGTGTGACTCACAGGGCAGCAGAGGGTTGGAGTGATCCTGAGAGAGAGGGACAGAGAGACATAAAGAGAAGGCTGGAACAGAGAGGAGCTGAAGGAGGAAAAGAGGCCTGGCCAAGCCACAGGACAAAATGGACCAAGGTGGACTGAGAGTTCCTGCCCAGGCCAATCCTGGGGACAGGTGGGTGAAGGTCAAGGGTTTGAACACCAGCTCACCCCCACCACCGGCATTTTGTGGCACATGCATTCAGGGTTGGCTGCAGCATGGCAAGGCAGTCAGGACCTGTCTCTCCACCACTCGGTGCCTCGTCCAGGAAAGAAGGACAAGAGAGCAGTGCCCACCTCATGGATTAGTTGCTGTAAGCATTTAGTGAGCTGGTGGATGCCAAGTGCTCAGAAAGCAGGTAATACGTATGAGCTAGCACAGTAACCACCCCACTACCTCTCATCTACGAGGTGAGAGTACCACAGCCACTCAACAAAGATGGCTCTCAGTGCCCACGATGCAGCAAATACAAGACAGAAAGAATCCTGCCCTTTGGAGAGACAGACTCTAACAAGATGAATGATGGTGGAAGATGGTAGGAAGTGCTACAGAGAAGGAAAACGTGTGGAGGCAGGGAAGCCAAGTACTAGGGGGAGGGGGCATTGCTGCCCAGGAAAGGGCTCACTGAAAAGGTGACCTTTGGGCAAAAATAACAAAGAGGTAAGGGAGGGGGCCTGCCAGATCCTAGGGGGACCAGTCCAGGCAGAAGGAACAGTAAGTGCTAATCATCTCGGGCTGAGACACAACCAGGAGGCCAGTGTGGCTGGAGTAGAGCCACCTGGAGCGAGTGAGGAGGAGAGGAGGTCAGGAGGGGAAGGCGTGGGATGGGTCACGAAGGGCTTTTAAACCACTGCAAGAATTTTACTCTGGGTGGCTGGCAGGCCCTGAGAGGGCTGGGACCACAGGGGTGGCACGGGCTCAAGAACAATTTAACCAGCCCCTCTGGCTCCAACGTTGACAACAGATTGAAGGGAACAGGGGAAGGAGCAGAGAGACCTGTCAGGAGATTAATAATCCAAGAGCAAGATGATGGTATCTTGGACCACAATGGTAGCAATGAAGCCTGAGACGTGGTTGGATTGTGAACATGTTTTGAAGGTAGAGTCGGCAGGGTTTCTGACAGAGGCTCATACCTCTCCTGCCTGGTTATTTGTTGTGAAGTCTAGAGGGTCTCCATGTTCACACCACGCTACCGCAGAGGTAGTAGACACTCAATAAACGAGTCTGTTGGGACCAGATGGAAGGCACCTGATTGGGAACAGCATTCCGCCAAAAGCCTCTACGCAGCCAAGCAAGGCAGGGGTGTCCCCCAGGCCTTGGAGCCCCTCCCCACCACTCCCCGCCTGGACAGATCCACAGAGGCCACAGGTTACAGAGAGGGAGCTCACACCCCGGCAAAGATTGATGCCTTTTAAACAGACCCAGAGTGAGAAGGACAGAGAAAGTCAATATTTGTCCGAGCAAGCCAAACAGGCAGGCTGGCCCAGGAATGTGAGGGAGGGAGGGAGGCCCAGCGCTCGGAGAACATTATTTCAACAGACAGATATTTGGAAACCATCTCTGTCCTGGGTGTGGGGGAAGGGGGCGGTTCATCCAGCCCTCATTTCTGCCCAGGGATGAATGGGACCAGGCTGAGCAGCCAGAGCCAGGCGAGGCAGGGAGGGGGGAGGCAGACTTACACAGCCCCTGCAGAAGAGCAGGCCCACTGCTTCTCTTGACTGGAGACCAAGGTTCAGAGAGGGGGAGGGACATGACCCAGTATGTGCTGGTGACCCACCCCACACGCCACAGTGATTCTTCACAGCTTTCAGGTGAGATTGCAGACATCTTAGCTTCTCTGTGTGGCTCTCCATGACGCAGACCTGCCACCCTGTCCCCTCTTACCTCACACTCCAGCCAGTCAGAGCCATTTATGTCCCCCAAACACACCGGGAGCTAAACTCATTTTCACCACTGTGCTTTTGCACACGCCTTTCCTCTACCTGACACACCTTTTGTTAACCTTGACTCATTCTTCAAAAGCTGGTTCAAGGTTCGCCTCCACCAGCCGATCTTTCATTCTGAGGTTAAGAGCTTGAGACCTGAGACCAGGGAGTGCTGGATTTGACAGTTACTGTCTGAATGATTTAGGCAAGTTCCATAACCTTCATAAACCCTGGTTTTTCATCTGTAAGATGTGGTGGTGGCCTAAATAACAAACCCTACCCCTCACCCAAAGATGCCCATGTCCTAATTTCTGGAACCTGTAAATAAGTTACCTTACATGGTAAAAGAATCTTTGCAGGAGCGATTCAGTGAAGGACTTTGAGACAAAGAGATCATCCTGGATTATTACCCAGGTGGACCCAGTCACAAGGGACCCTGATCACAAGGGTCCCTACAAGAGGGAGGCAGGAGGGTCGCAGGGACAGCAAAGGGTAAGATGACAGAGACGGAGACAGGAGTGTTGCAGGGGCCAGGCTGAGAAACGCAGGCAGAGAAGTGGGTTCTACCTTGGGGCCTCCAGCTCTGCCAACACCTTGACTTCAGGCCTATGAAACTGGTTTTGGACTTCTGGCTGCAGAACTGTAAGATAATAATTTTGTGTCGTCTTGAGCCACTAAGTTTGTGGATTAACAAACAAACTGTTGTTAGAGCAGCAGCAGGAAATGAATTCAGATGAGGACCACATTCACGTCTACCCGCAGGGCCTCCTGTAGGAACCAAGTAACATTCCACGTACAGACCCTGTAGCATGGCACCTGAGACAGAGAAAGGCCTCGCAGGTGTGGAGTCGGTGCTACCATAACCTCCACCCCCTTCCAGTCCCTGACAACTTGACCTTCCGTGGCCTGCTTACATTTCTGTCCACCCCTCCAGACTGGGGGCAGTTTGAGGACAGGCTCGCAATGTCCTATCAGTCTCGGTGTCTCCAACTAAGCCACAGAGCAAGTGCTCAACAAGAGTTGAGTGAATGAATGAATGAATGAATGAACACTAGCATTTGTCTATACACAACGTGGCTTCAATAATACAGTAGAATCCCAGGCAGAGTGAAACAAAATTCTAGGATCCATGGGACCTAACCTTAGAACCCAACACCATTTCCAGAAACGATCTCTTCTGGAAATTGTTGGTTCCTCCCTGTAGGGCAGACAGGTAGATGTCCGGTCTCCCAGCCAGTCCTGTCTCCATTCTAGATTTCCTGGTGGCTCCTCTTTGCTGACAGCGTGAGAAGCATTGCCTAGACACGGTTTACTACTTCTGGCTGCGGGCTGGCACATCTGGCTGCTGCCTCCCGGTCAGAGGTGGTGGCTGTCGAGGCAGCACATGTGGAAAGAAGCTGCAGGCCTGGATCATGGTGACAGTGAGGTAGGTGGCCGCCCCCTTTACTATGTGCCCAGCATGGTATAAAGCACTTCACATCATTATTTCATACTCAAGTGTCTATTATTACTCCCATTTGCCAAAGAAGAAATGGAAGTGCGGACAAGTCCCGCGGTTTGCCCAGTCACACAGCTCACAAATAGCTGGATGGAGATTCAAACCCAGTCTGTTTGCCTTCAAACGCCGTTCTTATAACCATCAGGCCCCACTGCCTGTCAAACTGCCATGTTCTCAGACTGTGTTGTCCCTTCTCCAGAAGCTGATCAGACCTCAGATGAGACAGCTTGGTGTCCTGTGCCCCCCTCTAGATTCATTCAACAAACATAATTGGCCAAACCTCTGGTTTAAGACTTGCTCCTTTTGCTGGGGACAGAGAGGCAAGCCAGCTCAGTGGACACAGATCCTGAATAGTCGTTCACAAGCCGGTAGTACAGTTTGTGATAGCAAGAACCAAGAGGCCAGGAGGACACAGGTGTGGGCATCCAAATCTAATGGGCTTCAGGAATAACGCTGTTGGAACAGCCAAACACACGGAGGGAGAGGAGAGGGGAGAGAAGTAATCCTTTGGAAGGGGAACTCCGAGCCAAGGGAATAGTATATGCAAAGGCCCTGAGGCAAGAGAATGGCACATTCAGAAAAACGCAAGTCGAAGTGGGTGGCCAAAGGGTAGTGGGTCAGGGAGTGACAAAGCTGGAGCATGAGCAGGGGCGAAATGTAGATCCCAGCTCTCAGAATGCACGTAAGCCTGAGGACAATGGGACACTATGGAAAGAGTGTACCCAAGGGAAGTACTCAGTCTAATTTGATTATATTTCTATCAGATAATAATAGCAATGACATCTGTCACTTATCCAGTACTTGTTACACCTCAGCCACTCTTCTAAGAACCCTAAATCACTCGATCCTCACTACCACGCCTTTACTAACATGTGACAGCACCCCTTTACAGATGCGGGAACTGCAGCACAGACAGGCAGAGTAGCTCGCCCAGGGTCATGCGGGTAGTAAGTAAATAGCAGCACCAATTAGATTCGAACCCACGCTATTTGACTCTAGAGCCCAGGTGCTCACTCTTCTCCTTGGAGGCAGGGTTACTCAGGTCTAGGTGACACCAGGACCCAGCAAAGCAGAGGGGAGGTGTCCAGGAATTCTGTGGTAGGTGGCCCAGCAGGTGGGCCTGGCTCAGGGAAGAGATCCTGCTCTCCAAGCTGCTCCAGGCCCCACACACACCGGACCCTCCCCCGCCCCGCCCCCGTACGCACTTTGCCCCAGCGCCCACCAGCCCGCCCGCTCGCTCGCCCGCCCGCAGAGCTGCAAGTTCTCCGGGCTACGCCTTATCTTCCCAGATTTCTTTCGGATTTCTCCCAGCTCTGCTTTTCTGAAAGGCCTTTCCGCTTTGCTACAGATCCTATCTCCCTGCATGTTTCCTATTAGCAAAGTGATTAGCCCTCACCATTTGCATAAGCACAAAGAACCCCAGACCCAAGTGAGTAGTGGCCTCTGCTTGGCTGCACAGGCAGGCGCTTCCTCCTCGAATCCTGCCTGGTGCCTCCTTGTCAACAGCCCCTTGTTGTCCTCAGTGTCCCCATCTTTGAAGTGGGGATAAAAATCATATACTTCACAGGGTTGTTTGCGGACTTCATGTGAGAGAAACGTGAATGATGCATAATCAGTACACTACTAATCATGGGTGTATTACTTTTATTGTTGTTAGAGTTATCATCCAAATAATCACTGCAGTTAAAGAAAAAGAGTGAAAACTCAGTTCTGCCATAGCCATTCTGAGCAGGAAAAAGAAAGAAAACCACATTAGTCACTGAGAGGCTATTGACTGACAGGTGTGAGCCAGGAGCTTTCCTGTGTTCTCCCTCCTAATCCTCACGATTTCTCTATAAGAATTGCTCCCGGCCCTGGCTGGCGTAGCTCAGTGGATTGAGCACAGGCCTGCGAACCAGAGGATCACGGTTCAACTCCCAGTCAGGGCACATGCTTGGGTTGCAGGCCAGTTCCCTGCAGGCCAGCTCCCAGCAGGGGACGCACAAAAGGCAACCATACATTGATGTTTCTCTCCTTCCCCTCTAAAGATAAATAAATAAATAAAATCTTTAAAAAAAAAGAATTGCTCCCATTTTACAGATGGAAAAACTGGGGTGCAGAGCCGCAAGGTCACTTAACCAAGGTCACACACCTGGTCAGTGGCTTTGACCCAGGTCAACCTGGCTGCACAAGCTCTACTGGACCAGGCTGCCCCCAGACCCAGCCTACCCCAGACCCGGGTCTGCTCTGAAATGCTGCAACAGCAGTTCTCCTCCAAGGGGAACATGGCGCGGCTACCTGTCCTAAGACACATAAGACAGACTGGAGTGAAGTGTTGTGGAAAAGAATACAAACGAGAGCCAGCATTTATTAGGCTCTTAATAGATTCCCGTGTTCTTGTGAATTCAGTCCTCACAATAGCTCTATAAGATAGTTTATCCCCCATTTTCCTGATGAGGAAGCTGAGGCACAGAGAGGTAGCATGACTTCCCCAAGATTGTACAACTGGTGCCAGAGCCAGGATTTGAATCTGGATGGTCTGGCTGCAGACTTTGCATCCTTAGTTTAACCTCTACACACAATTCTGGAGATGCTGAGAGGTGAGACATGTCCCCTCCCTGCGCTACATGCACACACAGTGCACCCAATGACCCAGGCCACTATTTCTGCTCTGGCCAGGCCCTACCTTCTACTATATTATATCCAGGATGTCCCTGAATGAGAGTACCTGGGGATAATGCCCAGCTTCCAAGGCCCCAGGTTCCCACAGCCTACTGGGGAAGGAGGCATTCCCCCACCCATATACAGCAGGCCAGGCAGCCTCAGGGCCCCACTTCCCTGTCAGGCCTTGCTGCTGGACAGATACTGTGGGCCCTCGATTGTGCTCACTGTATGAGAACTTGCCAGTGTTTTCTGAAGCCCCCACCATAGTCCTTCTGTCACCCTTTAAAAGGGACTCGGTGATCCTGGCTCAGTTGCTGTGGAAGCAGAAATGTGGGGCATAATTCTTCCTGTACTCAGCAGGCATGTGTCCCCACATCTAGGTTGTCTTTGAGGAGAAAAAAACGAAGCATTCCATGCCTCTCAGCCTCCTCCTGCTTTCTCCCACAGGTCCTGTGTGTCTGGGCCCTGCTCTTCTTTTCCAGGGATAATCTGGGCACCTGGCAGGCCCAGGAAATAGCCTACACTCCCTCCACCCAGAGCCATTCACTCTCATCCTCTGCACCCCAGGACCCAGGCTCCTCCCAGACTCGGGGGGTCACCTGAGAACCCCCACACAGCAGCTCCAACACTAGTGGCCTTTGCAAATGACAAAGCCTCTCTAGGACTCTGCTTCCAGGGACTTAACTGGGCAAAGTGAACACCAAAGGCCCTATCTACACAGGCAGCCCCGTTTTAAAAAAGAAGGAAAAGCACCTCTTCTGCAGGTGTGAACACAACTGCCAAGAAAATAGCCTATCAAGTGCTGAGCCCAGAAGCCCAACCCTCCATCATCTCATTTATCCATTTGTTCCTCAGATCAACGCCCACTGGACAAAGAAACCAATGAACTGAACTCAACGCACAGTCAGAATTCTAGCCAAGTTCCGTCATTGGCTTCCTAGGTGACTTTCAGAAGAGTCTTCAGTCCCTGCGTTCCTGTGACATGAGATCTTGGCCTCTGCCCCCTCCTAGAACAGAATGGCACAGATGTCAAGGGCTCTAGGCCAGCCTGACTGCTCTTATCAACTCCAGATTCTCGGAGAAACATTCCCTAGTGGCCAGACACAACCATAGAAGGTGGGCCCTCCCCTGTGTCTCATTCCAGTGTGCCCACAACCTCCACTTTCTGATAGCGGCCTGGCTCCAAGGCCGGCTGAGAGGACGTTTGTAGCACATCATGGATCTGCCAGAGGGTGGACCTGTTGGCTGGAAGCCCCCAGCCCTTGAGCCAAGCAACTGTCCCCTTAATTAAAGACGGGCCCTGGCTCATGGAGGGAGCCAGTGGGGACTGACTCATTTACACTCAGACCCTGAGTCAGGCTCCCCCATGGAGACTGCTTTAGCTCAGGAGAGTCAGGAGAGGAGGTGGACCTTTTTATGGAAATAATGAGCTTTTTTTCTCCAGAAAAATAATGTGTGTGTGTGTGTAGTAAACAACACAGGATTCTGCTGTAAACTCCAAATCAAAAAGTTCAAGTTTTTCCTCAGAAACTGAAAATGGAACTGGCTTTTGACCAAGCAATTCCACTGCTAGGATTATACCCTAAGAACCCAGATACACCAATCCAAAAGAACCTATGCACCCTGATGTTCATAGCAGCACAATTTACAATAGTCAAGTGCTGGACACAACCTAGGTGCCCATCAGCAAATGAGTGGATCAAAAAACTGTGGTACATTTACACAATGGAATTATACACAGCGGAGAGAAAGGAGCTTATACCCTTTGCAACAGCATTGAAGGAACTGGAGAGCATTATGCTAAGTGAAATAAGCCAGGTGGTCTGAGACAAATACCATATGATCTCACCTTTAATTGGAACATAATCAATGAAAGAAAAAAGCAAACAAATATAACCAGAGACATTGAAATGAGAACAATCTAACAATAGCCAGAGGGCAGGGGGGAGGGGACAGTGGAGAGAAGGGTTTTCAGGAACTACTACTATAAAGGACACATGGACAAAACCAAAAGGGAGGGTGGAAGCCAGGGAGGGAGGGAGGTTTGGAGGGGTTAGGGGAGAGGGGTGGGGAGAGAATGCAGACAACTGTAATTGAACAACAATAAAATAATTCAAATTTTTTAAAAGTTCAAGTTTCACTCCAGCCCCCTTCTCTCAGTTTTCCTCCTCTGTGGGAGGACGGGCTATGGGGACAGTGAGGCATAAGGGGACAGGAGTCCTCAGGTAAAGCTGCAATTCCCATAACCAGAAGCCCATGGGATGTCCCAGAAGATGGTGGGTCAGGATGGACAGGAATTATCCCCTTCCCACAACCCACTGCCTCACACACTGCCATCGCTTCAGATCCATAGAGTCCTGCCCCCTCTGGACCTCCATCTCTAGTCTAGAGAGGCCCAGACAAGGGCTCAAACACCAGCCTCCTAGGAGCCCCTCTGGGTACCCCCCACACACCTTAAGCCCATTCAGCACTGAACATATCATGTGCCTCCACATGATATCGAGTTCCCCACAGTCCTGCCAATCACCCCAGCTAAAAAACCTGGCTTTCTCCCCAACTTCTCCCTCTCCCTTACACCCACAGCCAGTTGGTCCCCAAGTCCTACCAATTCAAACTCCAACAAGCTCAAAGCCAAGTTGCCTAGAGCGCTACTGTGCTCCCCGTGCCCCTTCCCATCCCTCTGGCCCTCCAATGCACCTCCACACAGGGCCACGGTGGCGGGGCTAGAGCCCAAGTCTGACCAAATCTCTCCCCTTCTTAATACGCCAGTGCCTCCCACAGCCTTGAGGGAGGAGACAAAGCAGATGCCATGACTTGACAAGCCCTGTGGACATCTCCACATCTCCTGACACATGCCATCACCCTGCATGCCCTAATAGCACTCATTTCTTTTGTAGCTCTCCACATTCGGTGCTTCCCATCTTCCTTTCCACATGCTGTTCCCTCACCCAGCAATGCCTTTCTCCCTCCTCCCATGAGCTCTAGGTGGCAGGCTGCAGGCCATCTGTATAAAAATCAGTGGAGCTGAGAGTGACAAAGGGATACCTAGCACCCAGCAAAAATGCCTGGAACAAACTCAGTATTCAATAAGAACTTGAATGAATGAGTGGAATGAATGAGTGATAAGTGGGTGAGTGAATGAATGAATGAGTGAGTGAATGATGATTTGAGTACTAGAGGTAAACTCCAGCTGTCTTTATCCCAGTCAACCACTAACCAACCATTCACAAGTGACCAATTTTTGATCTCTTTATTAAAAAGTCTTAATTGAAACATCCACCACTCCTCTGTTTTTCTTTACTTGTAATTAATAGGTAATTTATTCTCCTAACATTAAAACTGGCCTTGCTGTGTAACCAGAATTGTTCCTGCTCTCCTGGATCCTCGATCCATCTTGTTCTTTCTAGGGTGGGACATTCCTCCCTGTCTAGCTCCCAACCCCTTCGCCTCCCTGCTATACACAGTTGGACCTGTTTGACCTTATGGAAAAGAACTAAGTCTTTCCCTGGCCTGAAACTGGCCCTCGCTTAGACAGCCATGGAGAAGAGTCTCTTTCTATGTACCTCTTCACAGGATTTAGCCAGGGTCCAGACAAGCTGACCTCAGTGTTCCCGCCCCAACTTTCCCTCAGGGAGCCCCTAGTCAGACAGAGGAGACAAAGCCAGCCCATCCCTAGGTGAGGGTGATAGGAAACCCAGCCCTACACACTCATTACAGAAATAGTGGCTGTAGCTGCAGTCACAGATAGAGATGATGAGCCTTGAGGGAGGGAGGAAGGGAGGAAGGGAGAGAATGGGTAGGGGGAGGATCCCAGTGACCCAGGCAAGAGGCTTGCCAAGGGTCCCCTCCCACTGAAAGAAGTAATCAGGAGAATCACATGTATATTTGCATAATGTTTGCATTCAATTTGCTTCTAATTTACACAAGTCCCCTAGTCTGGGCCCATCTTGAGCAGTTAGCTAGGTAAGCATATCCCTTCCACCCTGAAAAGCGCCAGCCTTATCTCTGTACCTCTGAAGGGTCCTCTCTTAGCTTGCCTAAGATAGCAGAGTCATGGGTTCAGGGCAGGTGGCTCCCAAGGACCCACAGTTATGACAGAGCCCGAGGGGTGGTGGGAGGGAAGAAGAGGTGCTGTCAGTCTCCATACACCACGTCTTCCTACACTCTCTCTCCATCTTCCCTTCAGCAAAGCACTGGGACAACTAGAACAGGCATGGAAATTCTAGCTTGGGAGATAGTATCAAGGAAGATTTCATGAAGCAGGTACTTGAGCAAAGCTTCCGAGGAATAGTAGGATATGAATAGGGAAATGGAGACCACAGTGGTGAGGGACGAGGGCACCGTTCACTCACTGTGGGACTGAGCAATTCATTCAATGAATTGGGTTATGGGTGAATGGATGGATAGATAAATAGAGATGATAAATAATTGGTAAGTAGAAAAGAGGTGAGTGATTGATAATAGATAAATAATTGACAGATAATAGATACATAGATAGATAAATGGTGACTAGATGGTGATCATGATGATAGATGATAGATAGATAGATAGATAGATAGATAGATAGATAGATGTTCTACTAGCCCAGATCTCTGTACCAGGTATCAGAAATTCAGCATGGTTTAAGCATGCTCCCTTCAGCCTGTGAGAAAGAGAAGAAGGGCAATTAATTAAAATTCAGTGTGCTGAGTGTATGCTAGGCAGATGTACAAATTGTTGTGGGAGCACAGAGGAGGCGATTATTAACTCAGCTGGGAAAGGTGATGTGGAGGAGACAATGTCACAAAAGACTGACATTTGAACTGTGTCCTGAGGGATAAATAGGCCACCAGCAGGAAAGGCTATAGGGAGGAGCAATCCAGAGGAAAAGAAATCAGAAGAAATGATCTGAGACCAAGCAGGAAGGTATGGATCAAATACAAAAGGTCAGGCATAGACTGAGGACTCAAGAGAGAGACAACGACACTGAAACTCTGGAAAGGCAACTAGACCAAGGAAGTGCCTTGTGGAAGGACAACTGCTGAGTCCAGAGAAAGGAAAGGAGGTTGCAGATGCTTTGTGGAAGGTGCCTAGTCTTTAGGGACAGTTCCAAATTGGAAGGCTGGGGAACTGGGGAGGCCCCTCAGAGAAATGGGGTAGCTGAGGTGAAGAAATAATATGGAAAGGAAATGATGACAGATGGATGGATGGATGGATGGAAGAATGGATGGATGGTGGATAGATGGACGGAAAATTAGGTTCATTATCTATTGTATCATCTTACAAATATTGGATGGATTAAACTGGTGAATGAATGGTTGCTGGTGGATGGATGAGCATATAGGATGGAAGAGGAAAGAAGAAAAGGTGAAAGCAGAAAAGAGAAAGGAAAGGAGGAACCAAAGCAGGCAGGCTGATTGAAGAGTTGGGTGTAGATAAATGGATGACCCACACGTGGGAGAGGAACCTATTTGTCTATAAGGAGACCTAGGAGAAGAGAAGGACCCTGATTGATAGAGAAGGTAATTTTTCACCTTGAAGGAGACAGAGAGACCCTCTTAATAATAGTAATGGTGATGATGAAAGTTTACCTTTGAAGATAACTCCTAAATTTGCAAAGAATGCCTACATACTTGTTTTGTTTCACTGAAAATATTCAAAGATGTGAAGCTCTGGTTCGATGACCTACCACTACCTCAGCTGGAGGTTGTAGAGCCCAAGTTACAGGATTTTCTGAACTGAAATTCAGCACACCTTCTTACTCCAGCTTTGGGGAACATAGGGAACAGAACGAAATACATGACATGGGTATCATTCTGGAAAAGCTGGGAGTGGTGGTGGCTATCAGTGTGGCCTCAGACCACAACCAGTCAGTGGTAGCAAAGTTCTGACTCACAGGGACACTTTGGGTCAGGAGGTGGGTGGGAGAAGGAAGAAGCATAGTGACCCATGAGGGTACCTGAAAGGACAAGTAGAGGCACACACATACTTCCTAGACCAAGGCCACACAGAGGTGTCAGTCCAGGTAAGCCTGGTATGACCAGAGATGTGCAGAGTAGACTGGGCGGGGGGAGCTTCCTGGAGGAGGTAGTACCTAAACTTAAGTGAAGGATGGTGGCATTTGCTGAGACACCGGAGGAGGAACATTTGGTGGATGGGAGAGTTAGAGGAAGCTGAGGAGGCACGGAGCTGAGACACTGTAACTTCACTCATCCACCAGTTGATCCCGAAGTCCTCCTGTCCATGCTTTTGCTTATACAGAACTTGCCCACTAATGGACTCACGCCATCCCCTTTCTTCCATCTGCCCCAACTACCTAAAAATCTTCCCATCCTTGGAGCTTCCTCGGGGCAAGAATGAACTGGTAAGAGGTGACCAGGGACCACGCCCTGGAAAAGCAAACCCACAGCTGGAGGGAGGAGGCTCCACCCCCATCATGGCTCCTGCTGGAGCTTACATCTCCTTCAGAATGTTCTGGGCCAGCTCAGCTGCATCCTTGTCTTCCTCCCCACCAGACTCCCAGTCAGCACCCCCGGCTGCACACACTCCCCAGCTCTCCTGGCCTAATTGGAAAGGATTCCTGTCTCCTCCCTCCAGAAAAGTAAGGTTGGCTGTGTGACTACGTCCAACTCAGGAACCACTCTGGGCCTCGGTTTCTTTGCCTATGAGATAAATTTAATAATCCTATCCCTGACTGTCCCACAGGGTTCTTACGCAAGTAAAATGAAATGCAAATGGTCATCTACTCTACATCTGTCAAAGGTAAACAGGTCTTGTGTTTCATTTGAAGCCAAATACAAGGTAATTACCTTTCACTGATTTTTTTATTTTTTCTCTCTTTGCTCATGGTAGGTTTTAATATTTTCGCAATGAATAAGAATCAATTCTGGCCCCAGCTGGTGTAGCTCAGTGGATTGAGCATGGGCCTGCAAACCATACGATCGTGGTTCGATTCCCAGTCAGGGCACATGCCTGGGTTGCAGGCCAGTTCCCAGCAGGGGACGCACAAGAGGCAACCATACATTGATACTTCTCTCCTTCTCTCCTTCCCTTCCCCTCTAAAGATAAATAAATAGAATAAAATAAAAATTCACTTTATTAAAAAAAGAATTAATTCTTTCAATAAGATGGGAAAACTAAAGTTTGAAAAAATTAATTATCTTAGGAATTGAGAAAAATTTAGCATTTTAAAATTATACCTGGGCCAGGTGTATAAAATTATACCTCAACATTTCTTGTTTTGCTATTTTTTTCTTGGATTCTCTGTTACAGCTCTTCATGGATGAGCTCGTTATAGATGATGATATTGTTACCATCATCATCATTGATTATAGGATATTATCCTCTTCTTACAGATGAAAAAACCGAGATGCAAAGATTAGGTTACTTGCCCAGACACACATAGCTGGTCACTGGCCAAGCCAGCATTCAAACCTTCATCTCCAAGGCTAGTGGTCTTCACATTGGAAAACAAACAGACTTTTGCATGCCACCTTCCCAATGCTGACAGTGCACCCAATTTTTAAATCTCAAATGTATCCACTCTGGCTGATGTAGCTCAGTGGACTGAGCGCAGGCCTGCAAACCACATGATCGTGGTTCGATTCCCAGTCAGGGCACATGCCTGGGTTGCAGGCCAGTTCCCAGCAGGGGATGCATGAGAGGCAACCATACATTGATATTTCTCTCCCTCTCTCCTTCCCTTCCCCTCTAAAAATAAATAAATAAAATCTTTTTAAAAAATCTCAAATGTATCCAACTGCCACATATCTAAATATATATATATATAGTGAAACTTCCTCTATCTAGAACTTTAATTAAATGCATTATTTTAGATACCTGAGCTTTTGAAACTTTTTAAGCACCAACTTTAATTTTTTAAGGTTTTATTTATTTTTATTGAGATTAGAAAAGAGGAAGATAACCGTCGATGTATGAGAGATACATCAACAGGTTGCCTCTCACATGCCCCCCTGCAACCCAGCCATGCGCCCTGACCAGGAATCCAACCAGTGGCCCTTTGGTTCATGGGCTGGCACTCAATCACTGAGCTACACCAGCCAAAATTGCATCAACTTTTTTTTTCCTGATTTCTTAATCAGAATTTACAGATAGCCTTGTAACCTTTGCTTAATGCCCAAAGGCAGCCATTCCAGTCCCAGCTGGGCTTGAGTGCGTGTTATCCCATCAGGCCCCTCTGTTCTCGAGACCGCTGCTTCCTCAATAACAATAACAACTAATGTGTATTGAGCATTTACTACATTCATTGTTCTAAGTAAGATTAGCGCACACAATCGTCTTAACACTAGGAGGTGGATGTGGTCACTCTAATAAACAAAGAAAGGGAAGCACCAACATTAAATGACTTGCTCAAGGTCAAGGAGCTGGTTGGCCATGTTGCCAAAATTAAGCCCAGGCCACATGGCTGTGTCAGTAGGACCAGGTACTCCCAGCCCTGACATGTAAGGCCTCATCTTCAGAGCCCCAAGGGGTGTTTGAAGGCACAGGTGCCTACCCGCCCCCACCCCCACCCATGTAGCCAAGGCTCTGGGAAGAGAGTGTGCAGCCTGCTCTGGGAACTCCATATGGCCTTCCACAGGCCACTGCGGAGACTTCGTGGAAATTCTCCTGACTTGCTTTGCCCAGTTCCCAGCTACTGCCACAGCCAATGAAACGCAGAGATCCTTAGCCCTGTCAGCCCTCTGGCCCTGCCAGTTCTGAACTTTATACCTTCAGCCTTTTTCTGGCTCTTGACAAATGGAAAAAAAAAACCATTCCTGGGTTGGTGTGTGTGTGTGTGTGTGTCTTCCCATAAGAAAAAAAAATGACGTTTTTGGCCCTTCCCTCAATTCCCAGTTGCATAACACCGGAAGAGACAGGGGGCTGGAGAGAAACTCAAGGAGGCAGCCACAGCCTCCTGCCCACCCATTCCATCCCGCCATGGGCCACACAGCAAACCCCTCTGCTGCCCAACCCTTTCCTCTGCCCTTCTGCAGAGAATTATTGTCTCAGCCTCAAACCCAACCTGGAAAATGTAGCATTCCTGCCCACCTTCCAACCTCATCACCGCAATTCCCTGGCACAAGCCCTTTTTTCCAGACAAACCAGGCTCCTCATTGATCTCCACACATGTTTCATGCTTTCCTACCTCTGCGCCTTTGCCCACACTGCTGCCCCTCCAGGAACCCCCCTTCTCCTCTCCCTATATCCAAATCTACCATCCTTCAAGGCCCTGCTGGAGACAAGCACCAGACTTGTACTGTGCGGCAGTCCTGAGAATAGCGGCAAATAAGGCAGGTAGGGTTGCTCTCAAAATAGTCACAAAAAGGTAATTCCACTATCACAATTGGTGAAAAGCACACCTCTGTTCCTACCCCTCTGTGGAGAGTGCCCCCACCACCACCTGGCAGTGTGCTCAATACTGACATCAGCCTCTCCCTTGCCCCACCATCTCCACTTACAGAGATGCTCTTAAATCTTTAAGGCCCTCAATCAATGCCTATCTCCTCCAGGGAGGCTTCCAGAATCCCCCTGTCCAGATGCAATCACTCCCTCCTCTGAACTTACCCTCCACTGATTTAGGTGGACCTTTGCTGTGGGCAGCCACAGCTGAATCTCATCCTTGGGCTTACACAGTGGGTGTGATCCCTGACCTCCAAGCCCCGAGGCCTATGACCACAATCCCCTCCCACTGACCCCAGCGTGCTAAACAAAGACCATGATACTCTAGGCATGCCACGCCAAAGAAAGGGTTGAAGCACGTCAGTGAAGCCATGATGTTTACAGGGCCCGACTGATGTCACAGTGTGCTGCTGCTCAGTCCTTAAGCATCTGAATGTGAACTACATAGACCTAGAAATCTACACTGAGCAGCGTCATTCTCACGGTTAAAGTCAGGTCATTTTTTAATTTTTCTATTTTGCTCAAAATTATCATCTTGGGTAGTGCTTTTCATGTCCTTTTAATAGTTTGTAAGTGGGTTGCTTGACAGACAAAACACAGTGTGGAAAACAGACACAGTGTCAACCAGCAAAGAACCAACTTGCCATTTCCTGTGCCCCAGATTGTTTAGAAACTGGAATGATGAAAAATTTTCACTAATGCCTGTTGTTCAAAGATAATTTGGTAGAGGAAGGTAAAATGAGGGAGGAAGAGGCCACGCCGGGGTAAGGCAGTGTTCACTGTAAATTTAAAAAGAGGTGAAAGCTAAATCGAATTCTGCAGGTGCAAAAGGCCCTGCAGATGGTACCTGGCAAAGACCATGAAAAGCCAATCTGGGATACAATCGTTTCTCAAGATCCCTGGAGAAATTGTTCAATCTTCCTGGGGTGTTAGTACTTCAGAGGAAGTTACTGCCCGGCCCTCTTTGAAACAGGATGGATGGGTATGTGAGCTGGTGGGGAAGCAGGGAAGGCTCTGCTACTGAGTAGGGTGGTATAGCGTTGCTGCCAGCCCAACAGGCTCCTCGGATGATGCCACGAGCTGACCACCCAGGTAGCTGCAGTGGGTAGGCATGGGCAGCCACCTGCCACTCTCAGGGAGATCTGCTCTGCTCAGCCAGTTTCTTTAGAAGACACTGTCCAGGTATCAAAACACTTGGTCCCACACCAGAAGGGCAGGTCTCATGGTCTAGGAGTCACTTCCATCTATAGACTTATGCTTGGAACACCCCATACCTGTACCTACGAGCAAAGCTAAGACTCATCCAGCAGACCTGGGACCAAAGGTCCATATGATGTGGAGGAGCAGGACACACCTGGCAGTCCTCTAAAATGGAAAACCTCCATCCTGCTGCTTCCAACCAAGCACCTGTCCCAGATATCATACCATAGGCAGGACTCTTTGTGAGTGAATTCAATGTAAAAAAAGCCAATGAGTGAAAAGAAGCAGGGACACTCACACGAGCATTAAGAAAGAGGTCCTCGGCCTTACAGGCAAGAAGGGACTGGAAAGAAGTATTCCAAGTCATGAAATCCAAAGACCTACATCCAAGATTGCTCTATCCAGCAAAGCTTTCATTTAGAATTGAAGGGCAGGTAAAGTGCTGCTCAGATAAGATCAAGTTCAAGGAGTTCATCATCACCAAGCCCTTATTATATGAAATGTTCAAGGGACTTATATAAGAAAAAGAAGATAAAAAATATGAACAGTGAAAAGACAGCAAACTCACAGTTATTAACAACCACACCTAAAACAAAAGCAAACTAAGAGGACAGCTAGATCAGGAGCGGAACCATAGAAATGGATATGGAAGGTTAGCAACAGGGGAGTGGGAGGAGGAGAAGGGGGGAGAAGATACAGAGAATAAGTAGCATAGACGGTAGGTAGAAAATAGACAGGGGGGGAGGGCAGGGATACTATGGGAAATACAGAATCTAAAGAATTTGTGACACATGGACATGAACGAAAGGTGGGGAATGGTGGGGGAGGGGTGTGCAGGGTGGAGGGGAGTAAAGGGGGGGAATGGGACAACTGTAATGGCATAATCAATAAAATATATTTAAAAAAGGAAAAAATAAAATTAATCAATCAATGAAAATGTTTTTAAAAAGTAAGAGGTCCTCTGGAAAAATGGAAAGCTGTAGAGGATCACAGTTATTATTATTAACTATTATCATAGTTATTAGCTTGAGGAAGTGGATCAGAGAGATTTATTGAATCTTTACAAGAGAAAGCTAATGTCTAGTGACTGTCAAATGAATTGAGCCATGGGGAATGAGGCTGCTGGAGAACATGGTCCCTTCCATTTCTCTATGAACCTCCTAAAGTGAGTCTGATCAGGGAGCATTTAACATGATACACAGGAGAAGCCGACAATTAAAGCGATGCAATCATAAACCTAGAGGATCTTGTGATAACTTTTCACAGCAATGGAAGGAAATATACTTGCTTTCAGTAAGAGATAGCATAGCAAACTCTTCTGAATAAAAACACCTCCAAGGGCATATACAGTTCAGAGGGTGATCATTATACCAATGCAGATGATGCAATAATCCTTCTCTCAGAAATATTAAAACAGGCCCTGGCTGGTGTGGCTCAGTGGCTTGAGTGCCAGCCTGCAAAGCAAAGGGTCACGTCGCTTTGCTTTCCTACTCTAGGGCCCATGCCTGGGTTGAGGGCCAGGTCCCCAGTGAGAGGCAACCACACATTGATGTTTCTCTCCTTCTTTTGCCCTGCTTTCCCATCTCTCTAAAAAATAAATAAATGAAATATATTTTTTAAGATGTTATTTATTTATTTTTAGAGGGGAAGGGAAGGAGAGAAGGGGAGAAATATCAATGTATGGTTGCCTCTCATGTGTCCCCCGCTGGGAACTGGCCTGCAACCCAGGCATGTGCCCTGACTGGGAATCGAACCATGATCGTGTAGTTCGCAGGCCCGCGCTCAATCCACTGAGCTATACCAGCCAGGGCAAATAAATGAAATCTTAAAAAAATATATTAAAACAGGATCTCAAAGAAAGTAGAGACTAAACGAAACAAAATCTTGATAATAGTTGAATCTAAGTGGTGGGTCTACATGAAGTTCATTGTACTATTCTCTCTACTTGTGCATATATTTGAAAATGTTCATAAGAAAATGATTTTAGCAAGGAGCCTCAGAAATTCAGAGGCCTTCCATGACTGGTGTGGCTCAGTGAATTGAGCGCTGAAGTTTTCCGTTCCTGGTCAGGGCATGTGTCTGGGTTGTGGGCTGGCTCCCCACTGGGGGCCTGCAGGGAGCAGGTGGGGGCATGTGGGGGGGAGCAGCTGATCCACATTTCTCTCCCTCTCTTTCTCCCTCCCTTCCTCTCTCTCTAAAAATAAATGAATAAGATCTTTTTTAAAAAAATTCAGAGGCCTGAGACAGCTACTGCTCCTCCTTTTTCAACACTGTTGACTTCTTTGTGGTTTAGGTGATTGTTGATTACCCTAGGCTTAGAACTACCCTCTTTATAGTAAATACAAAACAAAAAAAACTTTTGTGTTACTGAAAAAAGAAAAGAAAGGGAGGAGGGGAGGAGGGGAGCAGAGGACAGAGCAATGCAGGGGAGGGCGCAGCAGAAAGAGCGCTGCTTCCCCGTGAGCTGGACCAAATCCCAACTGCAGTTCCACCCCGCTCTAGCTGTGTGACAATGAGCGAGTGTGGGTCCTCTCTGTGCATCTTCTTCTGGAAAATTAGGACCTTGTTTCCCCCCCTGCAGGCTTGTTGTGAGGCTATCATTAAATAATAGATGTTGGCACATAGTAGGCACTCAAGACATCCTGACTATTACTGTTTTATAAATATCTCTATTTTACAAAATAGATATATTCAGGAGATTCTTTGCTTTACAAAAGAATTCACCACAGGAGCCCTTTAAGCCCTCAGGCCTGCTAGTGCATTTTAATCGGGACTGAGTTTGGAGAAACCCATTTACACATGACTTTTCAAGAAGGCAGCAGCCAAGGCACTAATGAAGACGGACAGATCTCAGAGAGAGCTCCCTGGGCAGGCTCTCTCAGATCCTGCCCAGCAAGATTCTCTGAAAGACTGGAGACTAAAAACATCTTCTCTGAGAACCCGCAAAGACCCAGGGGCTGCCGTCTGTGAAGCCTTTTTTCCATTCCTATTTGGAAGGGCTGTGGTATCTCCAGCTATAGGTCCAGCCTTAGGAAGACAATAGCGATAGGCTAACAACATTAGCTAACATTTACTGAGGGCAGTGAGAGGCACTGTGTTAATTCCTCGTGTATTATCCCGCACAAGACAATAAAAGCTAGTGTCTGTATAACCACAACAAGCGCTTTCGGATGAAAGAAGTTCCTATAATTCCTCCCTCACAAAGATCCCACAGGGTATTATGATCTCTGTCTGTTTCTTTCTCTCAGATAGAGGAACTGAGGCATGGAGTAGGTAAGTCATTTGCCCAAGGTTACCCAGCTGTAAGTGAGGGATTATCAGGACCAGTCTGAAGCCCACCCCATTACCGACCCACTGCTCCGAGCCCCACACCCCTCCCCACCAGCACTAGATGCAGTGGGGAGAGGACTGTAGGGCAGAGGCTCCCTGCTGGAGGCACTGCTCCTCCCTTTGCCCCCTCCCCATCTCACTTAGCCCTCCACAAGCTGTTGTCAATTACACTGAAGTATTTACAGCAACCAGTGGACCGCTGACACCTCTGTCCACGTGGGCCATAATTTGACGCTCAAGTTGTTAAACAGCCGCTTTTGAGCGCTCAGCTCTTCATACATGAGTGTCTCTCCCAAGAGCCAGGCTGGCTGCCTCTCAGCTTCTCCTGGTGCTTGCTCACCTCTCCTGCTGGCTCCAGGCGTGCACACATAGGCACACCTGCCAGAAACACCACCACACAAACACCTCCTCACCATTCCCATCGCAAAACAGTCTGAGTCCCCTGGTCAGGACACACGCACCGGTACACGTGATATGTATCACAGACTCCCAGCCCACCCAGTCCACACACCTCTTGTCACCAATACAGCAGGCATGACAAAGGTAAGGCCTGAGGATATTCTGTGTAAAGCAGATTGCACAAGTGAGCAGTTGCTAGTAATGCTCATCCCATGCATATTTCCACAAAGTATGTTCTCCCTCATAATTATTTATGGAAAAATTACCCACATGCTCAATTCTGAAACGGTGTAACCAGAAGAATAGTAAGTATATATTTTCACTTAGTTGTGCTAAATACGGAGGTCACTTGGATGTACCTGATCGCTGTGTTATCTCTCTGTGCGGGTGCAGAGCTCATTTCCCACCATCTGCGGCATGTTGGAAAAGGTTCATCCTGGTGGACGTGCCTAAGCCCCTGATTCTGCGTCTGTGCGTCAGTGCCTGTGTGTGTTTCAGGGTGGGTGGAGAGCTACGAGTGTGCTCACACACTAGCACACCTGCCTCCGAGTGTCTGTTTGTACAGAGCAGGCCCAGCACTTGACTGTGGAAGTCCGTCTCCGCAGGGAGTCTTTGCAGAGTAGGGCTGCACTTGTATCTGAGAGCAAACACACAGAAACCAGACCCCCACAGAAACCCCCTCCCGTTAGTGTAGCAGTGAGGGGGGCAGTTCTGAATGAGGTAAGAAAACAGGGGATAAGGGTGAGAGGGTGTGAGGGCCATGAGGGCAGAGAAAAAACTGGGGCCCATCACCCCAGAGGAGAACAGATTCAGGAACCCTTGCTCATCCATAATCACCAAGAAGATGGTCCAGGGCAGTGGAAGCTGACAGGTTGAGGGCATGAGGAGGCCACGGGTTTATGGCTCATCTGGGACCCTTCTGAGTCCCTTGGTCTGTGAGGACAGGGCTCAGCCTTAGTCCCTTCCCTGGAGGTGCTGAGTACGAGTGAGTGCTGAGGGGGTTCCATGGGATAGAGGCGGTGGAATGGAGTCCGAGTTGAGAAGGCACCTGCTTACGGGGGCCCTGGTCTCCTAAGACAAGGAGAGTCTGGCTAGCAGAGAAAGAAGTCAGAAAGACAAATGAGGAAAGGAAGAGGGGGAAGAACAAGGGAAGGAGGAGAACGGGAGGGGAGAAGGAATGTAAGAAGGGTGGATGAGAATACTCAAAGGAAACCCAGGGCTGTGCTGAGAGGGACGTGATGGGAGTGCTCTTGCAGCAGGAGCGGAGGGGACCAGGGTCTCTGCTGCCACCTTAGCCAGCCACTGATGGAAGGCTGTCCTGCCCTGTGTGGCCAAGCTGCTGAGTCTTCAAAGAAACCTCCCTGGGGCCTGGAACAGGCAGAGCAGGGATAGGGGAGGGCATAGATCCCTCAGCCACCCTGCAACAAGACCTGACTGGAGGCCCAGGGAGGAAGAGGAAGCTGGTGGGGAGAAGGAAAAAAAAAACACCTTAGTGAAGGGGCAGGGAAGCACAGAGACCCATGGAGTCAGATGTCAGAGTTCAAGTCCTGATGCTGTTTACAGTGCAACCAGCCACAGAACTGCACAAGTCTCACCTGGGAAAAAAATAGCTCTGATGCCCACCTCAAGGCCCTGTGAGGACCAAATAAGACCACGGGAGTGGCACTGCCTTCTGGTGACATCTCTGGGCCTCCTCAGTAACTGAGATTGCCACCACGGGGGAAGTCAGGAGATTCAAATAGAGATGACAGGGAACGGTTATCTGCCCACAGGGAGATTTTATTGTGAATACTTATGTGTGCTTGTATGGCCTGCCTCGTTCCACAAAGGATTTGAGTTGGCTGAGGGGAAAAGATCACTGACAGACCAACTGCAGGACTGGTGGGTGGGCAGAGGAATGAAGACAGAGGCTATAAGAAGGCAAGAGACCTCCAGGGAAAGAAGGTCATTCATCCAGATGTTCAAATCAACATTTACTTACTAAGCCACTAAGCACGTGTGGTTTTAGGTAACTCTACCTAGGGACAACAGTATGGCAAATGTGAGTTTATTCCCCTCCGTTCCAAACACATGGGGGCCTCTTTCACGCACCATGTGCCACATTCCAAAGATGGATCAGTCCCAAAGAATGCTGATGAAGAGAAAGAAAAGCAGATGGCACAGTGTTGGTCCATGGGCAGGTCTCCATCTGGGCATCCCACAGCCTGCTGGGAGCCAAGGCTGTTCTGAGTCACTTCTCTGCACAGGGTGGGACACGGCAGGGCTGGGGCGAGAGGAGGAATGGGAGGGGCTCCTGGGCTCTGGGAGCCACTCAGCAGACTGGAGCCAGAGGTCCCTGTGCCTCCTGAACTGAATTTACTAGAGTTTGCACTAAGGAATATCTTTTTTCCCTGTCTATTCTTTTCACGATAAAGAGATGATGCCCTCTGTATTTTCCACCAAAGCCAGTCACAGCCCTTCATCTGGGTCTTTAAAACTCAAAACGGAACAGAAGACTCAACAAGGAGACGTGGCAGAGGCAGTGTTGTGTGGCCACCAAGCCCCATTCCTTTTCCTCCTGCACACGCAGCTAGACAAAATTTCCCAGGCTCCCTTGCAGTGAGGTGGAGTCTTATGACTGAGTTCTGGCCAAGGGAAGTGGTCAGAAGTGATATTTACCACCTGCAGACCTGGCCCTTTAAAAAAATCTCCTCTAAATCTTCTGTTCTCTCTCCTCCTCTGCTGAGTTAGGAAGATCCAGTGGAGGATGCCAAGGGCCTAGAACTGGGGTCCACAATCCCCAAGGGGTCAATGAACAGAATTTGTTGGGTGGGCACGCCATAAATTTGAACAGAAAAAAATTTTAGCTTTGCTTTTTCAGCCTCTCAATTGAAATTAGGCATTTAATTTAATTATTAAGGGAGGCTGAAAAGAGAAAAAAATTCACACTATTCCCCATACCTGTAATCCTGTTGCCACAGAAATCACAGGGATTTTCCTGCATCATGTTAAGTTGTTGCAGGCCATTTGGGTTGACCTGTAAGTGTATTGTTAGTTCTGTTGCTCTTTCCTTATTTCACTTCTTATATAATTATATCACAAATTTACTCTACTGTTTTATCTTATGTATTATTAAATTTTTAATATTTTGACACCTGAATTTCAAAACAATTGATTTCTTTTGCAGTCCAGTGAACTGGGTTTTCTGCCTTGAAAAATCTTTATTCTTAGGGGTCCATAGGCTTCATTAATCTGCCCAAGTGGGTCCACAGCACAAAAACAGTCCCATAACCCCCCCCCAGCAAATGATGGAGCCCCCAGCAGGAAGGCTCTGGGTCTCTGAACAGCTGTGTGAACAAAGTGCCCCCCACCACTGATCATTCAGATTATGAAATGGATGGAAAATCATCTTAATTTTGTAAACTACAGGAGGAATGCAGGGTACACCTCTCAGCTGGAGTTAACCTTGGACTCACCTGTAGTTCTCCTACCTGCCCTTGCTCATAAAGGATGGAATGCTGCGGGTGCCCACACTCAAACTTCTACTGTCAGAATTCTCCCCAATCTTCAAGGCCCAGGTCTAATGCCACTTCCTCCAGGAAGTCTCCCGTCCCTTCCCACCTCCTCCCCTGCCACAAAATTGATTGCCCCTGACCTAAAGCACCAAGAGCTAGCAACAACAGACTGTGAGTTTCCCCAGGGATAAGAAACTGGATAAATTCCTTTCTTTTCCCCTACCCCACACCCCACTCCTATGGTGAGCGCAGTCCAGTGGGGCCAGTGAAAGTTTGCCGCATGGGAGGAAGGTGGGTGGTCAGAGAACTACCTGACTCAGCTCTATCCCACCCCTCACCCCACCCCCAAGCCGGTTCCAGTTCCACACACAGTATGCATATCTAAGAAAAACACAGGGGCAAGCAAAATGTCTACAGTTGTGAGTACATAAGAGTTTGTTCTTGTATTATTTATTAGAATTATTAACCTATTTTTGCTCACCCCTGTATATGATGGGGGAAGGAGGGGACAGTCTGGTGCTTTCCCACATTGGGCCTTAATTTCCTTTTCTGAGATTAGTTCTGCCCCAGCCTGGATTTTCATCCCATGTTGTCCTCTAGGTCCGTGTAGTCTGAGTAGCCAAGGAGATTGGAGGTCACAAAGGAGTTAACAACTCAACTTGTTGAGTCCTCCCCAACCCCAGTCCAAAGACACCTCCTGTGGGTCCCAGCTGAGTAGCCTCCTTGTCTTACACCCTTGAAAGCCACTCCCTCAGCCCAACCCTCCTTCCTCTGCCCCCCTGTCCCACCCCCATTGAGCACCTGGAGCACCTGGGGCAAGGATCACTCATCCTCTCTGTGCAGCTCCCGGAACCCTGGACAGCTGCTGCGCCTGGAAAAGCGGAAGAGGGAGGTTGGGGAAGGTGGCTCTCCAGCCCCGTCCTGCAGAGGGCGTCTGCCAGCCCAAGCTCTACTTGGAGTGGAGATGGAAATGGAGGCAACTGAGCTTGACTAGAGGCCCCCCTCTCCCTCCAGGTTATCTTGCTCCCTGTGGTCAGGGTCCCCAGCCCTGGATAATACTGTGCTCACTCCCTGTCCTCTACCACATCTGGCACCAGAGGTTGTTATTGTTTATTAAGGGTCAGACTTCTGAATAATACTAACTCCACTTGTCTTTGGGCCATGTGACTCACTTTTTTGGAGCACCTCCAACACATGGCTGATTTATTCACTTCATGCCAGGCCTTTGTGCCTTGTGCTGAGGGACAGAGGGATTGATGTATGGGATTCAAGTCTTGCCCTCAGGGAGTGCTCAGTCTGGTGCAGAGGGTGGAGCAGTAAGAGGAAAATAATATACCAGAGTAAATTCTTTAAAAGTGTGAGGTGGTGTAGGAGCCCTGGGGTGAGGCTCAAACCCACCCAAGGCTTGGCAGGTAGGAATTGGAGGGGAGGCATGACTTCCGGGAGGAGGTGACACCCATGTTGGTAGTGACCCAGTTAGAAAGGAGGAGAAGGGACGATCAGGTTCATGAACCATAGAATCATTGCTTCTTGGGCTCATCAAAGCATTGACTGGACTCCCGGCATTTTTCTTTCAATGAACAACTATTTATTGCGCCATATGTCCTGCTGGGTAAAAAGATCTCAAACACAGGAAGGCACTCCTAGCCCTGGCTCCCAGATGCCCCAGCCTCCACTGAATCAGTTCTCTTTAGGAATTCTCTCTCCTTGTCTCCGGGCTTTAGGGCATGCTCAGGCTTCTCCTGACATCCCAGAACTGGTTTAAAGGGTCAGACGGGAGAGGGATGGAGCAGCGACCAGTGTGGAGTGGAGGTGGGGAGCTCTGCTTCTGTGCCAGAGCTGCGGAACCTACCCCCGCACCTAACCTGTGCAGGTAAGTCTTGAGAGGAAGAGCACAGAGTCAACCCAGGTAGCCCAAGCACGGTTGGCACGGATCTTCCCCGGTCAGTTTAGGGGCACACCTGTTAGCTCAAGGTCCGAAATGGGTCGCTCTGTTGGCACAGGTCACCCCTTTTAACGCTAGGGCGGTCTGCTTTGGAACAAAAGGGTTCTGGGTTGCAGAGTCGACCTCTAACAGACGGCCAGACCCAGTGGGGTGGGGCGGGGCGGGGCGGGGTCACCTAGGTAGGAGCCGGTGAGCTCGCAGTACTTTGGGACCAGCGGCGCCCCCAGGTGGCTCGCCCGGGATATGGATCGAGAGGGTTTCAGGAACCCAGCTCCTCACATCCTCCTCTGGGTGACGATGACATCCGGGAGGACTCGAGTCCTGGGCATTGGGAGTCCGGAATCGCTTCTGCTTCCGAATTTTCTTTGCGGGCACGTTTGGGGCTCTCTCTGTTCATAGGGTGTAATTTGGTGCATGAGAACACCTGAGAGCGAGAATCTTGGTCGCAGACCGGGAGGAGACCTGGAAACACCAGCCCCCGGGGAAGCGAAGACAGATCCCGCCCTTTCCCTCCGGCCCTTCCGATACGCCTGGGTGCCTGTCTGCAAACTACCCACTCTGACAGCGGCGGTGCGTGCCCTCTCCCCGCCTTTGGGTACTTCCTGATACGACCCCACAAAATCTTAAGTTCTCAGTTTGCCCTCAAACGGCGACACTCTTCCCCACTCCACATGGGGACTGCTCCCCCCACAGCAGACCACCACCTGCACAGGTTCCAGTTCTCCAGCTCCTTTGAAGTGCCCCGTCTCTCTCACCTCCGCCTAAACAGTCAAACATTCCCAAGGGCTTCCCAGAAAGGGAAGGATGGAGCCTGGGAGAAGAGACTGGAGTGAAAGGGAGCTGGGGTAGAGGCTCCCTCTCACACTTCTAGCCAGCATGTTCACCCATGCCACCCTAGCCCAGGGTCCACACTGAGACACAATGGGTGGTGTGAGAGCTCAGCAGGCTGCCACGTGGCAACTCACCTTCACACTCACTCACCTTCATGCTCATCACATTCCCCATCTTTCACAAAGGAGACAGGGTCACTCAGAACCCAGGGACCAAGGAATCTGTGGACACTTGGCCACCCTCCTATGGCCCCACCAAGGAAGGGCAATCCCCAAGTCTGGGAGGGAAGCCCCTGGGGTCCAGAAAGGAAAGAGCCAAGCCACCCCACCACTGCTGTACACAGTGGAAGCACTGAGATGGCCACCTGGGTTGTGTCTCCGGAATCCCAGCCCAACCTGTGACAGACAGGCCAGTACTGTCTTATCCTGCACCCTCACTGCAGAGCAGAGGGAGCTGTGGAAGGAGTGAGAACTCTTCAACAGACTAGAGGAAGAAGCTGTGAGAAGTCACTGGCCCCTGACCTGGAAGTCAAATCCAGGCTAACATATTCTAGCTCCATTTCTCAGACGGAGAAATTGAGGCTCAGTGATGGTGGGAAGTACTGGCCCAAAGTCAGAGGGCCATCAGCCTGGCTAGATTCAGGAATCCTTACCCCCAGTATTAGATAAGTAATCACCCTCAGGATGGGTGCTAAAATGAAAACCAAGGAAGGGGAAAGAAGCATCAAAGCTCCGGAACCTTCCGTGAGTGAGAGTAATTCAGAATTGTATGCTGTGTGCATGCACACACACATACACTGACCTACACCCCCATACCTCAGAGCCCCAGAAGCTGGACCAGCACACCTGGACACAGGAAGGAATGGCTCCAGCCAGAACAGCCTCAGGTTTAGATAGCCAGGATTTTCCTTCACTTATTCTCTGCTGTGTGAAAGTTCTAGAGCCAGATGGGGCACCACAGGAAGTAAGGCCTGGAGTAGCCAGGTGAGCAGACGGGCTGACAAATCCACCAGCTCTTAGAAGCAGAGGGGCAGGGGTGCGACTGCCGGGACAGCTGGAGGGGAAGAGATAACTGACTCACCAACTCAGACCATCCTGCCCCCCTTCATCACCCCTTCCTGGAAACCAAGCTGGTGTCCAATCTTCTTTGTGGCTGGCAGCTGGGAGAAGGGTTCAGCTACCCCCCCCCCGCCCCAGCCCACGAACGCAGAGCAGGGTGGGACGCAAGATGCTATTGCTCATCCATTGTCCTCCCAACTGCCCACCTAGCACCTCAACCACCTAAGGGTGACACATTTTGTGCCCTGATTTATCCAGACAACTGTCTGCTCTTTCACACCTTGATCATTTTCCTCCTGTCCTGCCACTAGGAAGGAAGGAGGATTTGGGAGGATCCATAGCCCAGAGAACACTTGAGGTTTCCCTAGAGTACAAGGAGAGATGCTAAGTTTTTTATTTTCCTCAATATATCTAGCCAAACGCTTTCATGTTTAATGCTGGTACATAGAGGCTGCAGGCTCGTTCTGTCTGCATCCTTCTGAGCAACTTTGGGCAAACCCCTCCCTCACCCCTCCTCCGTACCTGTTTCCCCATCCATTCAAAGTTAGCCTTGGAATCTTGCAAGCTCTAGTGTTACAAACCGCCTCCCCCCACCCCGCCACTCTGTGCAGTTAGGAAGAGAGGGGACTCCCAGTACCTTCCAGGAGAGCAGGTCAGAGTCCAGATAACAGAGCCTCTTGGCCACTCTGGCACAACCTGGACCCATCCTGAACCCAAGGCAGGCTAAAGGGGCTGGACACCTGCAGGAAAGAGAACCATGGGGGAGGGGGCAGTCTGCTCCACTCATGGCCAAGCCACTGTTCCCCCGAGTGACTTCACTGGGTGCTCTGAGTTCCCAGCTTTGTCTGCAGTGGGAAGGAAAGCAAGGAAAAAGTGGGCAGGTCCGAGTCTTCATTAAAAGAATAAGGGAAGAGGCTCAGAAATCAGGCCCCCTCCTCTTCATCCCTGCAGGGACTCATTCCTAACACTTTATCCTCCACACCCACAGCCCACCTGCCTCTGCCCCAGCCAACTCAAGAAGAGGGGAGCACATTCTGGGGTTCACACTGGTACAGTCACAAATACGTATGTTAGCACAGAGTCATAAATATTCTCCCCCAACCACAGTCACCCCAACACATTTACACATACCTGTCCCCCCTCATGCTCAAACATATGCAAAGCCACAGACCCTCAAATACCCAAAGACACACACACACACCTACGGACAGTGATACCTGTAACTGTCATCATGAAGTGGAAACCTGTCACCACTAATCCTTCAAACACCAAACATGTTTCTTTTTTTTACCTCAAAGATGGTGATGATCACTTGTTTTGCCTTTGCCTCAGTTTTCAATGCCAGAATTAGACTGTGTGTAATGACGCTAAACAGATGTTCGCTGCTGGTACCTCCAGTACATCACCCAGCACACAGTAGGTGACCAATAAATATCTGTGGATGGAAGGAAGGAGCCAGAGAGGAAAGAGCTCTCCAGGGCTGGTGGCAAATTAACTCGCCATTTAAACCTTACTAGGTAGTTCAGAGGGGGAACTGCTGGGCACGGACAGCCTTGATGTCCGTGGCACACTGCTCAGGTGGTCAACAGACAAACGGAGGGGCCCAGCTGCGAGGTGCAGACCACAGGCCAGAGTGACTGTCTGGGGCTATCAGAGCCCAGAAGCTGCCTGGCAGCCCCTCTGCCCGTGCCTTGCTATATCGAAGACCCTGGGTTTGCAGAAGCACGCTGGGAATGACCCTTCAGGGCCTCCACAAAGCGTGAGGCGCCCGGACATGACAAGCTGGATGCGGAGCCTGCCCACCAGCGCTTCCAGCCCAGGGATTCAAGTCCTTGTACCGAGGGTCCAGGTCCTTGGATCCAGTCTCCTGCTCCGCAACCGAATTGCTGTGTGATGTGAACTTGGCCCCTTCCGCTCCAAAGCAGAAAGTAGACTGGTTAGTCTTCAGGCCCCTCTAACCTGCTGCCATCTGGGCCCGTCTGACGCTAATTTATGTGATAACCTCACCAACCGCCCACTTTGCTTGTGGTGACTTGGAGTAAGTGGAAATAGTTCAGAAAGTTTGGGTCATTTGCGCGGAACTCGCCACTCGAACCCACCGAACCCACTGCGCCCGAGGGAAGAAGCAGCACGGAGGGAGAGCAACGATGGCGGGGGAGGGGTGCTCTCCCCAGATCCCCGGGGCCCGCACATCTGCATCTGAATGGGATGGGGCGTCGAAGCGAGGAGTCCGAACACCTGCTGGGGGAGAGGAGGAGAGAGCGAGGCCCCTTTGTAAGCAGCCCCGCGAATTAATTCGGACAATAAACCCCCTCCTGTACCCTCAGCGACCCCCCACCCTGACACGCACACTGGCAGTGTCAGCACAAATCATCTGAAATACGCTTTTCAAGGCCGACGTGATTTTTACAGATCAAAGAAATGAATTTAAATGTTTTCCTCCCCTGCCCCAATAATTCGTCCTTTTCAGTCCTAAAATCCGTGCAGTCCCAATGCAAAGACATTTCTAACTGCATACACAGACATGCCCCAGAGGTGAGACCAGCCTGCGGCGGTTTTCCAGCGTCCAGAAACCTGCGGAGAGGACCCAGGCCCTGGCTCCCCCGGGCAAAACGCGCGGGGCCCCTGTAGTGCGTGCGGGGTTTGCTGAGCAGGAGTCGGAAGCCGCCAACGCTGGGCTGCGGGGCGGGGGGAGGACGGACCGGTTAATACCCAGAGCCTACGGAACACCTCCAGGCGACGAAACTGCGGAGAGGAAGCTGGCGTGGCGGTGAGGAGGGCACCGGCGCAGAAGACTGCCGCGCGGAAAAAGGCAAAGGCACAGGCAGCTGGCGGCTTCGGCGCAGAGTCCGTTTAGAGCGAATGGAGAGCTCTCCGCAGTGACCCAGGACTCAGAGCTGGGAGCCGAGTGAGGGTCGGGTACAACCCCGCGGATATCGGAGCCCAATCCATCCCTGGGGCGAAGACACCGGACAGGTCCGCCTTCTTCCCGCAGCAGTCCGGAGCCTCCGGGCCTCTGCCGGGGCCGCGGCCTCGCGCCGCCAACGCTCGCTCGGCTACGAAAGGAGGCGGTGCCCGCTCCGCCCCGCGCCGCGCCCACTAGCTGGCGAAAAAATTCGTCCCCGAAACCAGAGCTGGGAAGCTCTGTCCGTCTTTCAAGCTCTCTCTGTTGGTACGTGTCTATGCCGACCTTAAAGAACAGAGGAATTCCGCTCCAAAACTCCAAATGACATCTTTTGCTCTCAAGTGCTCTGACGGACATACAGCTTAGGAGGCTTAATTATCCTCCATGACCTCTGCCCACCTCTAAGTCCTCTTTCACCGTTTCTCCTGAACTCTCAGAGCACCATTCCCCGGGACAAATGTGAGCTGGGTCTCATCATTCTGGACAGTTCTTCTGGACACGCCTCTAGGTCCCAGCCTATCCAACCTTTTGAACCACGTATCGGAATAATTTAGGCGCAAACCCAAACTCTCCTTGCTTCTCTGTGGGCGGAAGAGCAGGGTTTGAACTAAATCCTGAATCCGGTCGGTAAAGACCCTACGCAAGCTGCCTCCTCCCATCGCCCCCTAAGCTCAAAATCCTACGAGACACGGTCCACGCTCGAAATCTCTTCTCCCTTTCTTCTGCGAGGTCCCTCGTTTAAACAGCGTCGGCGCCTTTATTCGCTTGACCCGATGTGGAGGAAAACCGGCCGGATCAGTCATTGTCTGGTCCGCCACCGCCCCCACCACGGCCGCAATCAGTGTCACAAAACGCCCCTTTCAACAGATTCCAAACCCTCTTCACCCGGGCGCACCGAGCCTTCAACTTCATTAAGTGCGCGCTGCGGCGGCGCTGGAGGAGGCGAAGTTTAAATAAACCCGAGAGGAAAAGGCGGGGGGAGGGGGTGCTGGGGAGAGTTGCTAGTTGAAGGGGAGAAAGTGAAGTATTTTTGAAAAGAGGAAAAAAGTCATTGGGGGGAAAGCGCTTTGTAACCACGAAGACGCGCCTGCTGTGGCGAGAACAAATTGGATATGGAAGGAAAGTGTCCTCCCCCAGCTCGACTCGTGCTCCTGGGTGGTCCGGGGTGCCCCAAGAGAAAGAAAGATGGGGAAGAATCGGCGAAGAAAAGAATTAACCACTTTAATTGCGCTGCAAGAGAGAAGTGGGCAGGAGAAGCTCACTGATGTGCCTTGATCAGCAAAACCAAATATCCTTCAATAAAATAAAATAAAATAACTGCCCTTAGCCGTAGCTGGAAGAATATCAAAGTTTGAGAATCAAAGCTGTTCTCAGCCATAGAAAGTAAATCTGCAAGATTGGGGAAATTGTGCCCGGAAAGCCCCCCTCCCCCTTCTTGCGGCCTGGGGCCTCCCGGCGCCGGATGAAAAGGAATGAAATTGAACGAAATTGAACGAAATGAAGTGAAATTGACCAGTGAAATTCGCCAATTTTCTTCCTCTTTAAACTGCCCGCTCTCTCGGTAGCACTCTGCGAACCCCAAGCCGATTTCGTAGTATTTTTTTCCTCACCTCGAAAGATGAAGGTGTGCCCTGGATATTTTCTTATTATTGTCACCAATTGTTGGGGCCTGTGGGGCCAGAGGCCCCGCTATCTTCCACCCAGACAGTGGGGGAACTCACAGGAGCCGCTGGAGATGGGATGGCTTATTTCTCCTCCCGCCAAGGCTAGCCTCCTAAGAAAGCCACCTCTCACACTAAACACCCAACCCCATGCACCCACAGGGTAGGAGGGAGCCACCTACAGAGCTCCTCTGGTCTGGAAGGGATGAGGAGCCAGAGGACTCGACCACAAAAATCTGAGATTCCCTCCTTGCCCCTCCCCACAGTCCAGGTCTCAGATAGGTCTTCGCCAGCTCCTAATTAATAAGTTCCTGGCCCGCACAACCTAAAGGGGTCCCAAATTCCAAACACCTTCCCTCTCCCCTGCTTTTGGGATGCAGCTCTCCCAACAATTCTTTTTCTAATGTTTTTTACGACCAGTTGGGCATCGGTGGCTTCTTTCTGGACACCAGTCCTCAGCCATAATTACATCTGGCCTATAACTGGCCTTCGCTGGGGGGAAACTTAGGTCTGAGTCATGGGTCTGAAGTTCCAAGCTACCTAGAAGCCCCCAAAAGGGTGTTTCTCACTCCTCCCCAGTCCTCTCATTTCTACGTTTTCCTGATATGGACACACCCCCGATACACACATAAACACCAAGCAATACACTCAGAAAAACTCACAGATGCTTTCACAAAGACAAGTCAAGGAATCTGGAAGGATTTGCTGCTTCTCCTGCAGGTAGCAGTTGTGGAAGTACCTCATGTATCCACCATCAGATGTGAATTCTGACTGACCTAATTTTCTCTGTTCTAAAGAGGAAAAACCAATTGATAAGACTTTTACTTGAAGCTCCAAGCTAATATCTGGGAGTGATATATCTGTGGTAGATGAGATTATGTGACCCACAAAATGTTTTACTGTGGGCAAACACACGGTCATGTTCAACCTTCCTCAAGTGAAAAGAAATGAAGGCAAACTCAACAAAGTCAGTCAAGCAAGCGGCCAGCCAGAGACCATAAACCTGGTATCAACAGACATTCCCTCTTTTTATCATTGAATGTGGCCTTACAACACCTGGGTTGTTCGATAAAATCACGGCCCTCAGTACTCATCCTCCCTCCACTTCTCAGTCTCTCAGGAAGATGGAGGAGAGGGTATCTCACCTCTGGCAGAGGGGCTGATTTTACCACCGGTGCCTAGAACCTTGTCTCTCCACTGGGGAAGGGGCTGAGAGACCTAGCAGTCCCAACCACCCTCCCCCAGCCCCATGCAGTCTTCCCACCCTGTTCTGACCCTCTTCTGAGACGGCACTCTGTCATCTTCCCCCTCCTTCTTTCCTACTATTGCTAATGCCTGGGAATCTGGTTCAAGAAACCTGTATGGCTTCTCCCTGCCTGCCCCTCTCAAGATCTCTACATCTGTCTTCTTCCTTCTGTCATTCGTCTCCCAATCACTGCCCTCTGCGTGTGTCTATTTTCCGTGAAGGCTGACCTCCCTCTTCTGCACCTCCCCATCACTCCTTCTCTCCTACGACCTCAGTTGAAGGTACAGAGAGAAGAGCTACAGAGTAACCATCTTTGTTTCACCCAAAGCATCTCCTCAAACCCAAGGTGCTTGCAAGTCTGGACGCTGGGAGTTCCGGACCCAGGCATAAAGCTGGAAGCCTCAGACGGCTCATGAAAGGCACTAGCCAGTCCAATGACTTTGCCCTCAAGCAATAGGTTCTGACTATGAGCACGGCTCAAGGGTTGGGGAGGTTTTCGCTAACAGAGTAGGACTACATTGACCCTCTCCTTTAGCATATAGCTACCTCAGACTGGAAAAGAGAGGGGTTTCATGGTCCCCAGTTCAAGCCTTTTATGCCGACTGTTCTGTGGTGGTGGTGTAGATCAATGGAGATTCTACAGTGGCAACAAGAAATCTCTCTCCTTTTAGGAGCACAGGAAGAGACAGTGACAGAATCACAGAGACACTCACATAAATTAACACAGGTACCTGACATACATCTCATCCCCCTAAAAGGACAACAAGGCAACCCAGACAAACAAACACAAACCACAAGCTCCATAAAAGCCCCGGTGCGTAGGAGCACACTGAAAACTTGCCAGGAGACACAGACACTCAAATGGCACTTAATCGGTGTAGTGTCCATGAGCACTGGGCACCCAGATCTGCCCAGCCCATGCTTAAGTCTGAACTTGAAGGAGATGAGACTCCCCAGGTGCCTTTCAAACAAAACCTCTCTGCAAAGCCCAAGGCAGTGACCTTCCTGGACCAGAGCGAAAATGAAAGTGCTGGACGGGTCACAGGCCTCCCAGAGTTCTGAACAGCAAGGGCCAGTGCCATACTTTCCCCCTAAACCAAACAAGCCCATGCCCTCCTCTGCCTGCCTGGGCTGCCCTGGGCTCTTCCTCAGTCCATCTCTGCCCAGAAGCTGGGGCCTTCCGGGGGAGACCCGACTAGGTAAAAACGGGAGTGCAGGCAAGCAGACAGAGCTGGTGACTGCTGGAGTTCACATACATTTATTCAATTGACACCAATGGGGACTCGGGGGAAGACAGATTTTTCTTTTCTTCCACACAAACCATCAGATGACTTCACAGAACCTCCCCACAGTGGAGAATTCTAAATCAATGCACACCCGGGGGACAGAGAACGCACATAGCAGCCCGCTGTACAGATATTTACACATAATTACAGGGCCCCCTGCCACAGGATGTGCCCTGGCCCACCCCACCCCCACCTCTCCAGTCCCTGACCCGGACCCTCCTCTCCCACCCCAAACTCATTGCCTTAGCTACAATAAATATCCCAGGGCCTGGGGCAGAGCAGAGCGCTGACAGGACCGCTGGCCCTGGTTGGCTGGACCCAGCCGGCCACGCGAAAGAGGAAAAGTTCCTTCAAAAGCACCCCAACACAAAAGAGGAACGATGTTTCCCAGCGGAGTGGAATCCAGGGTTTCCGCAGGGGTTGCGGAAGCCCCTCACTTCACCCCTCGGTTCAGCTTCACCTGTGTAGACACAGCTTTAGGCTTCAGAGAGAACGAACTTCCTTGAAGAAAGGCAAGGGGGGGGGTTGTATTTTTCTTTTAAGCACGAAGCAGGTATTAGGTGTCTTTAAATTATAATATTGGGCAGGTAGACAGGGCCTCAAAGTCGGGGAAGAAGTGGAGGAGAGATAAAGACCTCTCTGCGCGGTCAGTGTTTCAGGCAGGATCCGCAGGGCCGGGGAGGGCACCGGGGAAAGCGTTCTTCCCGGGCTGCTAGAAGCACAGAGGCTCGGAAAATGCGAAGACTTTCCCCTTCCCCTCTTACTGCTCATACTGGAATGGGATCATGGCTTGCGACCTCGTCGCGAAGACCCGGGCCTCTCCCTGAGCGATGGAGCCCGCTTCTTCCCAACAATCGCCGAAATTCTGAGCGTGGAGCCAAGTCACGCGCAGGCCCGAGGTCTGGAGACTCTTCATAAATAGACTCCCTGAGTTCCGCTGGGGCCGCAGGAGCTCTCGGGAGAGGTTGAGGAGTACGGGCCGAAATGGCCCGGAGCCCGACGCGGTCAGAAGTGGCAGCCACTGAGACCAGCAACTTTGCCGGCAAACGGGGGCCCTGAGGACAGGAGGGAGTCCCCGGGGTGCGAGAGGCGGATGTGGCTGGCCACTGGAGCCAGAGCCGGGGCAGTCAGCATGGCCAAGACTTGGGCTTGACCCCCAGGACCCGCTGCCGCCGCCGCGAACGGTGATGCCGGCGAGCCCTCGCCTCCGCCCGGGGGTGCTGCCCCGCCGCCACCGTGGCCCATGATGTGGTCTATAGAGAAGGAAGGCCTCTGCCCGGCCCCGGCACCCCCCGCGCCCGCACCACCGCCCGTGTCTGTCTTGAGGCCCTGGCGCAGGAGTGCGGTGGACAGACCGGCCGCTGTGCCAGCTGCGGGAGGGCTCAGTGACGCGGGGTAGAAAGCTTTGGCGCAGCCCAGCTCTGCGCCCAGGAAGGCGGGCAGGCCTGCGGGGCCTGAGCCCGGGCCCGACCCTGTGCCAGGGGCAGGCGCAGGGGCTGGAGCCGAGGCCGCGCCGGCGAACACGGAGGCCGTCGGAGGTCCTGGTGGAGGTGCAGCGGCACGACCTGCGGGCACCGACAACTGGCAAGGCGCTGCAGCGGCCGCGGCAGCGAAAGCGAAGGCGTGCGGGTGTGGGTGCGGATGCGGGGCCGGGCCCGGAGGGGGGGCGCCGTAGGCAGGGAGCGCCAACCCGTAGCTGTAGCCGTAGGCGCCGTAAGCGGCGAAGCCCGGCAGGAAGGCGCCGGGGTCCCCCGCCGCCGCCGCGCCCCCGCGCAACAGCAGCTCCGGGTGAGGATGCGGGTGCGGGTGCGGCGGCGGGAGAGGCTGCCGCTTGAAGCGCTTGCGGCGCCGCAGGAAGCTGCCGTTGTCGAACATGTCGGCGGACTCCGGGTCCAGCGTCCAGTAGTTGCCCTTGCCCGGGTTGCCCGGCTCGCGAGGGATCTTGACGAAACAGTCGTTAAGGGAGAGGTTGTGGCGGATGCTGTTCTGCCAGGCGGGGAACTTCTCCCGGTAGTAGGGGAAGCGCCCGCTGATGAACTCGCAGATCTCGCTCAGCGTCAGGCGCTTCTTGGGGCTCTGCAGGATGGCCATGGTGATGAGCGCGATGTACGAGTAGGGCGGCTTCACCAGCGGGCTCCGCGTCGCCGCGCCCCCCGACGGCGGTCCGGGTCCGGGCCCCGCCGCGCCCCGGGCCGCCGCCGCAGTGCCTGACCCGGGGCTCCCCGCTGCGGCCGCCGCCCCCCGCGGCGCTAGAGCGCGGGGCTCGCCGTCCGAGCAGCCGCCCGACTCCTCTTCCTCAGCTGCGTCCGCCTCGGCTTCCTCCGAGGGAGGCTCCGGGCCGTGCGGGAGTGCGTCCCGCGGGACCCGGGGCCCGGGGCGGGCCAGGAGTTCCCCCCCACCGCTGCTGCCGCCGCCGCCGCCCACCACGTCTATGTCTGCGTCCGCCTCGGACAGAGCGGCCGGGGAGCTCTCGGAGGACATGATCTCGCAGCAGCAGCTGCCCAGGGTCATGGTGCCGCCGCCGCCACCGCCGTTCTCGGCTCCGCTCCGGCCGCGGCTCCGGCTCCGCGGCGCTGCCTGTAGGGCGAGTGTGTTTTGCGCGCGGGCGGGGAAGGGGCGGGGGACTGAGGCGGGTCGGGAGGGGTTCCCCCAGCTCCGCAGCGCCCCCTCGTGGCCTAACTCGGCCGCGCTCCCCTCTGGGTGAGCGCCCGACCCGCTGCTCTCTCTGGGGCCCCGGAGCCCGAGCCGGGCCTGCCCCCGGAAGGAGCCGAGGCCTCCTCTCGCCCTGACCAGTCTCGGGCTCCGGGCCCCCCGGGACGTGGGGAGGGGAGGGCCGGGGAATTCGTCCCTCCCGCCTAGCGGCTGCCGAAGCGGAAGAGCGCGAGCCCGGGGCGGAGCTCCTAGGGCGGGGCGGGGCGGGAGTCGGCGGGCAGAGTGGCTCCGCGCAGGGGCCCGGCGGGAACAAACAACCGCGGCGGCTGGAGCTCTGCTCCGCCGGGAGGCGGGTCCTCATCCTCCCCGCAGACCCCACAAGCGCTTCGCTCCCAGGAGCTGCTGCCTTCAGTGGGCTCAGCCCCTGAACGTTAAGGTTCACACGGCCGCCAACCAGAGCTGGGAGAAATAGCGACAGCCCCCACCCCATCGTCTGTGCCCACTGCAGCGCCGGGCCACCGAGGTCGACACGCAGTTCAAGTGCGAAGGTGGCCTGAGACTCCAGGACAAACGCCGCGGGAGCGGGGCCCGCCAGATCCTGAGCAGCTTCCGGCCCAGGGGGAGACGTACTTGATAAACCGAGAGGAGCAAACTTGGAGCTCTCAACCCTCGGGCCTCGGAGAGGTGAGAGATTCCGACTGCTCCCCTCTCTCTCCACAAGGCTTGGACCCGGTCGCCATCCCCCTTGTCCCGTCGCTGGACTCCAGACTTGATAGTGTGCGCCGCCGACCCGGGGAGTGCGCCGCCTGCCCGTCGCTCCCGCCCGAAGCTTCCCGTGCGGCGCTCGGCCCGCATTCTGCGAGCGCGGTCCGGCCTGTCGCTCGGAGTTTGCCTGCACTTAGACCCTTTTCTGTCTCTTATCTGATTGTCTCAGGCTCCGTGATTCTGTGTCTTTCTCGTGCTCGGTGAATCCTTGTCTCCGTTTCCTGTGTAAACCGTGCTTTTGCTTGGGTGTCTGTTACTGGGTCTAGGAATCCCTCGCTCTGTTTTCCTCTCTTCCCCCCACTCCCTGACTCACTGAAGGGCTGCCCCCCAACTTTCTGGCAGGATTTGTACGCTCTACAGACGGACAGCGGGACTCCCACGGAGACCTCCCCCAGCGAGCCTGTCTGCAGCCCCGGGCTATTGTTGCCTTCAACTCTCAGAATCCTGAGCACACAGGTTGGTCCTGTGCCCTTGTACCACTGCCGGGTTCCTTTCCATCTCATTAGGCCTCTTTATCCGCTGGTCACTCTCCGGAACCCAGCAACGGGCAGCACACGCTCAGACTGGGCCGGTCTCAACCTCTGGGGGGTGAAAGGGGAGATGGGCACTAGAGGTGGGCAAGTACTAAGCTGAGGGACCTGCTGCTGCCCCGACAGCGCCGCGCAGTGGCCAAAGCTCCGACATGCGAGGCCTGAGACCCAGCTGCCAGTTCCACAATCGGAAGGCTACATGACAGTCAGCAGGTTACTTGCCCTTCCCAGCCTCAGTTTCCTTCTTTGCGAAGTAGTTAAGAGCAGGGAACCAGCCTAGAGTCAGGCTTCTGGAGTCCCAATCCTGTACTTATCATCTCCACCACCTTGGATACGTTTCATAACTTTTTGTACCTCTGTTTCTTCCTCTGTAGGAATAAGATGAAAAATACCTTGGTCGTGACTAATAGGAGGTAGTAAACAAATCATTCTGGGCTACTTTTGAAGAGGGTATTGTGAGCACTACAAAGACTCTCAGGGAGAGAGAAAGGACTTGAAGGTGGTGTAGTCTCCTACCAGATCTCAAGCCTTGGTCCAGCTCCCTGATTGGGTGAGTTACCACTGCCATCTCCTCACTGTGCTGAAGTAGGTCCCCAGTAGAGAAGCACTGGAAGGAGAGTGGGAGGGGATTTGCAGCTTCTGCAGGCTGTATGCCCTTAGCGGGGCCGATGTGAGGGTGGAGGAATTCCCGCCTTCATCTAAAAGCAGCCTCCAATGTATGGAATAATTTAGTGAGAATCCAACTCTTCAATTCCACAGGCAGGGCGATAGAGTCCCCAAGGGGGTAAAGACTCTTCTAGGCTCCTCCAACAATTCAGATCAGGGCTGGGTGCAACTGTTGCCACAGATTCCTCAAGCTAGAGTTCTCCATTCTCCTGAGGCAAAGGAGGCTGGAAGGCAGGTCTGACTGCTCCTGTCCTGTGAGAACGCCTCCTCCGGGCTTCTCTGTGGGACCTCAGACTGAGGAGATCCACCCAGTATGCTAGGCCTGCGTAAACACTGCTCTTAGGGAAAAGAAAAGAGCCCCAGTCCTGAAGCCACAGACAGGAAATTGGGGAGGGATTGGTGGCCCTGAAATCAGAATTTCCTAGGTGATGGGGATGGGGTGGGGTAGGGGGTGTGGAGGGGAAGCTTTGAAGAGAAGTTTCTTTCATGAGTCCAGATAAACTCACATACCTAGGGTTGCTAGATTTAGCAAATTAGTTTTATACCCCCAACTTGCTCAATCTCTCTCATATCACAGACACCCTACACAGTCTACCACACACCAGCTCCAGCCCAGCTCAGTTCTGCTAGTGTCCAAGTAAATGGAGAGAAAAACAAGACCTGCCTCATCCCATTCCATCTCACCTTCTAAATGTCTTCCTTTCTAGAATGGCAAATGAAAGTAAGTAGCTTCCTTCCTTGCCAGATCTCTCCTAGTTCCCCATGCTCCAGCCCCCTGGCCAGCTTCAGGGAAGACTGGCTGAGGCATTTGCTCCAGATATCCTGCTTCTAATGCTCCAGGCAGAGCTCTACAGAGCAGCTGCAGTTGCAGGCCCTGCCTCTGCCTGGCCCTGCTTCTCCCCGACTGCTGCTGAGACTCAGGTTGGGGAACTGGGACACAGGAGCCCAGCCCCAGTTCTGCAAAGTGTGAGTGGCACATGATCTTCAACCACGCACACTTTTACAGGAGTGGAAATCAATCAGGGAGGCCTAGGAGATCATGTGATTTGCCAGGCTTGTGGGGAGAGGGCTAGGGTGGGGGCAGTTGCATTGGACCCAGGTGCCTGGACTCCCAGCCCAGGCCTGATCTGCGTATCCAGATGACTGCTTAGTTCCTGACCCGGCCACTCTTGCCTGAGGAGGGGTGTTTGGGGGAGCTTCTCATCCTTCCCAAGGTTCTGAGCCCATCTGTTTTGAATAATGCCAGGAGTAAGTGTACTAGGGACTGGAAGAAGGGCCACCGGGGGGATTAGGGATTCCTTTAGTTTCTGCCCTTTTCCTGTGGCTCCTGCCTTTCCCACCTCTGCGACCCCTTCCCCCCCCCGCCCCCCACCGCGGCGAAAACCTGGGCCCTCTTGGGCTCCAGCACCCATGGCTGCAGCCTCCAAGAAGCTGGAGGCGACCGGCTCTGAGGGACTTTTTACAAGACAGCGTGCCCAGCCTCCTTCTTCGTCTGCTTCATTATTTGGCCCCCTCTCTTGCGCAGCCCAGAAACGATTGGAAGGAAGTGTTTGGGGAGGGTCCTTTCGGAAGTTTTTCACTCCACCACTTTCGGATTACCGGGAGAAGTTACGTGTTTACTGAGCTTCGTTGCTCTCAGTAGCGTCTCTCCCCGTACGTCACCCCCCTTCCCTCCTTGTGGCCCACGTAGCGGTGCTCTTCGAGCTCCGGAGAAACGAGAGCTAACAGAAGATTGTGGAAATATAATGAAGTCAATAGAAGAACTGGATAATACGGCGGTGAGGTAACTAGCGGTGGGGGTCTGCGCGGACCGATTACCTGCCGCCTTCCCAAGGTTCCAGGAGCGAAGAGGTCCGTGCTTCAGAGAGCCCAGGCTGCAAAGCGCGGGCAAAGGTATACAACGCCTTCGCACTTTTCTCATCTTATTCACAAACCTGGCTAGCTTCGGGGAAAGTGTCCAGACTCGCGCAGTCGCCTGCCCTTCCCGCCCCTCCACGAGGCTGCAGCTCTGGAACAAGACGATGTTTGGGTGCAGCCCGGACAGCTTCCGACCCCAGATCTTCGCCTGCTCCAGAGTGGTCAGCACCCTCTCCCCAGCTGGGAGGCTGGAGACTCCAGATCTGTGACCTGCAGGGTGAACCTTAGGCGGCGGGGATCCCTACACGCAGGACTCTAAATCAGAGTTCAGGGAGAGGCCGGGCCCTCTGCAAGGGCAGCACTAACAGGGCCTCCAGCGTACGCTCCTTCACTGCGGAAGCCCGCCTGCCCACCCCCAGCGCCGGCTCAGGGTCGGGCACCCCCGACACCTGTTGACCCTCCACTTCTTAGAGGGTCCATCTTTCCTTCCATTACGCCGGGCCACAGTCCCCTCCCAGCCTTACCTATCCCGGGACTACCTGGTGGTGGGGCTCACTCAGGCACCCTATAGCTCTAGGACTGAGCAGCGGTTGAGACCAGAGTGAGCTTCCAGGCCTGTCGACTATCTTTCGTAGGAAGAGGGTTGCAAGCCCAGGAGATGGCAAAAACAATGCTGCTCCCAAAACGCCCGACCTGGGGGCTGGCTTCGCAGCGTGGGAAGGCAGGCTCCACACGCGTGGGAGACCTGCAGGGGCGCACGGGACGCTTCTGCGTGTGTCGGAGCACAAACGTCAGGTCTAGTGCCCCCAATATCTAGGTGTGTCCAGGGTTCCCGAGTCGGAGGGTCTATTTCTCTATTCATGCATGTGGTCGGTGTGCTCCTCCGTGCAACAGCGGCTCTGGCTGCCCGAGTACTTTCCTAAGCAGCAGTCCCGAGCGCGTGTCCCGAGTCCTCCCCTCCCGAAAGCACGACCTGTGCAGGTGACTGCCCTGGATGGCTTGCCTTTAACCCAGGTCCTGAAGCTGCGTCACCTAATCAGGGGACGGCAAACCTGCTCCATGCCGACAGCGAGACTCGGGCAGGGAGGGGGGACATGTACGGTGCGAGCCTGGGTAGGTGTCTGGGGCAATAGCAAAGGTAAGGGAAAGAGCGGGTTGTAGCGGCGGCCTCCTTCTGACCAGTTTACACGTTGCCTGCTGGAGTAGCAAACCTCGGGAGCCCCACGCCCTTCCGGAGCCCTGATTGGGGCAGGGCTGGAGGCAGAAGAGCGGTCCTAACTCGGCCCCTTACGCAACACCCGCGCGTGTGTTTAGTCTTTCCGATTCCTAAGCAGCGAGGTGGAACCCATAAGCCTCCCCTGGCCGGATTCCCGAGGTCTTTGGAGTGGATGCCAAGTCGAGTCAGTCCCACGGAAGCAGAGAGAGACCGCGCGAGTCCTGGCCTTGCCTCGCAGATGCTGGTTACAGATTCCTGGGGAACAGCGCCCTCTGGAGGAGCCATGCATCCAAGCAGTCAAGAACTGGACAAGGAGGTCTGGGCCTGGAGCTCCCCTTTCCCACGTCCCACCTCACACCTTTGACAAAGTCATCCCGAGACTCACAACCTCCAGACCCCTCTTTGTAAATACTTGCTTCCTTTCTCAACTTATACCTATTCTTCAAAACCCTGCTTAAATCCCACTTCCTCCATAAGGAAGCCTTCTCCAGAGCCCAGCTCATCTCCTCTTCCTGCTCTGAGATCCTCAGAACCTAAAACCCGAATCCTCTACTTCAGTGTTCGCGCCTGGCACTGCACAGCTGACCTACTTTCAGCCTGGCCTTTCTCCAGAGATTGTTAATCCGTCTACTCCATTACCCCTTTGCACTGCATGCTGGGTGTACTGTTTTTCTCCTCTTCCGCCTCCCATCCCCCCACCTCCAGTAAAGTAGGAGTGAAGTCATTTATCCCAAAATTGGGCTGTAGGTTTTCAGTTTATTTCCCATATGGGGAAATTGAGATCCATAGAGTGGGCTGACTTTCCCAAGGTCATACGGTAAATTGGTAGCAGAGGTGGAACTAGATCCCTAGACACCTTTTTCCCCAGATCAATCCCTTCTCTCTGGTCACCTGAATGGGGAGCAGGTGAGGTAGAGGAGGGCTCATTTAAAGGGCTGAGGACTGGTTGGAGGGGTTTTGACGTAGGAAAGGGGAAATGCAGGAGGGTACTGTACTAGGGGGGCGGGAGGTGTCACTGCTCCAGGATGGGGTTAAGGAAGGAAGGGAGGACAAAGCTTCATTGAAAGGTCAGACTATTCCTTCCCTCAACCCCAGGTCCAGATCAAGCTACTTGAAGGGCTCCAGGTCTCAACAGCTAGGTCAGCTGGAGGCTGGACGCAGACTCAATTCAGGCAAACACCATCCTCTTCTCTGCCTTGGGAAGGGAAGGAGGGGCTGCAAAACTTCTGCTGCTAATACACACCCAGGGGGTTCTGCTGAGATGTTAGATCAGCAGTAGGAGTCCTTCTGGTGCTTGAAATTATAAAGTGAAGGGAGAACTCAGAGGCCAGTTTGCATGTGATTTACATAAGACCTCAGCGATACCCTTTCTGCAGCTTGAGGCCCTCTCAGAGATGCTGCTGGTGCTCATCTGCATGTCACGCCTCACCTCTAACCCCTGCACTCCATTCACACCTGATCTGCTCTTTCTCTCCTCTTCACCTTTGCACTTGGCCTCACTCCTGCCAGGCTCACTCCTAATCCTTTGTCCATTTCAAACGTCAAGCTTTCTGAGCTGCTTCCCCTAACAACACCCCACACTGGCCAGGCTGTGAGGGACTCCTGTCTGTGCTCCCAAAGACAAACTCCCTCTGTTGTCATGATTGGTTTTCTAGTCCGCCACCTTCTGGTCACTGTAAACTCCTAGAAAACAGGCATTATATTGTTTTTATCCTCATCTTTCTCCACAAAATGGGGATAAGAATTGTACCTACCACAGTGAGTTGTTGTGAAGAATAAATGAGGTGATGAATGTAAAGCACCTAGCCCAGTGCCTGATACTTTGAAAGAGCTCAATAAACAGTTCTCATTACCATCTTCATTATTACACTCTACCTTCTGCCAGGCACAAAACCTAACACATAGTAGGTACTCAATTAATGTTAGCTATGTAGACACCTGAATGAATGAATGGTGTGACATATCTCTTCCTTTTGTCTGAGATTTTCAAGCAAGCTAGCTTACCTCATCAATATATAAATATGTGCCTTTGAGAACAGGTATTGTTTCTCCCCCTCCAGGCCCCATCCCAAAAGGGAGAAAAACATATCCCCCATCAGAGTTTCTCTGTGGTCCCTGACCTAGCAGTCACTGGGTATATCTTTTGTGCTCTCTGTCTCAGTTTCCTTCTTTGAATTGGTTACAAATAATTTCCAGTTATACACTCTAAGTCATGTGGATGTAATATACAGCATGATCATTACATTTGTAATAACTATATGGTGACAGATGGTTACTAGACTTATTGTGACCACTCTGTGAGGTATATAAATGTTGTATCACTATGCTGTGCACCTGAAACTAATATAACAATGCATTTCTAATTGCAATTTTAAAATAATAACATTTTAAAAATGAAATGGTTTTGACCAATTATACCAGCCAAACCCTGCCAAAATCTTCCACAGGCTCCCCATTGCTTATAATATAAAACTCAATCTCCTTAGCATGGTGAGCTAGTTTTGGGGTGTCCCACTTCTCTTTCGGGTATTCCATGTGGCCTGTTGGGACTGTCCAATCTCTGTCCCCCTTGCACTTACCTCCAGGAGCAGACAGGCAACCCAGCTGGATCAAACATAGCATTCCAAGTCCAAGGCCCAGTGAGTGGTCCAGATGGCAGTGAGTGAGCTAAGCTGAGCCAATCACTCCTACACAATTTGATGTATGGACTCTGGGACTCCAGGGTACATGGACTCTGGGGCTGTAGGACATAGGGGCTCAGGGACCCTGGAGGGATGCTTCTCCTTTGGGACCAGAAGATAAACACAGGCTTAGCTGCCAACAGCCATCCTTCCTGCCATTGCAGAGTGCTGTTTGACACTGAAGCCCACCCACAGAGGGGAACAGCCTAAAGAAAGAGGGAGAGCTAGTAATAGTGTTGCATTGCCCTGTTTTGCCTGAAACTAGAACCCTTGGAATTTCCAGATATTCTAAAGATACTCTTTTTGCTTAAGCTAGGTTGAATTGAATTTCTGCTGGTTTGAGTTGAATTTCACAAACAGCAGAGCAACAAAAGAGAAAGGTCCTGGGCCCCTGGAACCCTGAGGTGCTGTCCCCTTTGAACAGCCCACATAGACACTTTTATCTGAAATGGAAATAAACTTCAATCTTGGTGAAGCCACTGTTATAACTGAATTGTCTTTGGGGGAAGGATGGAGCTTGTTACTTATAACTGAACTTAACCCTAATTAATACAGGAAGGGATGGGAAAATGTCTTATAGACACAAAGGAATTGTCTGGGTTTGTTAGCCTGGAGAATAAAGGGCTCAGGGTTGACGTATTCACTTTCAGATCTCTACAGGGCTGACCTGGAGCAGAGAGACCAAGGCGAAGGGGGCCTCAGTGTTGTAGAGACTCAACTTCTGTGACTCCATGGAAGGAAAACATTCCCACAGGGCTGCCCTTCAGATAAGTGATAGGCTACTTTGATGCTACCATCACTGGCAATGCATGAGTAGGCAAGGTAATCACTGGGTAGGGATCTTGGAGGCAGCAGAAAGAGTACAAACCTTAGAGCTGAGTTCAAATTATGCTCCCACTACCATTATTCTTAGACAAACGATCTCTCTAAGCCCCCAGTTTCCTCATTGTAAAGTATTCATGTTGCTGAGTTGGAGACAGAGACCAAGGAAATTTTCTGGCCTGCTTCCTCGCAGGGACCCCTAATTGGAGCCAATTATGGGTCAAGATGCCTCAGTCAGGTTCCTTGCTCTCCTCTCCTACCTTGACGTTTTTGAAGATGACTGCTCAACCTGCCAGGATAATGCACCTCCCCTGGTTCGTTGGTGCAGCTGGACATGAGCAGTGGAGCCTGAGTCAAGAGGCCCAGGATCTACTCCCATTCCTGCCCCTGCCTTCTGTGTGACCTCGGACACGCTTCTGCCCCTCTTGGAGCACTCAGTTTCCTCATCTGACCTGTGAGAAGTGCATCTCCTGTTCCAGACAATATGGCTCCAGTATCAGGGCTCTTAACCACTGTGCCCTACCTGCAATTCCAAGTAGGAGCAATCGCTATTCACAGCATGTATAATAATCATGTATCCGCAATGCTTTGCCCTGCCTAGGTTCCTGGTCATCCTAGCCTACGTCAGCCCCAAGCCCTGCCACCTGCTTACATGAGCTGACGTCACAGGTCTGGGCCAGTACGGAAGTTCCCTGGCTGCTGAGGGCCTTGTTTGCAGCCATGGAATTTGGCTCCCCCCTTTAGTCATGGGAATGCCTTTCTCAGAGGGCTCTGCTTGATCTTCCCTTGTCCACTTCTGCTCACAAAGCTGGGGCCATTAAGTTTTGGGGGACTGGAGGCAATAAAGTAGGAAACCTGAGGCCAGAGAGAAGCAACAATTAGGACATGATCCTATGACCAGAAGAAGGGAGTCGCAGTTGGAGCCCCATCTGGGGAGGGAAGAAAAGGGGAGATGGCAGCATTAGGCAGGAAGTCCAGAGGTGTGAAAGTTGAGATTTGAAGACCTAGCTCCCTACACCTGCCACTGATTCCCAGGACTTTGAAGGAGAAGGGAAAAGGACCCGTCACCCTGGACAGGTGGGTGGCTAGGGCACAGACCCCACCTAGGATGGAGGTGGCAAGTGCCCAGGCTTCCCAGATCCAGCAACCAAAACACCTGGTGAGGGGACCTGGTGAGAGACTCTGATAAGAAGATGGCTGGGGAGGAGGGCAGTGAGGTTCAAAAAGGTGAAATTCTAGCCCTGGCTGGTAGATTGAGCACCGGCCTGCAGACTGAAGATCACACCAGTCCAGGGCACATGTCTGGGTTGCAGGCCAGCTCCCCAGCAGGGGGCTTGTGAGAGGCAACCAGTCGATGCATCTCTCACGTATTGATGTTTCTCTCCCTCTCTTTCTCCCTCCCTTCCTGTCTTTCTGAAATAAGTAAGTAAAATCTTCAAAAAAATAAGTAAAAAGAAAGAAAAGGTGAAATTCTGACCACTGTCACCACGGGTCCCTTTGAGAAATGAAAGAAAACAGCTTCCAAAAGAGCCAGTGTGGACACACAGGGAGCTTGGGGCCCTGACAAGGGCTCCATGGAGATGCACTTTCGGAATTTCTTCCTGCAGGCATCCCTGCACCCATAATATATGTACAAGGTCTCACTGCAGCTGACTTGGGAATGTCAAAAGGCCAGAAAGGATATAAAATGTCTATCAATGGAGGCTGGTTAAATAATGGCATCTCTACATAAGGGAATAGTAGGCTGTGTGAAATGTAATAAAGAAGGTCTTTATGTATTTATCTGGAAAGAGCTCCAACATATATTGTTGAGTGAAAAAAAATTAAGACATATAATACTGCAAACATTATGTTTCTAACTGTGTGGGAGTTTTTAAAGGAGAAACTAATGTATATTTGTTTTGGTTTGTATATGCAACAGAAATAGGATGACTAAAAAACTAATAACTGTTTATCTATTGGGATAAGTAGGGAACTTGTTATTTTATTATGTATCTTTGAATCCTCACCTGAGGATATATTGAAGAAGGAGAGAGGGGTGGGGGAAGAGAGAGAAATCAACTGGATGCCTCCCATGTGCCATGATGGGGGACTGAACTGTGGGGACTGAACGCAAAAGCTAGGCATGGGCCCCCACCAGGTACAGACTTCTCAGCCTTTCGGTTTATGGGATGCCACTCCAATCCAGTGAGCCACCCAGCCAGGGCAACTTCCTTATACTTTTTTTGTACTTTTTTTTTCATTCTCACCAGAGGACATGCTTATTGATTTTAGAGAGAGGGGAAGTGAGTGAGAGAGAAAAAGGGAGAGAAACATGGTTAGGTTGCCTCTCATATGCAATGAACCCCAAACCTAGGCATGTGCCCTGACCAGGAATCGAACCCTCGACCTTTTGGTTTATGGGGCTTCACTCTAACCAACTGTGTCACAGCAACCAGGGCTACTTCCTTATACTTTTAAAGCCAAGTAAATATATTACCTATTTAACAATTAAATAAATACTTTAAAAGAAACAATGGAATCATTCAAATAAATAAGGCTAAGTATGCAAAACATAAAATAAAAAACATTACTATATGCTGAATACATTCTATGGATTTCAACCCAAAAATACAGGTGATGGCTATGGTGTTGAAGGCAGGGGCAGGACAGCCTGACCTGGTGGGTGTCTGTGAGCCCTGGCCTCCTGCCGTTCAAACAGGGAAGCAGACAAGGCTGCTAGTCAGGACCCCAGATTTTCTACCTTGCATTTCTTCTCTTCTGTTTCTATTCCTGTCTCTTGGTCCCACCTAAACTGCTCTGGAAATAGTCAGGCATTCTCAGTTTGCCAGGCTGGACAGGGGTTAGGATGGAGGAATGGGGTTTCCATAGGAACTGGAACAACAGGCCCTCTACAGCTTCCTTCAAAAACCAAACCAGAGCTCGCCTCCTCCAGGAAGCCTTCCTCATGAAGCCCACAAAGTCCCCAGCCCCTCTGCCACTCAAAAAGACAATCTGATGCCTAAGGTGGGACCTGTGTCTCCCTCAAGCAGTGCCCAAATTCTGCCAAACCCCAAGTCCAGCCTCCAGACAAGAGGTAGCTCAGGCCAATGTCAGGCATGCCCAGCCTTAGCCAGGCTGCCCAGTGAGGAAAACAATGGGCAGAGCAGACACAGGCCTTGTTCTGGGATGACCCCCACCAGGCAAGGTAGGATATCCTCACCCACCTTCATGGTGGCTTCAGCAGTTACGAAGGCCATTCCACCCCGGCAGAGATGACAGGTCACATTCTCTCTGTTTCAGAGAAGCCTGAGGCTGAGGCCCGAACTGGTGAGTGACTAAGGTGACCTAATAGCTCCCTCATGTTGTCAGAACTGTGCACACTACATTGTCACCCTCATTTGATTCCTCTTAGTAGGGAAGTGTTTGATGCATCTCTGAGTCCTCAGCTGTGGAGGGGACATAATCAAGGAGCTTGGAGAAAGCTGTGAAGGACGGAGAAAGGAGAGGCCTTGCCTACATATTTGACCAGGGACTAGACCTCCAAGACCTGGAGGTCAAGAACCCAGTGAATTGGAGAATTCACCCTCCAAGAGGGTGAAAACACCCTCCAAGACTCCAGTCAAGAACGCTTTCCTCTACTTCCCTTTTACAGGGTAGCTCTCCCGGGACCACCCACCCCACCCCCATTCCAGCCCCTCTACAGAGGAAGGCTACCGAGGGCTTCCAAGAAGAATGTGAGGGAAGGCAGTAGGGTGGGGAGGACTGAAGATCTGGGAGGGCTTCCAGTGGGAGGTGATAACTGTAGCCAGTTTTCCTCTCCCACACCAAACATTTGAGTTTCCCACTAGAGCAAGTGCCTTTCATTCCCCAGAAGCCACTTCAGCTCCAAACATCATCCAACTGGATCCCGGCTTTATTCCACTGATTTCCTGCTTAAATCAGGCACACACAAGGTGGGCAATAGGTGGCATGTTTGTCTCCACAAAATTGTTGAGGGGAGAGAAAGGAAGGGGGCAGGGGTAGCATGGAACAAGGAGGACGAGGAAAACGAAAAGAAAAAGGACGCCAAACCCCGTCATTTGGCTTGGAAAGGCACCTTTCCAGATCCAGACTGTGGGTGCGAGTGGCGGGGAATATCGGAGCGAGCAGCGAGTGGAAGACGCCCACTGGCGCTGGGAGCTTTCCACCCAAGTGTCTACCTCTGCTGGCCCCTTCCTCAGAGAAAAATAACTAGAGTCAGGTGGGTGCAGGTCACGTTGGAGTCCGCCACTTTGCAGCCTGACCTGATAAAACGGAGCCAATAATTCTGATGCCACCCTACACTCCAGGAATAAACTGTATTTAATCATGCATCTTTGTAATATATATACCACCAGGTTCAATTTGCTAATATTACGTTAAGGAACTCTGCATCTTCTTTTATATGTGAGAACAGCCAGATTTTGTTTGTTCAGCCCTCTGTCAGGTTTTTTAAAAAGATTTTATTTATTTGTTTTTAAAGAGAGGGGAAGGGAGGGAGAAAGAGAGGGAGAGAAGCATTGATGTGAAAGAGAATCATCGACTGGTTACATCTCACACATCCCCAACCAGCGACCTGGCCTGCAACCCAGGCGTGTGACCTGTTGGTTCCCAGCCGGTGCTCAGTTCTCCGAGAGCCACACCACCCTGGGCAAGTCATGCTGCTTTAATCTTGAGATAAGGCAAAAAAACAACGTGGATTTTATAAGTAACCATTATGTCTGGGCCAACTGTTGACAGTTTCTTCAAAAGAAAAAATGTGGTGGATTTTACCCATCCCATGGCTCAGGGCACACCAAACCCAAAGACCCAAGACGGAGCAATCAGGCTCTCATTCAAGGTGAAAGGGACTTAGTCTCAGTAAAACAATGTCTTATTTTGCGTTTTATTAGTGTTATGAATTTGAACTTTTGTTTTGTAGCTGTTTTAATTTAATTTATAAAAATTCTCTTTTATAGTTGCATAAGAGATACAGCCTAAGGATTTTATATCTGCCCATACTAAATGACATTACAATTTAAAAAATTAAAGTCAGCACTGGAGGTCTACAGAGTCTTTTGCCTTTAAAGGGAGATGAGTGTAGCCTCCTGTATCTCGTAAAATCACCCCCCACCCCCACCTCATCCTTCTAGGATCGCCAAGGAGGTACTTGAGATGGGCTTACAGCCGACCCAACCCCTGCAGTGAAGAGTTCTCTGAGTTGCTTATTTTCCCTTCTGCCTCCAAGTGAAGCTCGCAGCTCTCAAAACTGCCTGAAGGAGCCTCTCTGGTGTTTCTGCCAAGGATGTCACTTCCCTGTACTCGATTTTCCACATGCCAGGGTGATTCGGCNAGCCTAAGGATTTTATATCTGCCCATACTAAATGACATTACAATTTAAAAAATTAAAGTCAGCACTGGAGGTCTACAGAGTCTTTTGCCTTTAAAGGGAGATGAGTGTAGCCTCCTGTATCTCGTAAAATCACCCCCCACCCCCACCTCATCCTTCTAGGATCGCCAAGGAGGTACTTGAGATGGGCTTACAGCCAACCCAACCCCTGCAGTGAAGAGTTCTCTGAGTTGCTTATTTTCCCTTCTGCCTCCAAGTGAAGCTCGCAGCTCTCAAAACTGCCTGAAGGAGACTCTCTGGTGTTTCTGCCAAGGATGTCACTTCCCTGTACTCGATTTTCCACGTGCCAGGGTGATTCGGCCTCTGTCCAACAGGTCCTCTAACCAGCTCAGCACCACCCTGGGCCCCAAATCATCCTTCCTGTGCTCCAAAGCCCCCCAAATCAGAAAGCAGGCCTCTCAGGTCACCTATTCCTGTAAGGAACTCAGAACCATTCCCCGACTTCCATCCTCCAACTAAAACACGTACGGCTCATTTCCATAACACCAAGCTACCTTCCCACCTTCCCACCTTCCTAGGAGTTAGTGCTCACTGAACCCAGAAAACAGCCTCCCATTCTCCTCTTTCTCAGCCCCCACCTCCCAAAGAAGAAAAGGCTACAAAAACACAGCTTTAACTCAACCATTTCATTGCCAACGTGCTCACTTGGCTTCTCACCCTAAAATAATCATCTTAATTTCAGATGTGCAAGATTCCGCCCCTCAAAACTGACCTTGACTGAAACAAAGAAATAAACCAAGAAAAAGGAAGATGTAAAGGAAGCAGCGCATCCAACACAGAGTAGAGATGAAGGGAATTCCAAGGAAAACTGACGGGAAACAGGTCCACATCTGGGCAGCAGACATGGCGCTGGAGGACTGAGGACCCGGGGAGGGTGCCCCCAGGAAAGGAAACACAACCACCAAAAGCAATGATAGATTTCCTGATAAGCTTGCCCTCGAGAAAATTAGGGAAGATTTAGCCATGGGTACAGAGAAAGGTAAGCAAAAGAAAACACAAGGCATTAAACTCCAGGAAAAATAAAACGTTGCAACCACCCATCCAAAGGAATCGTGGTCATGGTGCACTCGTACCTGTCAGAGAACAATATTTATATAGCATTAATATGTAAGCGCTAGACACTAACTTAACTAAAAATTTGGTCATTTGGGTGGGAATTGGAAGAGATAGAGATTTTGGAGGTAAATGATAGAAAGTTAATCACTACTATTTCAAGAGAGGAGTGTATGCATGGAAATACGGAAGTATATTCCAAAAGAGGCAGATGCGAATTGAAAGTAGATGCTTCTAGGGAACACACAGGGTCCTGAGAAGGGGACAAGGCACCATTAAACCCTGCCATTGCCCTTTGACCTGTCAGATTATTTGCTTGTTTCAATGCAATAAAAACAAAAGTTACTTGTTAATAATGTCTTCCTTTTTAAGGGAAGAAAATATTACTTCCAAATTGAAATCTTGCTTCTGGATAAAAAGTGCTTTAGTGCTTTGTAAAAACAGAGTAGGGGTAGAGCCTTGTTTTGTGTTTTCAACATGGACCCAAGTGTCAAAATTCTTAGGGCACTATGACAAGGAGGGATGAGGAGGGACTTCCCCCAAACTGGAGTTCACTTATAAAAAATTGTGTATTTAGTTTTACATGTTTAAACTTCAATCACCTTCAAAGTACTCTCCACTCGATGCAATTCACATATTGAGACTTTTTTCCCACTGCTTAAAATAGTTTTTGATCTCATCGATTTTGTTATCTTTTGGTGCTTCTACCATTTTTTTTGTTTCTCCTCTCCACAATGGCAAACTGTTTCCCTTTGAGAACTTTTTTTTTCATCAGAGAAACAAACTACAAAAAGTTGCTTGAGGCATGATCAGGTGAATAGGGAGGGTGGGGCATGATGGTCATGCCATTTTTGGTCAAAAACAGCTGAAACACTCAGCAGAGTGTGGGCAAGTGAACTGGTAAATCACCCATCGTGAAACGGACAAATGCATTGAAAGAGTCTTCTAAAAAAATTCACTGAAGCCAAACGCATCTGCTCCCAACAATGACAGTGGTGCACTGATACTGAAGGGCTCCTAGAACACTCACCTGGTGGGGGAAGCCTGTGCTGTAAGGGGCCTGCCCTCCAGAAGGTAATTCTGGGTTTGTGTGTTTGTGTGTTTGTTTGTTTGGTCCTTCCTTATTTAGGTTTCCAGATAATGAACTCTGACAACAGCAACAGTCTCTTATTTGTATGCCTATGGGTCTCAGAGCTCAGCACAGGGCCAGGAACACAGTGAGCCCTCCATGCTGTTGAATGAAGGAAAACTAAAGAGGTATTTCCAAATAAAATCTTTCTGACTTTCCAGTTCAGCGGTGACCTCCCTAGTATTTCCATGCAGACACTTCCCACTACCTTCTCCTTGTTCCAAGATTCCAGGAACAGAGACCTCCGGGGTGGTGGGAAGAATAAAGTTTGGAGCTCCAGGAGCACTTCCTGGCTTCAGTGGAGTGTGGAGCATCCTCTCCTTCCCTGGACATTTGTTGGATTTGGAAGTTTATCAAGAGGTGCTTTGAGGCAGGAGGAGAGGCTGTAACACCATTCGAAGCAGAAACAGAGTTTGCATTTTGATCTTTGTGGAGCTGTGCTCCTTAGAGAACCAGGTGGAATCTTTGCTACTTGCTGGGCCCCAGAGAGAGGTAATCCTCTCATCAGACCAATGGGGAAATAGCTTCCACCTCCACCTCTCTCTCCTCTTTTGCCAGTCACTGTGAGCTTTGCAAGTGAGAATGGATAAGAATGTGCCAAAGTACTGTCAACCCAGCCATTATCCAGTAAGTCAGACACAATAGACACTAGGGATTCATTCATTCAATCATTCAACAAACATTAAGTGAAAAACTGTTATGCATCAGGCAAATGCATTCTGACTCTTGTTCAAAGGCGTTAACAGCTAGGGAGGGAGTCTAACCAGGATGTTTCATACCAGACTGTGCAGACCTACTGTCCCACCTCCAAAGACAGCCTCCCCACCTTCTCAGATGTCCTGCACCCTTCCTTTCCATGAGCTGCCTGGCCAGCGTTCCACCCTCACCTGCCTCACCACCCGGAGCTTTAACTCTTACATCTAAGAGATGTGCATCAGATATGCCCAACGTGCAAATCACATTCGTCCTGGGCTCAGGGTGCACTCATCCCCTCTCCGCCTTTTCCACTTCTAATCTAGAGCCTACTAGACTGGGGGGCCTGGGGCAGAGGAGTTTGGGAAAGCCTCATGCTTAGCATTTGGGTCAGCACCAGAGAGCTGAATAGGATCAACAGCCCTATCCTCCCTCTCCCTCACACAGCAACCCGAGTTTCCACTCACGGCTGCCCTGTCCGTGGTGCTGGGGACAGTCGTGAATCAGCTCAGGTCCGTGCTGTCCCAGCTCCCAATTTAAAGGTGAGGGGCATAGCTGATGGTGCAGTGCCTACCTCCACAAGTGCGGAGGAGTGTGTGTGATTCTGCAGCCTGGTCCCACTCTTTAAATAGGGAGCTTTATGCCCAGTGCCATTTCTCCAGAATACTGTATACTAGTCACCAGCAAATTCTGTTGAGTCTGAAGGGGAGCCTGAGACTGTGCCTGTCTAAGGTGAAGGCCCATGGACTGCACTTTGGGTAGAAGGCTATAGAGCACTTATCTCATTTCTCGGAGGAGTGACTGACAGTGTCACTTCCCCTTTGGTCCCTAACCACCATAAGCCAGGGATCTTGCCCATTTGTTTAGTGATGCATTTATTCCCAAAGCTTAGCACACTCAATAAGTAGTTGCAGGAGTGGCCACTGCTCCCTTACCCGTGGAAGCTGGCAGTAATCACACACAGCCAAAAAACTCACTGGCCAAATACTCTCATGTGCACACATATTTCATCTCCACCAGCCTCTGGGGTGCAGCAGGTGGTGGCATCTGCTGGGCTTACTGGGTGCACAGCTATGGTCAACCCCATCCTAACCTTACTTCATGAGTCTGATGACCCAGGAGGGGCTCACTGTGTGACAACCAAAGACCCCGAACAAAGCTCGCCCACTACCTCCCCAGACCACTCCCCCCACCCCAGGCACCAGCCAGCACACCGAGCCCAGAGAAACCTTTCTTTCTTTTTAATCAGACCAGCTTTAATTAAAAAAAAAAATAACCTAATGAGTCAGGCCTAAAGCTTNACCTTACTTCATGAGTCTGATGACCCAGGAGGGGCTCACTGTGTGACAACCAAAGACCCCGAACAAAGCTCGCCCACTACCTCCCCAGACCACTCCCCCCACCCCAGGCACCAGCCAGCACACCGAGCCCAGAGAAACCTTTCTTTCTTTTTAATCAGACCAGCTTTAATTAAAAAAAAAATAATAACCTAATGAGTCAGGCCTAAAGCTTCCAGATAGTGGGGAGCCTACTAACTCCTTTTCAGTCAGGGGGTGCTGTTTGTCTCAGAACTGGCCTCAGGGCCTGAAACCACGCGGCCAGGTGTGTCTGTAGAAGGGGGCAGCACTCTCCCAGTACGAAACTGAGGACAGGCAGGTAAGCCGGGTTGGGGATAAACTTGTGGGAAATGAAGGGAAGAGAGCAAGGGAGTCACGAAGCCAGGAGTTTGACCTCTAATGTAGTATAAAAACTGGAGGGAATGTTGAAATAAGGAGCCAGTCCTGGAGGCAGCTTGAGATGGAAGGAAGGCCTGGCTTTTCTGAAGGCTTGGAATGCACCAGAAACCAGAATGCGGTGATCCAGCTGACGTCCCGCACTAACAACAGCGCAGAGTGAGGGCGGGGCGCGGGGCGCGGGGCGCGGGGCGGGGCGCTTAGGTGGGGCTCACGGTGGAAGAAGAGTGACTCACATACTGGGGGGGAGATGCGAGGGGCAGTCAGTCCGATTGCAAGATGGTAGGATTCTCCCCATTGATGGGATACAGAGAAAGAGGTAACAGGTGTGTTCGCTCCAAGAGGCAAAGATGGGGAGATCAGAGGTGGGCACAAGCACAGAGGGAAAGGGGGCCCCTCCCAGGCAGCACCCCAGTCCTGGGGGTGAGAGGACCCCTAGGTGGCCCCAGCCGGTGGGGAAGGGCTCACAAGTAGCGCTCCAACCCGGACGTGTAGCCAGGCTGCTTCAGGTAGGCCTCCCCCGGGCCGAGCGCGCCCAGCGCGCCCGGCGGCACCCCCAAGGCCAGCAGCGGCTCGTTGGGAAGCGGTCCGGGGCCGCCCGCGGGCAGCCCCAGGCGGTCGGGCGCCGGCTCGTAGAGCGGCGAGGAGGCGGCGGCCGCGCAGAGCGGGAAGGCGGCGTCGAGCGCGGCGCAGCAGGGCGGCTCGGGGGCTGGCAGCCCCGCCAGCTCGGGCGGCAGGCTCACCAGGCTGTCGACGCTGAAGAGGCGCGCGGGCGGCGCGGGCCCCGGGGCGAGCGGGAGCGGCGCCAGCAGCCCGGGGCCGGGCGGGAAGGGCGCGTAGGGGCCGGGCGGCGCGCCCGCGGCGGGCCCCGGCGGGTTGGGCGCGGGCGCGGGCGGCTCCGCGCGCTTGAAGCGCTTGCGGCGCCGCAGGAAGCTGCCGTTGTCGAACATGTCGGCGGCCGCCGGGTCCAGCGTCCAGTAGTTGCCCTTGCCCGGGTTGCCCGGCTCGCGGGGCACCTTGACGAAGCAGTCGTTGAGCGTGAGGTTGTGGCGGATGCTGTTCTGCCACTTGCGCGGGCTGTCGCGGTAGAAGGCGAAGCGCTCGGTGATGAAGCGGTAGATGGCGGCCAGAGTGAGGCGGCGGCCGGGGGCGTGCGCCAGGGCCATGGCGATGAGCGCGATGTACGAGTAGGGCGGCTTCCCGCGCTGCAGGGGCCGCCGCCGCCGCCGCCCCGGGCCGGGTGAGGGCCCCGGCTCCCCGCGGCCCGCGGCCCCCTCCTCGGGCTCCAGCCCGGGCTCGGCTCCGGCGAGCGGCGACGGCGGTGGCCCCGACGGCGCGACCGAGGGCAGGATCGGGAAGCCCGAGAAGGCGGTGGGGGATTCCATCTCGCCGCGTCGGGTCTTCAGCACCGGGCAGCCCCTGCCGGCGCTGCGCTGCTCTGAGAGAGCAGGGGCTGCAGGCCCGCCTTTTATGGACACAGCTCCCCTCCTCCGCCCCCTGACCAAAAGTCTCGACCTTCCCCCCGGCCCCCGCGTCTCCCTCCCTACTCTGCTTTCCCTATCCGCCTGCCAGGCTCCGGGTCCCCTGTCCTACATTTTGCCCCTCCTTTGGTTTCCTCCCTTTGGTCCAGCCTTTCCCAGACCCAGGCTCATCCCTTCCCCATATCCCACGGATCAGTCCCTGGCCCTGGCCACTCATCAGTTCCACCGAATTCATCAGCTTCCTTTCCTTTCTCACCATCTTCCTAAACCTCCTCCCTTTTTGAGTCAATGCCAATCACAAATGCACCCATTCACACCACTCTCTGGGCCCCTCCCCATTACACTTTTTCCAGTTGAAATCTGTCTCCTCCATCCTTCCAGCCTCCTCCCTGTCTTCCAACCCCCACTGGGGCAGAGGTGAGAGTCCCCAGGCCTCCTTGCCAGCCTTCAGCGTTCTAACACAGTGCTGGTCAGGGCGGTGTGCGGCCCACACTCAGACGTTTGGCAATGGAGAAGGGTAGAGTGGGGGGAAGGGCAGAGGGAAGCCACTGGCTTTGTCTCAGGGGAGGATGTTTGGGGGTCCACGGTCACCATCTCCTCCCTTTCCCGGCTCCCCCACAACTCTGTTTCCAACCAGGACGTTTCTGAGCGTCCTTTGAAAAGTGGCGGAAGATAGACTCCTTTGAATTAAGAGTCCCGAAAATCCTTAACTTGCAGTTGCCTTTCTGGCTCCCTGTTTCTTCTCCCTGTCTCTTCCGTTCCAGAAAAAGGGCTCCCTTGCTCGGGCCCACACAGAGTTTGCACACTGGGAAGTTGCACAGAACACAGGCCTGCACGGCCCAAAGTTCCAAGGGGCAGTTACTGCTCAGAGAAAGACCCCCCAAGGGCTTCCACAGACTGGAGGTCTGAGAGAGCTGCTTACTGGCACAGAAATGCTGCACTCAATCTCAGTGGGGCTAGAGGGAGGGATGTGTTACAAGTTTTTATTAAAAACTCACTCTGGGAAGTGCTCCTCACCACCACCATCCAGAGCTTATTTCAGGAAAGCCTTCTAAGGTGACAGGAGAGACAGCCCTGGCTTGGAGGAAACCAAAGGATAAAGGGGGATAAAACCTCTTGTTTTAAAGAGGGTTTTGTTGTGGTTACAGGTCAGATCAAGGGAGCAGGGCTGGGGCAGGACAGGCAAGTGGAATTCCCAAGACAAATTTTAGGGGGCACTCACTCTCAGGGTGGTGTGAGTGCCAGGTCAGTACTTGAGAGCCAGCCTCCTTAAATTTGGACCCCGAGGGGCCACACCCTAGTTCTGGCCCCAGGTATAGTGGGCCTGTGGTCCAGGGCTTCAGTATCCATGCTTGAAGTTCAGGGCCCCCCTTTCTCAGCTCCAGTCTCAGCTGATAATGTAACAGTCATCATTGCTGAGCATTTTGTATGTGGTAAACACGTTATACCCGTTATCTTGCTGAAGTGTGAACACCTTGCGCAGTAGACACTGAGGGGCTGAGTGACTTGCCTGTCCTCACACAGCTATTGCAGAGCTGGAAGGAACCCCAGAGCCCAGAGCCCTGCCCCACGGCTCTTCTAAAATCATCGTATTTTAAATCTGAGACTGTAGAAATAATTTACCGTAGAGTTCTTCCAGTCCTCACCAATTTAGTTGCAAAGATAATGCCTAGCCTCTGTCCTGACCTCCAGGTCGGCATCTTCCAAGTGTCCACTGCACATCATTCTCAACCTCAAATAACCCCCACCCTCAACCTGCTCTCCTTCCTGCATCCAGATCTCAGCCAATGGACCCCTTGCCCCGCACCACCCAGATCAGAAATACGTGGTCATCTTGGGCTCCTCCCTCCCCCAGCACTCCCATATCCAAGCAATCTGCAAGTCCCGTCAGCCACACGGATTCCAAATCCATGCCTCCTTCAGTTCTCCTGCCTCAGCTTAGCCCACATCCTTCCTTAAGCACTTCCACGCCAGTCCCTTTGCCAGCGCTCAGGGAAGACAGAGCTGAAGATACAGTCTGGTGCAGAGAGGGACACAGACAGTTCTGTGGCTGTGAGACAGGTGGGTAGAGGGGGCTGTGGAAGCAGAGAGGAAGGAAATGACACTCGGAGATCTAAAAACAACCCCCCATCCCACAGCCGGGAAGAGTCAGCTGGCTTATAGATGAACAGGTCCCACCGCACACCCTCCCCACCTTGCACAGGTCCTAGGGAACACAAGGTGGTGCTGTCACAACAAGCAGCTCACCAGAGAAGACAAGACAGGCAACTGCAGCAATGGGATGCTGCTCCCCAAGCTGAGTGACCTGGGATCAGTTGCTCATTTGAGCCTCAGTTTCCTCACCTGCCAAATGGGGACAATAATGAACCCTCAGCATTGTTATGAGGTTTAAACGAGATCATGTATGAAAGGGCCTGGCCCACACTGCACTTGGTAATAGGAAACCCAGAATTAAACCAGGGGATGCAGAAGAGAGGCAGAGCCAGAGAAGTGATTTCAGAGACTGCATATTGTCACATGGGTGCAGTGTAATGCTGCAGTTAGACTCAGGCACAGCACAGGGGCTACCATCTTTCCCACCTTCCCCAGGGCTGAAGTCCCCTCCAAAGCCCCCTACCACAGCTCCCTACCACAGCCTCTGTCTCATACCTCCAAATTAGGAGTGGAGGGATAACAGCTCTTCTTATGTCCATACAGGACTGCAATTTTCTTGTACTCTTAATTTTCTGTTTCATGGACAGAGCCTGGGACATAGTATATGGTCAATAAATGATACTGAGTGTGCATTTGGCTGTGCTAATCCTGGGGTTGGTGGAGGGAGGGAGCTGGGCCAAAGGGGTGAAAACCCAGACTTTATCAGTTCTCGGTGCCTGCCTGGCCCCTTCCAATGGGCCTGCTTCCCAGAGCCGAGCAGGCCAGTGTCAGGGGTAGCCCAAGGGCTAATCCGTGTTTTCAGCGTGGCTGGGCCCTCTTTTCATAGGCCCTGGGCCGGACGGGATGTGGCTGAGCATCCGGGCATAAGACGACCAGTGAAGGCAGCCCCTTTCTCATGGGCCTGAATTCCAGGCGGCCCAGTGTCTGAGTGGAGCCCCTAGGGCAGGAGGAACACAGAGGCTGGACTGGGCAGTCCTTTGTCTAACCATGCTGGGTGGATATCTGGACTGGCAGGAGGGATTAATGGCCAGGGATTGGCCCTGGGGCTGGCCTTCCCACTGCCCTTTGGAGGCCAAAGGCCCAGGTCAGGGCACACAACACTGATGGCTCCCTAGATAGGGCTGGAAATTCCCACCCTGTGCAAAGCTGTTAGCATCAGCCCCCAAGGCTCCCTGCCCCCAGCCCCACCTCCACAGAGGCACCACAGCCAAGATGCACATCATGGGAGGGGCAGAGGGTGGGGGCCAGAGCTCCTCAGCCACTCTGCCAGGGGTCTGAGAGGGGACTCAGTCTGAAAGTTGGTTCTGCTCCTTACTCTGAGATTTGTAGGCCCTCCAGAGCTCTGGGGCAAAAGAGCTATGTTAATCCAGCAAGGGTCCAAGGGGCTAGATGAGCTGCTGCCAGACCCCTTAAGTATTTCTGGAATATTTCTCAAACACCTCTAGTTTGACACTGCTCCATAGTCGTTTATTCCTAAAGTCCTCCATCACATCGTCCACTTATCTCATAACCCAAAGGCTGTAGAAAGCGCTCAGGAATCAAAGGAAAGCTCAAAGACACCCCCACCCCACCTCTGCCACCCAGGGACTCTGAGGGCTGCTGCAGGACCCCTCCCTCTTACCCCACAACTAGAGCTGCCCCAGATACTGCCCCTTCCTCAGAAGGCTGGGGTAGACAGTTCCAAACTGGCTGGGGGGCATTCTGGCACGGCCTTTCTAACCAGGCTGCTTCTGTACTAGGGATGGCAACAGCAGCCCCAGCCTTATCTGAAGGGCCTGACTCCTGCGGAGGCTTGCCCTCTGGGCCGAGCAGCCCAGCCAGGTTCAAAAAGGAGACAAGTGTATGCCTGGCTGTGGGGAGAGCACCAGGGAGCAACCCGGAAGAAGGGCAGCCCTCTTGAGACTCTTCATTCCTCAAGAGCTTCCATTCAGCAAATCCTAAGGGTCTGCATCCAGGCCACTCTGGGTGTGGATCAGTGATGAGGCAGACTGTTCTCTGCCTTCACTGTACTAAGGAGGGGACAGCCACGTAGTCACGCCCCATACACAGTGGCCAGCGTGTAACATGGGCAGAGAAGGGACTTGCAGAGGCTCAGAAGATGGACCTCACCCAGCCTGGTAAAATCAGGAAGGCTTCTCGGAAGAGTAAAGTTCCAGCTGGCCAGGTGGGGCAGATGCCGGGCTGCATTAGAGGCTCTTTCTCTGTGCTCCCATCACATCTCTGTCACCGCACTTACCTTATTGGCTCTGTATGTGTCTGTCTCCTGCACTAGGCACTATGGCTCACTTAGTATAGTGCCTGACACAAGATGATGGTCAGTAAATATGTATCAGATGGCTGGCAGGGCAGTTGGATACCAGGACAAGAAAAGTGTGAGTGGGAAGTTCTGAAGGCAAGATAGGATATAGTCCATTCTGGGAAGTGTAAGACTTCCAGTGGTTTTCTGTTAAGAATGAGCTAATAATATTTATAAAGCTCTTAGGACACTGCCAGGCAGATAACAATGACATGCAAGTATAGGCTGTTATTGCTGTTGTACTATTATTAACAGTGGCTAATGTAAAGGGTCAAGGAACCTAGACAAAGAAGGTAGATGGGGCCAGATTGTAGATGACTTTATTTGCTAGCCTAAGGAGCTCAAATCATTCTAGGAGCAACAGGGAGCCTTTGAAATTCTCCAGCCTGGGAGCGATACAGTCACATCCATTGTTTAGATCAGTGTGGCAGCAGACAGGCTAGAGAGGGAAGAGGCTGGAGGCTGAGAGAGCAGGAGGGAAGCTGAGAGCACGATGAGGTGTGAACCGAGCCTCCGCGTCTGGGGGCCTCACCAGACCCTTCGATCACATTCATTCCAGACCACAGCAGAGAGCAAAGCTCCTACCGTCCATCTCACAGAACGGTTTAAACATCGAATTTGTCACAAGTCCAGGAAGTGGTCATCATTTTTTACCCTTTTCTCTCTCTCCAACCACCTCCAGTCATTGAGACCTGTGTGTCCTCAGAAATTTCTCTCAAGTCCATTCTCTTTTCTTGTCCCCTGTCTCTGTCCTTGTTCAGGCCAATATTTGTATTCACGCTGCCAACTGCAGCTGTCTCCTGGTTGAGCTCACTGCCTTCCCCTCTGATTTCTCTTCTACTTGGCAGCTAGAATGATGTTAGGGCCACTTAAACACCTTTAGTGACTCCCCATCGTCTCAGGAGTCAGACCAAGTCATTAACATGGCTGGCAAGCGCCACGCAACCTGGCCTGCAGCCCCTACTGCCTCATTTATCACCAGCCCCTGTGCCCACTTTCCCTGAAACACACGCACGATCCATATGGAGCTGCTTTTAGCCAGAGGCCAGGTCCTCTCCCTTTCCGAGCCTTTGCTAACCCAAATCAGCACAACCCACTTTGCCAGCTCTGCGTACAACTACAGTCTCTTTTACTTTTCCTACCAGCCCCTTGATTTCCTAAGATCTTGTAACCAGAAACCCATCTGTCCCTCTGAAAGACTGCTCCTCCAGAATGTCAGACAAATAACAAGCAAGTGAACAAAACCCTGAGAGTGTTCCATCCAAATGCGGAGAAGGAACTTACCCCTTCTCCCACCTGACCCTCTGTCAGGAGCGCCAGTCTTCCACGACCTGCTTGGTGTACCTGCCCCTTGTCCTTTGAGAACTGCTCACAGAAAATAACTACTTTATTCTTTAAAAAAAACATTTCCTACTTTCTCCTTCCCCAGACAAAAGCCTCTCTAGCCTCTGGCCCAACTGTACCCAGATTGACTTCAGCACATGCTCTGGTTTGCCTTCCTCTGTGTCTAGTTCATCCTTAGACCCTATGCCAGGCTGCAGAGCTGCACACTTCTGAGCATTTGTTGAGTGACTAACGGACTACCTTGCTGAATAAATGAATGAATGAATGAATGAGTTAGCCAGCTAACAAATGCTCACATGTGTCTGGAAAGACAAAAGGACCCTGTGCCTGATTTCCAGCTAAGAACCCGCGTCATGCCCTCACTGTCTCTCTGCTGGGCTGTGTGGCCCAGGACTGAGACCTCCCATGCAACCCTTGCCTTAGCAGGGCCCACACTCAGCTCAGGTTCAGACTTAGACAGGGTTCGCTCAGCCCTGAGGGTGTAATTCCAGCCGTTGCTAAACCACACACTGGTATCTGAAGTATGTTCCATGTCATTTGGGGCTGTCAGCATACTGCCTTCTGCCTTCTCCCTCTGCTTGCCCTCTACACAATGTCAGGGCCCTCGGACCTCCCTGCTTTTCATTTCCAGGGAGGCTGAGGGGGAGCAGTGCTGTCAGCCAGGCTGGCTGAGCCGAGAGAGTCCAGGCTAGAGAAGAGTGCATTGGAATCCACCACTCATTTGCTGTGTGATCTTGAGCAAGTTGTGCAACTCCTGTGGCCTGTGTTAGACACATCAGCCCCTAGTGCCTGAAGAAGCCCGAGATGATCTAGGTCAGTGAATCCCAATGGTCAGGCCCTTTAGCAAAAGCCAGGCATCTGGAAACCACATGCTCCCCAGGGCTGTCTATAAAGAAGATGCATGACGTGTCGCACACACACAAGAAGGGATGTCTTTTAAATGGTTGTTGATGCTGCTGTGACTGGTGAGTGCCCACACGTGAAAGCTTTCTAGCCCTTCTTGTTTTTAACCCATTAGTGGATACCAAAAGCCCAACTACTATCCCACAGAGTAGCTGATAGAGGGGTTTTTAATCTTGTTCTTCAACGACTGCTTTAGTTTAATATGACTTCTTACAGTTTTGGATGTTGGGGTCCAGAAAGGGGAGTGATTTACCTAAAGCCCCCAAGCAAGTCAGTGCCAAACCAGAAGTGGAGTCTAGGACATGGTCTCCCCAGCCTCCTTTTCTCTGCATTTATTCCACAATTTTGCTAAGCACCTGCTTTGTGGCAGACTCTCAGTCCTAGTCTCAGTGGCTGATGGGTGCCTAGGAGCATATAGGTATTATGTAGGCAGAAGAGACAGTGAACAAAGCCTCTGTCCTAACTGCTAAAAGTAGCCACTGAAGGACTGGAATCAGGAAGTGATGTGATAAGATTCCTGTTGTATAAAAACCACCACATTTGCAATGTGGACACTGGGCCAGAAGGGTTTTATCATTCAGGCTGTTTTTGGCTTCAAGTGACAGAAAACCTCAACTCAAAGTGAGTTAGGATGTAGGGAAATAGATTTTCTCCCTAGCAAGTTCAGAGGCAGGATGTGGTTAGGGTTCTGGCTTCCTTTTTCAGTGATTCTCCTGGCTGTGTTCCCCTTGCAAGCTGGCCTCATCTTCAGGCTAGTGACAAGATACTTACAGCACCCAGAACGACAATGCCTGAATTCTAGTGATCCCAAAGACAGGTGTCTCACTCTATGCCTAAATTTCTTAGGAGAGAAAAACTCCCCTTCCCCAAAGTCTTCTCAGCCCTCATTGGCCAGAATGGGATCACTTCCCCTGTTCCTAAACCAATCACTGGCAAGGAGCAAAGTTATTACAGGTTTGACCAGAACCAGTCCAAACCTACTTACTCCAGGAGCTGGTGGTGGGTCACTTTCCCATCACACAGGTTATTGTGTGGAAGAGAGTGGATACTGGAAAAAATGGCCCCCTTTAAAAAGGAGGAAAAGGGCCCTCAGCAGTGTCTGCTACAAGAGAGAAGAAAGGAGGCTGGCAGCCCAGGCTGCAGGCGACTGAACAGGGCAGCTTCTGTAGAGCGCCCAGGTCTCTGCTTTGTACAAACCACTCATAGGTGTCTCCCTCCTCTCTGGGCTCTCACTTCCTTGACTGCAAGGCCTGGGGCTCATCACTTGTGGACCAGGCGCAGGAGTCCCCGAAGAAAGAGAGGAGCAGTTAGAAAAGACAGCATATTTCTATAGTGGGAAGCACAGGTTCCCAGGTTCATATGGGAAGTTCATCAAGCAGAGACCAGGGGATGACATGCTGTGAAAGGTCATCTGGCCAGGTGACCTGGGCAAACATCTTGATCAACTGTAGCCTCAGGTTCTCCCTTGGAGAACAAAGAGAGGATGTTTTTGTTCTTTGGGAACAGTGGCCTCCTGCAAAATGTTCAATTTATGTCCTGTCACCTTGGATGGGTCTCAGGGTGGGGGACAATGGGGAGGGGTGAAGAAGAGAGACTTGGACAGGCTGAAAGGCAAGAGCTGGGGTTCTGGAGCCAGCTCCAACCAGCTTGTGAGATTAAGTGCTTCTCCTCGCAACTCTGCTTTCATAGACATGTTGTTGGTGATTTGAAAATGGCCATAGTGGGAGTCCTCACACCACAGAAATGGAAAAACACTACAAATCAGAACCTAACCCTCCCTGCCCAGGAGATCCAGCTGTTAAATATTCACCAGCCCACCACTTGGCAAGAATCCAATGATTAAAATAATTAAGCTCAGACAAGACCAAGGCTCTCCCCTGTGGCTCTCGGGGGGCTCCAGGGAGGAAGGACCTGGAGGGAGGAGCAGCAGGCCTGTATCTGTCCCCCGTCTGGCACCCCTTAGCCCCACACTCACGGAGTGCTGTGTCCAGACCAGAGCCTTACACCCCGCCTCTAACACAGTGGCTCCGTGAGGCCTTTTCATTCTGAGTTCTCATACAGTCATGTCTCATGTAGAGAAATGAGTCATTAGGCAATTTTGTCTTTGTTTGAACACCACTTACATAAACCCAGACTAAATAGCCTGCTACACATGAGGCTGTAATGCTATGGCCTATAGCTCCTGGGCTACAAACCTTTATAGCACGCTACTATTGCACTGACTACTGTGTGCAATTTTAATACAATAATGTTTATATGTCTAAACATATCTAAACATAGAAAAGGTACAGTAAAATGCAGTATGAAATACAAAAAATGGCACACCTGTATAAGGCACTTACCATGAATGGAGCTTGTAGGACTGGAAGTTGTTTGGGTGAGGTGTCAAGTGAGTGGTGAGTGAATGTGAAGGCCAAGTGCATCAGTGTCCACTACTGCAGATTTTATAAACACTGTCCCACAAGCTGTTTCCCAGCTTCTGACAGGGTCAGGAATGAGGCATTGAAGCTGTCGGTGCTGCTCCATGAACAGGGACACGGGCAGGACTGATTGGAAATCATGAGGAGAGACTGGCTGGGTGAGGCGTAGATCACCACAGTAGTGACTGTCAGGAGGGAGTGAAAGAGGCCTGAGGACCAGTTGGAATAAGAAATCGGGATAGAGAGATGAAGGATCATAGGGGATTGTCATGCAATAAGGTTTTAGCTGTTGCATGTTGGAACAGTCACAAGATTAAGGCAATTTGTTGTATCCATAAAGAAAAGAGGGTGTTGAACATGAGGGTATGAAGCTGATGACTCAATATGTTGACACTGGAATTTTTTTTTTTGGTTCCCTTGACCCTAGCACAAAGGGCTTTTTCTGGCATTGAACTGATGGAAGAAATACAATTTGTGCTTTACATCATTACAACCTGAAAATATTTCCAAAGTACGGAGACAGGCTGGGTCCACAGGACCACAGACAGCTTTAACTAAAGGGGCAGTGGCACCTACTACCTGTTACAGTAATCCCTTGGACCTGTGTCCTCGTACAGGACCTTGGGTCCTCCACAAAGAATGTAGGGCATTGTACTCAGAAAACCATCAAGCTAGATCTGCGAGGGCTGTTGCACCCTCCAAACATGTGGTGCTGGGGCCCAGGCTCCTCTGTGCTGAGAGGTCAGTGACTGACTGACGGGAGGTAATGCGTGCACTCAAAATCGAGGCGCCTTGCGTGAGAGGGAACCTATTGCCACGCCCCACAGGTATTGCTCCCGTCAGAGAAAAAAAATTCCTCCTGAACTACACATCCTTCCATTTCTTACGGGAAATTCAGCTTGGTTATAATGTTATAGGGTCACTGTCGTATATGCGGTCTGTCATTGACTGAAACGTTGTTATGTGCTATGTGGCTGTGGTTCACACTATTTGATTCAGTAATGGCCATGTGAGGAATTCCTCTTGTGGGGTGTGCTCCGTGATGCGTGTTTAAGGAGGGACACCACTATGCTATTAGTGGAAACGTGGGACTGAAGGTCCCAGAGTGAGGTTGGATCCATTCCTTTGAAACAATAGGCAAACAATGAAAGAAATTTTTTGAGGAATTTTTTAATTTTTGGGGGGGGGCGGAATTTTTAATGACATGAGAAAATGTTCATTTTAAAAGGTTAAATATAAAAACAGGGTACAAAATTATACAGATGATATATATATTACATATTTTTATATTTTATACATATATAAAATGGGAAGAAAATCACCAAAAATAGCAACAGCTTTTATCCCTAGAGCAAGGATTTGGGGTGACTTTTCTTTTTTCTTATTGATTTGTAATTTATTAAAAGATTTTATTCTTTATCTCAAGAGAGAGGGGAAGGGAGGGAGAAAGGGAGGGAGAGGAGCATCAACGTGGGAGAGAGATATGGATCGACTGCCTCCCACGTACTCCCTGATCGGGGACTGAACCTGAAACTGAACCTGAAACCCAGGCCCATGCCCCAGCCGGGAGCTGAACCAGTGCCCTCCCACCCTGCAGGACAGCACTCAGCCAACTGAGCCACACCAGTCAGAGCTTTTTCTTTTTTTTTTTTAGGAATTAAAACTGAACATTATCCACCAAGATGTGCTCTTGAGACATAGGCACTTTGTTGTATACATCTGTGTTGACACCTCAATAAAAAGCTCTAAAATTTTATACATATTTAATACACCATAAACCAATAACAACGGTTGCATTTGGTGGAAGAAAACGGTGCGGTTATGGAACAAGAGTGAGGGTGAGACTTGAACTTTGTGCCATTTGCATCTTTTGAACTTGGGATCGCGTGTCACCTATTTTGAAGATGGGTTGATTAAACTGTAAAAAATAGACCATAAGAATACATAGTTCTTTCATCAGAGGGGGGAAATGCTAACTTCAGAAACTATCCCAAATTTGCAGATGAGAAAATGGAGCTTCACAGAGGTGGGGGAAGCTGCCCAGAGTCACCCGGCCAGAAGACCCCGTTCCAAGCTCCGGCACTCGTCCAATCCCTGAGTGTGTTTGGGGCTTTGTTTGAGTTTGCAGATTACTGCTTCCCTACAGACTCCTTATCACTTGATAGATGCGGAAATGGGAAACACTCACATTTAGAGCCCACCCCCCTTCACCCCCAAGTCACCTAAAACACTGGCTTCCTGCCCACCACCCTTCTCCCAACAGTCAATTGAGGCAAAGATCCCTAGAGGGCCCATTGCGGGACAGAGATCACTTACCCCAAGACCCCAAGCTGACCACAGGTCTCCCAGGGGACTAGGACCCAAGGAAGAGTCCACAACTCTCCAGGCGGGAAAAGGGAAGAGCTCTCCCAGAGGCAGGAAGCAGCATCTGGAACAGTTTAGCCTTCAGTGCAGGCGTGCAGTCATTAGTAGGGCTTTGGCATGTTTGGGGGCAATAACTGCATATTTTCTCCAGGGTGCATTGTGAACTGCCTTTGCTCAGAATGTAATGAGTATGGTTTCTGTGAGTGGGGGATATTTATGCTCATCCCAGGCCTGCCCAGGCTGCTTTTCTGCCGTCTGCTTGGTGTTAAACTCCCTGCCTTCCTATTTTTAGATGGGTGCAGCAGACTGAGGGCCAGCAGCTGGATGCGACTGTGAGCATGGCTCACCGGGGACCAGTGGGGCAGCCTACTGAGGGAAGAACCAGCCATGCCAGTGCTTTACTGTGGTCAGGAGTCACTTCTTTTCATCCCTGTTCAAAGACTCCACCCTGGGGACTTTCCAAGCTCCAAAAAATGGAGCGCTTTGTTTTTTGTGTGTTTGTTTTTTCAGGAGTTACATGAGTGGAAAATACAAATAAGTTCATCTCTGGTGTCCCCTCTCTGGCTCCAGGCTGCCTCTTTCTCTCATTCTGCTCTGGGCCCTTACTAAGGTAAATTCTTCTGCCTGAAATGCTGTTTCTTCACTCTGCATGCCCACTTGCATCTGAAAAACTCAGCTCAGGTGACCTCCTCCAGGAAGTCCTCCAAACAGAGATACATCTTCTCTGACTTCCCCACAGCTCCTGTGCTGCCTTCAGTCACACCCATTTACCATACTCACTACTGAATGCTTACTTAGTTCCCAGCCCTACCTAACTCTCTGAGTCTTGAGATGCAGGAATGTGAATTATTTTTTCAGCAGAAGTCCCAGTGTCCAGCCTAGGGCCAGGAATGCAATAGATACCCAATGGTTACTGACTGACTAATTGATTGAATGAATAAATTGGTGACAATAGTAATAAAGCATCAGAGATGAAGGCGTCAGGTTGCAGAGGTTTAGTGAGGGAAAGGAGAAGGTATCATGAATATTTGGTTGCAAATGACAGAATGCCAACTCGAAGTAACTTAAGAAAAATGGGAGAGGATGTTGGCTCATAAATCATGGCAAGAATGAAACTGGGTTTAGAAATATCTGGAAGCAACTTCTGGTCATGATGGCAATGTTGGTAAACAAAGCTTGCCTCCTCACACAAGCACATCAGAATTACAACTCAACTGTTGGACAACCATCATTCAGAGTTGAGTGGAAGTCTGACAACTATGGAATTAAAGAAACCACATACATCTAAAGGTAGGAGGGGTGGAGACACAGAGTGGGCTGGTCTCATAAACATGTGTGGTAGATAAAAATTGGGGGTATATCTCAGTAGTGAGGAGTCCCAGTTCCATACCAGTCCCCCCAGCCCAGGGTTCCAGCCAGGAATATAAGTCCCCATAACTTCTGGCTGCAAACACCAATGGGGATGGAGTTGGTGGAAAAACTTCTGGAGTCCCAAGCAGTTTCTCTTAAAGAACCCACACACAGACTTACTCAGACTCACTCCCTCTGAGCTCCAGCGCTGGGTAGCAGCTTGAAAAGCATCAGTGGCATACAGGGAGGAACTGAAGTGTCTGACATCAAGGCAAGAGCTAGGGGACATTTTTTTCCCAGACAGAAAGACAGGCAGAGGCCATTTTCTCTTTTCTGCACAGAGCCACAGAGCCAGCAGGCAGCTGCCATATCTGAGACTCCATCAACCTGGCTAACACTGTTTGACCCACCCTGAAGACACCCTGAGACCCTGTCCCACTCAACTTACAGGCCCATCCAAACTGTTAGCTGTGACTTTTCCACACGAATAGCTGGTCTTGGCTCATGCTTTACAACTTCCTAAATCCTCTCAAATGAGCAACAGCCCACCTAAGTGAGCCCTCAGCCCCCATACCTCGAGCTAAATGGCCTGAGGCCTGGCACTAGCAGCAGCCAGCCTAGAGTCACAGCTTAGCTTCACCTGGGAATCTCCAAGCCCAGCACAAATAGCAACCATCTCAAATTGATTTATAGCTCAGGCAGGGTGGCCCCAGGTACAACACAGGTGGGGCCTGATCCAGAGCCCGTGCACCCAGTGGACAGCTATAAATCATGTCAGAGCACCACCATCCTGCCCCTGCACAGCTGATTTTCCATGGAAGGTGGAGTTCTGTGGCCAGTAGTCACAGCCAGTCTTTTGCAGCTGACTGGCCTGGGTAAATCCTTCCTATTGCCCTGCCAACAGCAATCAAGTTTCAACTACAAGAAGAGGATGTACTCAGCCCACACGAAGGATGCACCTTGAGTACCCAGCTTGGGTAATAGAGGAGGCTGTACCACTGGATCCTACAGGACTCATACTGCATTAGGCCATACTACCAAGACAGGCAGTCATAACAGCTCTAATACATAGAAACAAACGGGGAGGCTGCCAAAATGAGCAAACAAAGAAATATAGCCCAAGTGAAAGAACAGATCAAAACTCCAGAAAAAGAACTAAATAAAATGGAGTTAAGCAGTCTATCAGATGCAGTTCAAAATACTGGTTATACGGATGCTCAAGAAACTTACTGAGGACCTCAACAACAGCATAAAAAAGGTCCAGTCAGAAATATAGAATTCACTAATTTAAATAAAGAACAATTTATAAGGAAACAACAGTAGAGTGGATGAAGCAGAGAATTAAATCAATGATTTGGAACATAAGGAAGCAAAAAATTAACAATCAGAATAACAAGAAGAAAAAGGAATAAAAAAATGAAAATAGTATAAGGAGTCTCCGAGATAACTTCAACTGTTCAAAAATTTGCATCTTAGGGGTGCCAGAAGAAGAGAAAGAGCAACAAATTGGAAATCTATTTGAAAAAATAATGAAAAAAAACTTTCCTAATTTGGTGAAGGGAATAGACATACAAGTTCAGGAAGTACAGAGAATTCCAAACAAGATGGATGCAAAGAGGCCTGCCCTAAGATACATCTTAATTAAAATGCCAAACATTAAAGATAAAGACAGAATCGTAAAAGGACCAAGATAAAAAGAAGTCAGTTACTTACAGGGGAGTTCCCATCAGACTGTCAGCTGATTTCTCAAAGAAACTTTGCAGGCTAGACGAGATTGGCAAGAAATATTCCAAATCATTAAAAGCAGGGACCTACAGCCAAGATTGCTCTACCCAGCAAAGCTATCATTTAGAACTGAGGAACAGATAAAGAGCTTCAAAGACAAAAGTAAACTAAAAGAGTTCATCATCATGAAACCATTATTATATGAAATGTTAAAGGGGTTTATTTAAGAAAAGAAAAAGATCAAAACTATGGACAATAAAGTGGCAGTAAATATGTATCTATCAACAACTGAATTTAAAAAACAAACTAAACAAACAAGAACAGAGACAGAATCATGGATCCGGAGAATGTTTTTATGGTTGTCAGGTGGGAGGGGGGTTTGGGGAATGTGTGAAGAAGTGAGGGGATTAAGAAGTACAAATAGGCAGTTATAGAATAGCCATGGGGATGTACAATATAGGGAATGGAGTAACCAAAGAACTTACATGCATGACCCATGGACATGAACAATGGTAGGGGGACCGCCTGAGAGAGTAGAGGGTGCTTCATGAAAAGGGACAAAGGAGGAAAAATTGGGACAACTGTAACAGCATAATCAATAAAATATAATTTAAAAAATATAGTACTCATACATCCTCTTCACGTCAGATTCACTTCCACAGAACACGTTCTCCACAAGGTTGGGGACCTGGCTGTTGGCAGCTTCATGCTCCTATCCTTACAGTTCTGCAAATGGAGACAAAAGAGTTGCAGTTAGGAAAAAAGCTTTAGAGACGCACTCTGAGTGATCCCATTTGAACCCACGCTCACCTCTTGACAAATTACTGTCGGGGGATGGCAGCTCCCGAGTAGAGGGGGAACGATTCTTCCCAATACATAAGGGTATCACAGCCATGATTCTTGGGGGAAAGCACTGTGAGCTGGGAACCCACCCTAATTTCAATCTACTAAAATCACTAGCATTTCCCAAGCATCTCCGTACCCAACCCATGTTAGATATTTTCATGCCCACAGTCCTAGAATAACTCTGTGAGGTGGATCTCATTACTCCCACTTTATGGATGAGTAAACTGAGGTTTGAAGAGGGTAAGTAATTGCCCCAAGGAGGGTGGGACTTAGTAATTACTTAGTCCCACCCTCCTCTGTGTACAAATGAAGAAACTGCATCCCCAAGAAGGTATGGACTTGCCTGAGGTCACAGAATAGGTCAGTAGGGTAGTCTGGAACCGGAATTCAAGAGCATTTAGCCCTGTGACATTGTAGATATGGAAGAGGCAACTTTGAAGTTTCTCCCAATAGCTGTAGAGCTCCTTATCCCTTCTCCATCTCATAGATAAGGAAACAGGTGCTCCAGCACAGGTGGCTTGCCCCAGGGTGCGTGGTTGGGAAGTGGCTTGAACCCAGAGTGCAGATGACTGCCCTCTCATCAGGAAGGCCCATTGCCTTTAGAGGATTTGGGGCTCCTTTTCCTCCCCAAGCTTCATGGCCCCAAACCCTCATCACCTTACATGTCCCATCCTCTCAAACAGCTCTCCAAGACTCCACAGTCAGATCGCCCTCTTCACGCCTGCACTTTCCCTCCAGCCTTCATCACAGTGTGATCCTCAGCCCTGTGGGGGACTATCTGTCTACCTAAGGTCTGCCTCTGCCCTAAGTTCCCTGAGGGTAGGGTCATATGTTTTTCGCTGCCCTATCCCCACTTGTTCATTCACTCAACAAATATTTATTGAGTGCCCACTACATGACAGCCGCTAGTAGGTGTTAGGGATACAAAGAGTATACGAATGACAAAAATTCCTGCCCTTTCGAGCTTACCTCCTAGTGTGGAAAGACGGGCAATAAGCGAATCTTATAGTCTTTGAAGGTGATAAGTATGACTAATGGAAACAAGTAGGGGAGGATAATAGAGAGGGTTGGGGTACAATTTTATATAGAGAGGTCAGGAAGGGGCCTGGAAGAATGGGAGGGGACAATGTGGGTACATGTGGGAAGTGCATTCCAGGCAGAAGGAACAGTAAATATAGAGTGCAGAGGCTGGCATTTTCCAGGAACAGCAAAAGGCCAGTGTGCTGGGGCAGAGTGAGGAAAGGGCAGCGCAAGGTCACGCAGGACACTGGAGAGGCTTGGCCTTCCCTTTGATTTGGGAGGCCGCTGGAGAAGAATGGGACAGGAACTTGATCTGATTTAGGTTTGAGAAGGACCACTCTGGCTACTGTGGTAAGGATTGAGGTTTCTGACACACATTAGGGAATTAAGAGGTATTTTTGAATGAATTAGTACAGCAAGAGTGAGAGGGATGAGAGACAGGGGTCACTATCAAGAGGAGAAGCTGGAGAGGCAAACCCAGAGGACACTTCTAACCTTGACACTCAGGGATTCTAAGTCCAGTTACAAGGACGTGAAAGGTAACAGATGTCTGATGAGCTGAGTGTGAACATTTTGGCTGTCTTAGTAAATGTTCCAGAGGTCAGAACACCTTGGAGGTCAAGGCTGGGTGGCTTCAGGAGAACCTATGAGCTGTGGCTTTCCATAGGCCAGGGAAAGCCAGTGTCCCCTGACCTCTCCTCCTGGACTTTGGCTCAGACATTGTGTTCCTGTGTCCTCCTGTAGGTCCTCCATCCTACCCTCAGAGATGGCAGGCCTTCCCCGTATATCTGGTCTACCTTCTCAGGCAGCGCCAATGAGAGAGGAGGCCCAGGGAGCAGGCCCACTAGGAAACATTGGCAGTGGAGCGTTTACAGCACTGTTTGGAAGGAGCCAGGAGGCTGTCCAGAGTGGCAGACTCTCTGTGGGCAAAGTCCTGGATTCCAGGGAGCCAGGGCCAAGGAAGGCCAGGAATTCTTCACTTTAATTTTGCCTCTAATTCCTCCCAGAAATGAGGCGTGTCAGTCATCACATTCTCGGGTTTTTATGAGGCGATTATGGTGATTACTGTACGTTGTTTTCAAAGGGGCAATTAAGTAGAGAAACCAGACACCATTTTCATTTCTCATTAAGTGATTAGGGTTTGTTTGGCAAATCCCAACATCTGCGGCTGGAGGCGAGCTCTGCTGAGCTTGACTTGGGCAATGCATAGCCTCTATGCACGTTAAGTATCCAGCACTTCCCTTCATCCCTGCCTCCTCCTAGCCTGAAGGAATTGGGAGGAATCCTTTCACTGTATAGATGATGAAACTGAAGTGCAGAATGGGGAAATGGCCACCAATACTAAATCACTGGCAAGCGGTAGCACCAGGTTGTGCCTTTCAGAGCAAGACGCCGGCCATTATACTATGCTTCCTGTGGAAAGAGGGAGCTTCCAATAAACTTGTTCCCACTGAGGCCCCTTGGCTTCCGGAAGGAGCAGGGAAGGCCCCTTCTTTAGCATGAGATTATTTTTCACCTGATTCTCCTTTCTTCCAGGACAGCCACCACAGCAACAAGTGCGATATATAGCAGACACTGTTTGTTGTCCACCCAACAGTCATTCCCAGCCTCCTTTTCTTTGGCCTCTACAGTCTCTTCAGAGAGAGGCTGCCTGACCCAACTCCAGCCAATGAAATACATGGGGGATTCTGCTGAGAGACTTCTGGGTAAGGTTTTCCTCCTCTTTCAAGTCACTCAAGAAGAAAGCTTTTACTTCAAACCCACTCGCTCACTTCCGCTTTTAAATACTTTTTAAAGACTTTATTTATTTATTTTTAGAGAGAGGAAATGGGAGAGAGAAACAGAGGGAGAGAAACATTGAGAAAAACATCAATCAATAGGTTGCCTCTCACAGACCCCTAACCAGGGAACTGGCCTGCAACCCAGGCATGTGCCCTGACTGGGAATCGAACTGGTGACCTTTCAGTCTGCAGGACAATGCCCAATGCACTAAAGCACATCAGTCAGAGCCTCTTACTTCTGCTTTTAGGTGTGGTCATTTATAATGAAGCTTGGAGCTGAGGCAGCCATTTTGTAACTTGAAGCAACATACTAGAGGAAGAAAGCCGCCTGTTCCCATTATCTAGTCCTATGTAACAAATTACCCCCAAAATTCAGTATCATAAAATAACCTGTTACTCTCTGTCACCATTCTGTAGGCTGACTGAGCTTCACTTGATGGTTCTTTCTTAAGGTCTCTTGTATGGCTGTAGTGTGATGGAGGCTGGGGCAGAGGTCACCTAAAGGGTTGACTGGGATGGGTGTTCTGGGTGGCTCACTCACAGAGCTGGCGGTGGATGTCGGATGGCCAGGGGGGCTCAGCTCGGGCTCCTGACCAGGGTACCTCACGTAGCCTCTCCCTGTGGCCTGGGTGTCCTACAGCGTGGTAGTGGGTTTTTCAGAGCACACACTTAGGCACTAAGCATTTGAAAATGTCCAGACAGATGTCACCAGGCTTATGACTTAACCTTGAAGGTTCAAAATGTCATTTCCATCACATTTCATTGGTTACACAAGTCACTAAGGCCAGCCCAGATTCAAGGGAAAGAGAATCAAACTCTGCCTCTTGATGACTCAATGGGAAGGACACATTGCAAAAGAGCAAGTAGCAAGAAAAACACTGGTCCATCCACCTCTGGAAAATGTAACCCACCACAGCCACACCCTGAGGATGATGATGAGGTGACATGCGCCTTGTTACCTATGAGCCACTGTGCAGTTCTAGGACGACTCCTTCTAGACTTCTTTTTTTAAAAAAGATTTTATTTATTTATCTTTAGAGGGGAAGGGAAGGAAAGAAGGAGAGAAATATCAATGTGTGGTTGCTTCTCGTGAGTCCCCGGCTGGGAAGTGCCCTGCAACCCAGCCATGTGCCCTGACTGGGAATCGAACCGCGATTGGGTGGCTCGCAGGCGCTCAATCCACTGAGCTACACCAGCCAGGGCCCTGGACTTCTTAAATAAATATATAATGTCCTAAAGGGGTAAACCATTATGAGTTGGACTTCCTGTCAAAGACTTTCTGGAGGAGATCGGACTTAAACTGAACATTTCAAGACCGCCTAAAATTCTTAGACTGTGGCATCAGATGCACCTAAGTTTGAGTTCTGGTTCAGCAGTTACTGCTAACTGTGTGACTCTGAGCAAGTTGGCCTCTCTGAGCTTCAATTTCCTCATTTATAAAATAGGAATAATAATACCTGCCTCTAAGGTTGTTCTGAGGGTTAAATGAGATGAGCTTAGCATGAGACCTAAAACATCTAAGTGGTCTGTAATCTTATTTATCATCATTATTTTATCATGTTATTGAGATGAGGTGGAGGAACCTGCCTTGATCTGTCTGATTCCCAAGGTCGTGGCTGGGACCATTGAGGGGAGTGTCAGGAGGGCGCTTTGAGAGGGACACAGCTGCCTCTGGTTGGGCCCACATTCATTTCTGGGGTCACAAGCAGACCTGAGGGGCCCCATGCGAGAGGCTGCAGAGGAGCATCAGTCCCAGGAGGAGCTGGACTGTTCCTCACAGCTCAGCAGTGGGGGAAAGTGAGCCTGGAATTTGGGAGCTGATGAGAGGAGCCTAGTTGGGACCTGAGGCAATCAGCTTAGAGCAGTCAGTGAGGCCCCAAACCTTCTCCTATGGAAACCTGACTGAGGTTGGGACAGGGGGGCAGGTGGGTGGGGACAGGGGAACAGTCCTCTGTAGGTGATTGATTCTTACCACTTCCCCCAGGGCTTTCCAGGGTTAGCACTGAAAAATCTCACCTTCTGGGAAGACCCTCTGTAGTGAGCACACCAGGATGGCTGGGCAGATCCTGCTGACTAGGGATCTTCTCGGTGGAGCCCTTCAGGACTCTGGGGCACCAGGTGAGCCAGTCTCAGAACTATCACCCAGGTCCAGTAGGTCTGTCCCATGGAGGCCTGGGATGCAGAGCCACCTCCAGGGCAAACAGTACTTACAGTGTCATGGGTCAGGGAGAGCCACACCCTTCCAGCGATCAAAGGCTTCGTGTCCAGGCCTGGGGACAGGGGGTGTAGTGTGGGGTAGCAGCAGCCTCTTTCCCTGTCTCAGCCAGGAGAGCCCCCTCATGTGATTACCACCAATGAATGACATGGGGTCATTCTAGGGGCTTAAAACATGTAAGGACTGTGCTCATTCCTGAGATATAGTTTTCCCAAACCAAGTCCTAGAACTGAAATTTCCCTGTTTCTTAAGTTTTAAACCACAGGGACTGGGTTCACAGAAGTCCTCATATGACGTGCACCCCCAGAGTAAAGGAGTCTCCAGTCCTTCCCGGAGGAGAAGAGAGTCTTGACAGGTGAAGAAGTGGTGCCTGGGGCTAGGGGAGGCGGGAGCAGACACAGCAGTCCTGAGACACACTTTGAGGGTGTCATGACTGGGCCAGTGTGGTAAGGAGAGGGACAGAGGAAGGAGCATAGGCTGACATGTCACAGGGGATGATAAATTGGGAGCCTTCCAAGATGACTGTTGAAGAATTAAAGGGATAATAAACTCACAACAATAAAGATAATGGCTGAAATAACCTTAGTAGGCAAGATGTTACAACAAATTTCAGGACAATTGGAAGCAGATGGGGCCGTGGTGACTGATGCGGTGGGCAGAGAAAGCCCCATGCAGTATGCACAGGGAGCAAGACAGAGCCAAGGGAGGAGGCTTGGAAGAACCAGCCAGACACCGAGCTTAAATAAACACAGGGATAACCGAAAACCTGTCCATTGGACAGTCTCTCCACCCCCGGGCACAGGGCACTGAGAGTCCAGGGTCTGCTGTCCAAATGAGAGATCAGGGGTTTTCTGGAGAGATCTAATGTCCTCAGGAGAAAGACCTTCATGTTCTGGCATTAGGGTCGGAGGGGGAAGGAAGTCCCCTACCAGAGTGAAGCCTCGGCAACCTGAAGCATACTAGCTAATTAACAAGCTTTAGATTACCAAACACTGGAGGAAAGCCTCCAACTGAAAGAAAGACAAACAAATGAAATGACCTCAGAGGAAATGGAAAAAATGCAAAAAAAAAAAAACAACGAAAAGAACTAAAAAAATTTTTTTATATTCTAATAGTATCCTCACAGACATTTGAGGAGGCATTGTATCAATAAAATCTGGATGGTATAAAAAAAAGAAACAACCACAAAACAAGAAAGAGTTCTTGAAAATTTATATATATATATATATATACACACACACACACACACATATATATATATATAGTCTGTCTAGAAGGTATGCAGTCATATAATATGAAAAATATAGACATTCACTGAAGAAGATACAAGAAACATTACACATAGGACAATGATGACCCCATCCCCTTCAAACAAGGCACCTCACAGTTCTCCCAATTGCCACCAGCTACCCCATCATATTTTCCTGAATCTTTTTGACAGCCTAAAATCTCTTCCCTTTCAAAGGTGATTTTCATTTTGGGAAAAGCCAGAAGTCTCAGGGCACCAAATCTGGGCTGTAGTGGGGCTGAGTCATCTGTATAATATGATTTTTTGCCAAAAAACTCTACATGATGCATGAGTGGGCATGTTGTTTCGATGAAGCTGCCAATCACCAGTTGCCCATAGCTGCATCCCTCTGAATCATCCATATAGTTTCCACAGAGGAATGTTCAAGCTTAATGCAAAATCTGATGCAGATTCATTGCTCTATTCACTCAGTCATTTTGAATGCGATGGCCACACAGTACACATGCTCACTCATTGGTGTCTACTGCCCCCACTAAGACAGTGAAGTTGTCATTGTTCACACATGTGCATTCCAGTCCACTCTCCTGGGTTACCAGGTTACATTACCAGAATGCAAACCATTCTTGTTATGTTAACAATGGCTGGACTTTTTCCAGACAGATCTCATGTGTATGTGTGTGTGTATGTATGCTTTAAAAATTACAGAGGTTTAGCCCTGGCTGGTGTAGCTCAGTGGATTGAGCGTGGGCCTGTGAAGCAAAGGGTTGCTGGTTCGGTTCCCAGTCAGGGCACATGCCTGGGTTGCAGGCCAGATCCCCTACAACCATGTAGGGGGCTGTAAATCCCCCTATCCTAAAAATAGGGGATACATGAGAGGCAACCACACATTGAGGTTTCTCTCCCACTTTCTCCTCCCCTTCCCCTCTCTCTAAAAATAAATAAATAAAATATTTTAAAAAAATAACAGAGGTTTAAAACACAAAAATAATTATGTTTTTAAAATAATAGAATATTTTCAAGTTAAAAAATTTCTTGGAGAGTGAAAAAAAAAGATGATGCGGTAGAAAATGTAAGAGGAAAATATAAAAGACATAAAGAAAGTTAAAAATCCAACAGATAGGAATTCCAGCAAAAACACTAAAATGGAGAATTATTTAAATGCTACATAAGAAAATGCCCCATATACAAAATTCATAAAGTCTCCATATTAAAAGAGTTCAATATGTGCCCCCCAAATCAATGAAAACATGACGCCCACTCAAGTAGAATATCCTGACATTTTTGAACCGGGGGGTAAACAAAAGGTGTAAAATCTTTCAGAGGGGAGTGGAATGTCTTCAGAATTCTCAGCAGCAGCACTGGGTGCTAGAAGTCGCTGGAGAAATGCTTCAAGGTGCTGAGGGCACATGACTTTCAACCTAGAATTCCACGTAGGCTAAGCCGTCCATCACAAGGATACAATGAAGACCTGAGAGATACACAGGCTCAGATTTACAGCCCTCAGACCCTTCTTCAGGTGGTTACGTGGAGGGGATGCTCTGAACAAACATGGACACAAAGCATGAAAGAGAAAAACCTGAGCTAAGGAAAGGGAGAGTCCCATGCAGAAACCTATGAAAGGAGACAAAAGTCTGGGAGACAGAGGTCCGGCAGCCTCGGACAGCAGCAGGCCAGACTGCAATGGGTCAGAGGGCCTGGAAGGAGGCCTCTGGGGAGAGAGGGGGACTGCATTAAGGAAAAACTGCATAAACACAGGGGAAAGATAAAGGCACTTAGGAACTGAAGGAAAGAAAAAGTGGTGTAAGAAAGGAAATGCAATCTAGTATCTATCATCTCTATAGTGAATGATACAACACAATTGCACAAAAACCAAGATTTATTAGTTTCTAACTTTTTGTGTCCATCTACAAACAAAGCACAGATGACTTGATTGTCCAGCTGGTGGCAGAAAGGAAGTCAGAGATTCCAAGCAGGAGGTAAATTCCACCTGCCTTTGTTATCTGGAAAATGGAGGGGTCACATGGAAAGGACCTGAGCCTGGCCTCTACTGACAAGAGCGCCCCACTGACTCCAGTGGTCTCGGATACACAGTTCCCTTCCTTCAGTACAAACAGACACCTCCTGACCACCAGCAGTGTGATCATCAGCCCTGCAATCCCAAAGAAGCCAACAGTGTGGATGAGGCTGGAAGTGGATTCTTTCCTAAGCCTCCAGATGAAAGCCAGGCCCAGCTGATATCTGGATTTCAGTTTTGCGATGCTGTGAGCAGAGAACCCAGACTTCTGACCCACACAACTGCGCGGTAACTAATACGTGGATGCTGTTTAAAGCTGCAAAGTTTGCAATAACTGGTTATACAATAGAAAAACTAATACACCTAGCATGTCTTTCCCCTCCCAGTCTGCCCCCAAACCCTTATTTTGTTTAGGTCATAAGAAGTGTTCTGGCCTAGTGGTTAATCTCTCAAGACTGCAGACAGACAGACCTGGCTCAGAATTTTTCCTCTGTGAGGATTAGCAGTCACGAACACAGTAAACATCCAACAAAGAGAACTGTAATTATTGTTCTTATTCATTCTTTGAGTCTCTGTTCAGCTCTCACTCCCTCAGTCAATGTTTCCCCGCCTCCCTGCCTCCCCCTCTGGAAATTTCATCACACCCTCCCCTGTACTTTGTACTTGCTGTGCTAGTTAGTGCATGCTGTCCTGGTTAAATGCCCTCACCAGACTGCTAGCTCGTTGAAGGGCAGAAGCCTTGTCTGTTCAGAGCCTGCCATGGCCCCTGTCATGATGGAGATCTGAGAATGTTAATGGAGAAGGAGCACAGAGGAAGCTTCTAGAAGTCGGAGCCACCACCCCATGAGGACTGCTCAGGGAGGGTGAGTTCTCTGTTCCCAGGGTAGCGACCCGTCAGGAATGCTGAAAGGGATCAACTTCATGACATCTTGGGTTTTTCTAGCCTGGCTCGTGTTTTGAAGCCAGGATTTGCTTCAGAGGGCCACACAGGAAAAAGCTGGCAGACAGGGGCCGGAGGGCAAGAGGCCTGTCCAGCTGGATTTAGTGGGGAAGGCAGAGTCAAGTGCTCAGCTGGGCATTGATTTGTTCATTCAGTAATTTTAAAGTTGTTAACGTTTGCAGTCCATCATGGGGAGGTGCTGAAAGAGAATTCACAAATATAGGTGGGATTTTGACAGCTGCTCCCGGAAGAGAAGCTTCCGGCAGGAGCCACATTATGATCAAGACCTGCCATCCAGTTTTACAGGGAGCTGTCTCAAGACTGAGCAGGGGCTCTGAATTATGCATTCAGCTAGGGGAGTTGCTGTTTCGGTGGTTTGGGAGAAGGGGTGAGACTGAGTAAAATGGATGCTAGAAGGCTGGGGCTGGGAGCAGAGAGCCTTCCAGTTCTGTGCAGGGATCTAGGGCAGGAAAGTGCACGTTTGTGCGTGAAAACAGTCCACCCGCCTGCAGAGGCAGCGAAATGTGGATGCAGGATGGATCCTGGGCGCCTCTTGGTGGCCACAATGAGTAACTACACCTGAACCACACACACAAACAGTGCCCAGCTGACTTGAATGCTTCACTTACCTCAGGGCTGGGAGGATCCACCGTCCCACCCAGGAGACCTACTTGTTGCAGTAAAAATGATTTGTGAGAATGCATGTGCCTGGGGCCGTGGGATGTGTTACCCAACTGTGTAACTACACATGTATGTGAGTGTATGAATGTGAATTTGGGTGTGTATGTGAGAGTATGTATGTTGTTGCTGGGGATTGGGCACGTGTGTACTAGGTGTTAGTATGCAAGGATGCAATTGTGAGCACTGGTGCCAAAATGTGCATCTGTATGTTTACATGTGTTATGTATCTACTGGTGTGATTGCTTGTGTCTGAGTGCATGTGTGCTCATGTAACTTTTGGGGCCTTGGCTTTCTTTTCTGTTACACATTGAAATAGTTAAGCATCATAATCTTATTGTTTGTTTAAAGTTTGCTCTTGGATGCAGGCCTGTTCCAGAATAACTAGCAGATGCGAAAAGCATCCATTATGTATTTTTGCAATTAGCCGAAAACCCCAAAACTTTTCTTAAATAACAGACACAGTTCTGTGGGTTGCTTATTGCTGGGAGCCACCTCCTTTCCCCAGCTCGCCTGAGCCAGCCCTGGGCCCAGTCCCGCCCAAGCCAAGCCAGGGAGGGTTTGCAAACTGTCCTCAGTGGGATGGGAAAAACATTAAGTGTTCAGAATAGAACTCAAGGGACAGCTTGCAATGAAGAAGAGACAGAGAATAAAGAGGGGGAAGCAGAACAGTGTCCAAAATCTGAGACGCCTTTGTCAAACTGACTCATCCAGCTGTGCAGTTACCCAGCATTCTAGTCTGGACCCAGCTGAACAGACACGATAAACCCACAGCCCTTTACCTGCTATTAAATCTATGTTCCCACCTTGTCTTTGCATGCTCCTACTCCCACTGTTCAGTACATGGACCCCCATCCCCTCCACGCATGTGGGTCTCCCCACCCCTCACTCATCCTCACTGCCCCCCTTTGGCTAGTGCTGTTTTCCTCTCCTGGAACACACCACTCCTCTCAGCCAGTACGAACCAGGCACCCCCTGACCACTGGCAATTTTGTTCGGAGTACCTATCCCAGGTACTGGGGAGGGCACCCGGGAGGCAAAATCAGAAGCTCAAGCAAACTTCTCAGTGTTTGGGTTCTTGTGGGAAGGCACAGACGCTCACGATGTTTCTTGGCCTTTCCTCCCACTGTTCTGTGTCCTGAGTCATAAGAGGGCCTAGACCCAGCTGGGGTGTCCAACCCAAAGCCCAGGATGGCCATGAATGTGGCCCAACACAAAATCATTTAAATTTACTTAAAACCTTTTTTTGTTCATCAGTTTTCATCAGTGTTTGTGTATTTAATGGGTGGCCGAAGACAACTCTTCTTTCAATGTGGCCCAGAGATGCAAAAGGCTGGGCACCCAGAGAATGTGGCTGGGAATCCAGGTGGACTTCAAACTTGGAGAGCAACAACTTGAACGGGATGGCCCCAAACCACGGAGTCTCGGGGCTTGAAGCCTCTAACACACCCTGCCAAGTAGGTGCCCAGGCTCTGCTGGCACACCTCCAGCGATGGGGAGCTCATCATGTCCTCAAGCAGCCCAGGTTGCTGCTGGGCAGCTCTAACTTTAAAAGGTCTTCCTTGCATTGTTTCCCCTGCTCTGGCTCTGCCCCCCGGCCAGCATGGACCATATCTACTCCATCTTCCATCAGAGGTCTGGAGACCGCCCGACGGTGGCCCTCTGGGCTCACCTCATCTTTTAAGGCTGTGGCAGCCGCTAAGTTCTACCTTAACAGCTGCCCTACTATGTCAAGTGGGCACTCACTGACAACTTCTTGAGTGTGAGAACATTTGTGATCTCCTTGCAGTACTTCTCCCTGCTCAACCCGTGAGCTTCAAGGATGGCAGACTAGGCAAATGTTTGCTTAGTGAGCTTTCCTCTGTGTTGTTACCAACTCATCAAACACTAAGGACCTATTAACTCTATGTATGCTAGGCAAGAAGACTTGGTCCTTTGCCCACAAAGACGCGAGGCTAAGAGTTTCCAAATACCTGCTCTGGTTACTTTGTTTAGTACAGTGGCCCTCAAAGTATCAATATCAGCATCACCGGGAACTTTCTAAGATGTAAATTCTTGGGCCACACCCAGGATCTACAGAGCCAGAAACTCTGGGGTTGAGTGCAGCTTTCTGGGTTTAACGAGCCCTTCAAATGATTTGTATACACTGGAAAGTTTGGGAATCACTGTTTTAGATTGACCTGGGGAACTTTTAAAATTAAGTTAGAATTTCTAGGGGTGGGGCATTGGTTTGTTTCTTAATATGGTTTAAAATACATGCTCGGGGGAAAAAAATAAAATACATGCTCGGCACACTGAATGAACTGTCCCTGGGGCGTTGCCAGATTTCCCTTTGCCTTTCCGAGTCTTTTTTAGGACTGACAGAGGCAGAAGTATGCTGGTGTGAAGACGGGGGCTGGGAGACAGGGGCGCTGATGCTACTAGGCCTTGTTCTCTTTCTGACTACCTGGAGGGCTCTGAGGACATGTTCCTTCTTTTAAGATCCAATAAAATGTATGGGCAACGTATCAGCAGTAAAATGTATGACGAATCTATTCTGTGCCAGGTCATTGAGAGCGTACAGATCTGTGATGAAGACCTCTAAAATCGCTCTCCCAAAGACTCTCGCTGGTCAAGAACCACATGCATGGCCACAGAGGAGAAAGCTGCTCTCTGTCTTCTCTCCAATTCAATAAATACAGTCAGTGAAAGTGCTGAGCATGCACTGTGGTTCTAGAAGGCTTCCAACAGGAACGTACACTAAGAGGTTTCAGATCTGTAACATGGACCAGAAACTGTCTGCATAAAGCAGAGATTTTCCATGTCATAACACAGTAACGTTAAAATAGAGGAGGTACAAGAGGTCAAAATCTATCAACCAGATTGAACTATGGATGGCTGAATGAGATTTTCACCAAAACGTGGTTTTCTGGTTCCAGTCTTTCCTTGCTTCCAAGATACACGCACTTCAAATCTTTCTATGACTTGTGTGCTAAAGCAGAGGGAGGGCCCTGGCCGATGTGGCTCAGTTGGTTGGAGCGTCGACCTGTGACTGAAAGGCTGCAGGTCTGATTTCCGGTCAGGGCACGTGCCTAGGTTGCCGGCTTGATCCTGGGTGGTCAGAGCTCGTAGGGAGGCAACCAGTCGATGCTTCCCTCTCATGGGTTTCCCTCTCCCTTCCTCTCTCTCTAAAACGCAATGAAAAGAATGTCCTTGGTTGAGGATAAAAAAAAAAAACAGTAGAGGGAGGCTGACAGGATCAAAAATTCACCTCTCCTCCCAACCCCAGTACTTTATGATCATCAGCTTCCAATCTTCAGGGCGAAAGCAAACACAATCCTAAGGAGACTGCAGATGGACCCAACTGGGACCCAAAGTTCAGCGAGGCAAACTGTAGCTACTGCGGTGACAGCCAATAAATAGTTCTTTTGTTCACTTTTTCAACAAATATGTACTGATTGCCTACTACATGCAGGCACTGGGGAAAAGGGATACAGACGTTTTTGCTGCCCTGGCACTTATAATCTAGCAGGGAAAGCAACAATAAGTAAGCAAAGTAACTTCACAAATTGCACACAGGTGGAACAGAAAATAAATGAGGGTTAATAGGCCAGCATGATGGGGCATTAGAAGTCACCTAAAATTGGGCTTTATTACAGGCAGTCAGCAAGGGCTGTTACAAAGGCAGGAAACAGACTTGGGTTCCAGTTCTAGATTCACAACTAACTAGCTGTAAAGGCCTTTAGTTTAAACAAAAAGTGCTTAAAATCAAGGCATACTTAATCTGGCTGACGTATGCAGATAGGCCAACTGACTTGAACTCCTTGGACCTCAGTGTCATCATCCACAAAACAGGAGAATCGCCCTATCAGCCCCCCTTGTTGGGGAAACCAAATGAGATCACAGGGGTAAAAGGGTTTGCATGAAAGCATTGCAAGCACAATATAGAAACACAATACAGTTAGGAAACCACTGGATTTGAGCTGGCGAGCACATTGAGGGCAAGGGTTGTCTATGACTGATTGTTGAATCCCTAATAAATCTGTCTCAAACACATTTTGAATGAATGGCCAGCCAATTTTTTGCGTGACTGCATTATTTTAGTCATCCTCCAGCCTGGTAGCAGACACATTGCCGGAGGAAGATGTAGATTTCTTGTAACAAACTCTGATCTGTCACAGGGTTAGCATCTCTGAAATTCGCTCGCCAAGGTGACGGGTCAGCCAAATTAAGATGCAGATCTTGCATGAATGTGATTACAGACTGTAATAAGTCCTCCTCTATTATGCATCTAGCTATTATTTCAGCAACTGGCCATAATCTGTGCATCATCATATACAACAATGATTTCATCGATGACTGTAAAGTCAACAGCTTCTTCCTTAAGGCAAATACATCACCACCTAAAGTAAGAAATAGCTATCAAATAACTCAAACCACAAGTTAAGGATCAATAAAAATAAGTGGTGTTAAGGAGTCACATTCCTCAAATCTGTTTTCACCAACAAATACTTATGGGGAGAAATGGGAATGTGGTCCATGATCATGAAGACTTTTGGGCAGGTTAAGAAATGGTGTTTGGTGGGAGTGATTATGGGTAGAATTAAAGTAAGCTCTGCCAAGAGCCATATGTGTGAAGTAGAACTGGGCTGAACCAACTCTTACTTTTCTGTGCAAACGGTTTTACTCTCTCTGCCCGTCCCTATCCTGTCCCATCCCTAAACTTCTGGACCTCCCATTGGCACACAGTAGCAGCAGCTGCCAGCACTGATCCAGACCCCACTGAAGACCCTCAGCAGAGGAAGAAATAGAGTCTCTGCTCTCTGACACATTTGACACCAGTGGGATTTCACTGCAGCTTTTTTCACTTGGTTGTTTTGATGGGGAAATATTTTGACCCAATGTGAAAGCCATTAAACTTGAGCATCTTCCCTCCAAATTATGTGTCCATCTTGACCACTATCCCGGTTGAGGACAGAATAGTAGTATTGCCTACTGTGCACGTTACCTGGTAATTAAAACATAAAAAGGTTTCCATTTTGACAAGTCCATTGTGATACAGCCTCATCATGACTATAGATATGCTGGTCCTTGAAAAATGTTTCATTCAGTATCATTGAGTTATAATGCTGGAACTTGACTCTTGTTTTTATCACTTAGCCTATGTTAAAACTGATTTCATTATATATCATTTCACTTAAAGCTACGTGAGGACTTACTGTTTAGAACTACTGAACAACCTAGGGTGAGCCATGCACAACAGCCCTGTGCTTCCACGTAGGAACTGCTGAACTCACTACGTGTCTTTCACTCCTGGCTCTGGGAGCCCTTGGAGCCCTTGGAGCTGGGTGGCTGTGAGAGGGCCAGTCCCACCCCGAGTCCTCAAGGAAACTTATTCAATTGAGGGCTTTTCTTGAAAGTCCATCTTCAGTACACTGTATCCATTTTCCCCCTTAATTATTTCTAGAGAGATGGGAAAGGAGGGAGAAATAGAGGGAAGCATCGATGTGTGAGAGATACACCAATCGGTTGACTCTCCTGCACCCCGAATGGCGGGAGTCTGCATGAGTCAGCCCAGGCACTTTCAACCTGCAACCCAATAACTGCAACCCAGGCACGTGCCCCCATGGGGAATCAAACCGGTGACCCTTTAGTTCACAGTCTGGTGCTCAAATCCACTGAGCCACACCAGCCAGGGTTCCCTTCATTTCTTAGAAGCAGCTACTGAGAGTAACACATAGTACCGATACATGAGCATTCCTTAAAGCTCATATACATGGCTTTATTTGAATTTTACTTTGTTTTTTTCAATGTGGTTCCTCAACCAAATGGGAATATATATGGTATTTTAATGGTATGCTGCTTAGCTGCTTGATTCTGCCATGCAGACGACAGCTCTTGGCGTCTGCTCCCATTACCCACCTGCAGGGGGGAATGCAGCAGTTCCCCGTCAGGTGCCTTTCCTCTGGTTGGTTAAGGCATCAAAGGCCAGTGTTAGGAAGCTGCATAGTTACCCGAAAATGTATCATAAGTAGAAAACAATTTTCTGTGGCAGAAAGAACCACACCTGGAGAGGGGTCAATCTGTATAACCATATCTCCCTAAATCGTAGAAAGTAATTAAGCCCTCTTCTCCTATGCCAGGGCCTTAGGAGGACACAGTTGTGGAAGAAAAGCCTCTTTGGAAAAGGGACCCAAGAGAAGCAGGCTTTGCTCTAATGAATGGGGGCAGCAGGGATCCCATCCGGTCTGAGCAGGACAGCCCCCAGTCGGTACGGCTGACACTGGGTATAGGGTGGAGGCCAGAAATTCAGCTTTGTCCTTTGGCTCCTGACGGGAGAGATGGTGACCTGCAGAACCTGACCGACGTCCAGACTACCATCACAATCACAATCAACCACACCCATTCAAAGGAAAGCGGGCCTGAATCCAAGAGAGTTCTTACACTGGAGCCCATGATGAGGGAAAGAAGGGACAGGAGATTAGAACCACTTTTAGCTTTTTCCTTTGTTATACAATAAATGAGCTTCATTTCTTTCTTTCATTAAAAAAATACTGAGACTGAAGGACTACTTCCTTTAGCTGAAGTATGCATATAAGCTAGGGAGAAGTGTCAGAGACTATATAAGAATGACTGAAGTTAGCCAACACAAGACAACTGAAGGTCTGTCTGCATCAGAGTGTTAGATTTTGCTAGAAATTTCCTGGAAGGCAGAGAATGCGTTTGCAGCTCTGTGGCTGGTGCAGTTAATGTGTTTGAAGATGAAAGACCAAACCTCCAGGGAAAAGATGCTGACCTCGTCTGGCCAATACTTTCAGCCACTGTTATCTACAGGGACCACTGAAATGTCAGACAACCACTTAAATTACATGGACAAAGCCAAAAACCCACAAAAGTCACCACCACATCCTGAGACAGACGCACTGCTTGCCTGCTGCCAATTTCCCCCTCAAAGAGACAAGGAATTGATGCTGCAGGCTGGTAATGAAACGGGCTACTGGTACCTCGCTCCAGATTATTCTCGGAGGACTGGGATCGAGTCATGCTTCTGCTTAATTCAAGACACACAAACATAACACACAGAGCAAAGTCCTCCTTGATCCTGAACTCGGTTTTTGCTATGGGAGGACCCACATGCTAAATGTCCGATATACTTGAGAGGACAGAAATCTGAACCAGCAAACAACAAAGGCCATAGCACAAAATTTATTGGGATTATTTACTAAATATTCATATATACCCAGCATCACTGAATGGAAATAAAGTAATTTTTTTCAAATGGCAAAGCTTCCACTGGGGTCTTTCAAGAAAAGTCAAAAACTTCTTGGTGACTGTATCTTTAACAAATGGAATGACCTAACTAGTAAAGTTAGATGTGTCTCAATCAGCTCCTAAACTCAATATTCCTAACATGTTTTTCTACTTAAAAAGTAAACAAAAAGCAGAGCCTCATAGTTTAGTAATTATACCACAGAAAGATATTTGATGAAAGTAAGCAAAGCACCTAGTCTCAACAGTCTTCTTAAAATCCTTAAATTAAGGTTGCTTTCACAATACCAATATAAATATTTAGATCCCCATCTGATGCATTTCCTCACTTATGTGAGTAGGAATGCACTCAAAACCTTAAGTCTTTACTCTCGCTTCATACCACAGCTGCTTAATTAAATCACCCAGTACACAGGGCTGTACTGGCTGGACCAAAACACTAGATAAGAATTCATTACAATCTTTTCCAAGAAACCAAGATAATGTCAATACAAATTTTAGTGGCTAATGTATTATAGCACTTACAAATACTTTGTTTTTATAACAGCAAGCATGTTTGAAAATTCATCATTAATAAGTGAACTTCATAACACACATAGAAATAAATAAATCTGTTATAATGCAGGGGTGGGCGAAAGTGGGTTTACAGTTGTATGTGAGTTAATAAAGCTACTAGAGTAATCATAACCTGCATGTCTTTTTCCACACAAGCAAGTGTAAACCTACTTTAGCCTCACCCCTGTACAAGAATATCTATAAATTGTTCTTATTGTTCCCAATGACTTTAAATACAAAAATTTTATTATATTAGTAATTATATAAAGTCAAAATTTTTGCCTAATTTAACCCTGTATACCAAACAGTGTATGTGCTGAAGATCAGAAGCATTTTAAGAAGTCTCATAATAGGAAACTTAAATACCACTTTGCATTGGTGATAGCAAAAAAGATGGAGAAAATAAATTTCTCAGAAATTTTTAAAGGAAGAATAGATTTAAGAGAAAATTGCTTTGGACTCCATAGCCTGTTTTATTCTACATCTTTCTGTACTTCAACATGATGCCAGAAAAAAAAAATTACTGAATAAAAGTAGCCAGGAAGGGAATCAAACATTTATAAGATATATTTATTATTTTTCTGACCAAAGTGCAGTGATTTTTTTAAATCTTCTTAAACAATAACTATGAAAAAATATTCAAAAAAATAAAATACAAATGGGAAATTTAACCATTATATTTCTTCTACTTTATTCTAATGTTATTATATTTAGTCTGGAAAGCAAACCAAAAAAACTCATTTTACCATAAATTTAGTACATGCATTTCAAGATTCCACTGCTAGAAATCTGGTTGAGATCAACTTAATCACTAATAACACCATAGAATAGAGCATAAGGAACACGTGTCGTTAGAAGCGATCCTTGCCCCTTATCCTCAGACTTATGTCAGAATAAAGCTGACGACTCTGTCAGGCTCTGAACCCCCAGTGCCCCCATCCCAATCCCGGACGCAGAAACTACGCCCTGCCACACAACTCTGCACAAGCCGTGGGAAGGTGTAGCCTAAGTTTTCTTACCTTTCTATAGGATACGGCCAGTTATGTGATAAATACTAAAACACTTCTAGCAATTCATTTTATGAGTTTGTTTACCAAATACATTATGTAAGAACTGACTACACAAAGAGTCCCTTTGGAATTTGGTCCACAAATTTACTTAACAGGTTGGAAATTTAAAACCTGCAAGAGAAAGGAGAAATGAGGAATCCCTAGTCCTGACGCATTATAATTACTAAAGGGATATTCACACACCAAAAAGTTTTGCTCACAGAAGGCACAAACTATAAAAGGGATTTCCTTATTGAGTAAAAACAAAGAACTAGCTAATGCCCTTCTTTGTTTTGTGAGCACCATAGCTAAGATGAAATTAGATCCAAATTCACTCTCTACTCCTGTGACAAAAACAAAGATTAAAAATTTTAATTTGTCTCACATACTTTGTGGCCACTGTGATATAATTATGAAACATTAAAATTGACTTAAAAAGAGATTGTGATAGCAGCTATCAAAGCAACATTTCAAGCATGATTTCAAGGATGCTTTCAGGTCCGGAGTTAGCCTTCTCTGTCAAAAATCTTCACAACTTCATCAAAAACCTATAAAGGAAAAGGGAGTAACAATTTTTTAAAAAAGGTATTGTTAAAATACCACACAGCCTTAAAATGTATCAACTTTATATTCACTTCCAAAATAGATCATTATAAAACAATTAGGATTTCTTAGTTTCATCTATTTTACTTTAGACAGTAACATAACACCATAAGTAATACATATAAAATTATGAAAATGATGTATTCAATTTTATTAGTGTTCTTAGGACAAAACAAAATTTCTTGATCAGCTACCAAAAACTGATAAAATAGAAGTGGCTTATCTTCCTAGTTCTGATGCTGAAACACGTAAGTTTTCTGATGTATTACCTCACTGCTATAGAAAGCGGCAATGGGTAAAAAACCAGAAAGGACTACACAATAAAAAAGAAAGGTCCACAGGAAGAAGATTCAGGAATCAGGAAAAGACTGGGTGAATTAAAAGGCACTAGAAACAGTTGCGGGCACTGAGGGCTTGCAAACCAGAGCTGACTCGTGAGGGAGAGAACGGCACTGAGTCACAGGAACCCTGCCCCTCTGGAGCTGTGTGCTCCGCAAAAGAAGACACGAAGGCAGCCTGGGGCTCCTGAGCCACAAGACTCGCCATTCACATTACAGATTTTTAAAAAATGATCATGGTCCAACTCATAGTCTCAAAGTGCCAATTTTCCAGTGTTTAAGAAATGAGTTTCGGAATTAATAATCCACCCACTTCTTAGGACGAACAAGTCTGAAGTTGTACAATCCATTTTAGACTCTACTCAAAAAGGAGAAAAAAACCCTAATTTTTCATTTAGTCTCCACAGTGTCTTGAAAAGCAAACTATTCTGTCATAGTATTTTTTTTTTCTCCTGCCTAACCCCTCCATCACATTTTTACTTGACTTTTTTTAAGGCAGGCTAGAGATACTCACTTCATCAATAGATTTAGAAGCATCTATTTTCTTGACTTTCCCCATTTCTTCATATAAGTCAATAATTGGCTTTGTTGACTGAAGGTAGGTTTGAATTCTGGGGGAAAAAAAGGAAATATCGCAAGGCTCTAAGTATCTATCCATCCTCCCCCGTGTTACAGGAAAGCTTAGAGGAAAACACTGGATCTGACTCAACCGATTCCCTTACCATCATCTTAGATAAGCCATTTCACCTATTTAAGCATGGCGTTCTCTCTTTTTCTGGACCAAATGAGGCAAGTGTTTGGCCTGCTACTCAAGCTGCAAACTGAGGCTAAGGTGCCTATTGTACACAAACTGCAAAGTTACCTCTTTTCCAGGCTCTCTCTGTTGTCATCACTCCTTCCACTGCTCTTTCCCCTCTCAAGACATCGTTCGATACAGATCTGAAAAGATCAATATATTAAAAATTATTTTGAGCCCTGGCTGGTGTAGCTCAGTGGATTGAGCACAGGCCTGTGAACCAAACAACCACGGTTCCATTCCTAGCCAGGGCACATGCTTGGGTTGCAGGCCAGTTCCCAGCAGGGGATGCACGAGAAGCAACCATACACTGATATTTCTCTCCCTCTCTCCTTCCCTTCCCCTCTAAAGATAACTAAATAAAGTCTATAAAAATTTTTTAAAAACTTATTTTGCAAAGGACAAAATTAAAAGGAGAGATATGAACCTGCCACTCTTTTAACCTGAAAAGAGAATGAAGTTTTAAGAGTTAAAGAAAAAACCTGCATTAAACCAAATGTGTCTAATTCATTAATCAACATATAAAGTCCTTTTAAATTTAAACATGTGGTTCAATTTATATAAACTAGGTTAAATAAGTACAGAGCATAATAAGAATTCATTCATGACTCAGTTTTTCCTGTGTATTTGTTTTCAAACCGCAATAAAAAGATCTGTATGTGTATGGTTCCAGCTAAGATATATTATTATTAACTTATTAGGTATGAATTACAGGCCTCAAACTTTGTTCTATTTCTGCTTACTTTTCAATAATTCCATAAATAACCAAATATTTAAAAATCAACATATTTGCATTGTAATAAAGTACCCCCTTTTAATTGTGAATAAACATTCCTTGGTTATAAAGCTATGGTAACATTCTAAAGTTAACTTTGAAGAATAAGTGAAAACATATTTTTGGGGGCTGGAAGAAGACAGTTACATTTTATAACAACTCAAAGGCTTCAGTAAGTCCTTCCACCAGAGGACATTTGCAATTCAACCAGCCAATTTCCTTTAAGGCTGTACTTTAGATTTTTTTTTTTAAGAGAGAGAGGGGAAAGGAGGGAGCAAAAGGAGAGAACACTGATGTGAGAGACAGACACTGAAGGGCTGCCTCTCTTACGCTCCTAACTACCAGCAACCTGGGCACGTGCCCTGACTGGGAATCAACCAGCGGTGACGCCCGTGGGTGACGCCCGAGGGTGACGCCCGGCCAGATGGGCCACACTGGGCAGGGCAGCACTTCAGATTCTCACTCCCTCCGGCTGCTGGCATTAATTTAATGAAGTTTCCAGGTGTGAAACATGCCTTTTAATTAGATGATCCCAAGAAATTAATTTAGTTATTCAAAGGTACATCTAAGTATGCTATTGAAAGTGCCAGCAAGAAAAAGAATGTTTTCCTGCCTTTGCCCCAGATCATTTTACTCTGAGAAGGCAAATTGGCTACCTTAAATGTTCCTATAAAACAGAAACTTTTCGCAATTTCCCAGAAATGTGTGCTTCTTTTCCAGTAAAGAATCATCCTAAGGCAAGATAACAGCTCATACCTAAGAAGTAATAGGGGGCAGCTTTATCAGCTACCATTATTGTACAAGTCAATTCCTACTTAAAAACAACTCAAGACAAATTGTTCTTTTGAAAAAACAAACAAATTTCAGGCCCACAATGTTGCTGACACCATTAAGTGTGCAGCAGTCCGATGGCAAGACAGTGCTGTTCTGTCCCCAACGTTCCAGTTCAGAAAGACACAGCTGCCAACACAGAACGTAAATATCAGCAAAGGCTCGTCGGCCCTGGCTGGTGAGGCTCGGCTGGTTGGAGCATCGTCCTGTATTCCAAAAGGTTGGGGCACAAATGGGAGGCAACCAACTGATGTTTCTCTCTCACGTTAATGTTTCTCTCTCTTTCCGAAATCAATAAACTATATATTTTCAAAAAGCCACTTTGTATTTCTGTATAGCTGACAATCAAGTTGCTTAGAACCCATGTGGGCAGATGACGATGTGCATTACCTCATTATTACAATCAAAAAACAGAACGAAAGCTACATCTGCCTTCCCATCCATTGTCTTGTTCCAACCTTGAAGGTTCTCTTGATTTCTTGGAAACCCATCAATCAAGAATTTATTCTTCTGAGCATTGGCAGCCATCATCTGATCCATTTCCTAAAGGAAAAGAAAGATTCAGGGCCAATACTACATTAACAAAGTTCAATTTCTTAAGCAGGCTAGTAGATATGCTGGTGCTGGTTTTATTGTTATTCTTTAAATCCTAAGTGTGAAGGATGCATAGGAAAAAGACTTAAAAGAAAATGATCCAATGCATTAACACGGTTGCTGGTGGAACTATGGATGTGTGCCCTCCCCTACTTTATGGGCATACACATTTTTTGTAGTTTCTAAATTTTCTACAGTAAGCATGTATTGCTTTAACATACACATTCACAAAGTTATAAACAGCAAACGAGAAAAATAAGTATTAAGCAGTATCTTGGCTTCAGCCTCTAGAGACCCTTATCCTGTCTTCCCTCCCCCGCCCACGGCATGTTGTGGTGGGGAGTATGTACGCTGCATCTAACAGCACTCAGATTCTCTGCAGGGATTCAAGTCCAACTGCAAAAAGCTCTGGAGAATTGTAACAGACTGCTAGCATTAATTGTAAGTGAAGGAGTCAATATATTTTTTTCTTTTAATTGAAGCTAATTAAACCTAAATGCCACTCACTGGCTACCCCCAAACACAGGTAGCAAAGAAAACAATACCTTCAGAGAGACAGCAAGAAGAGCACATTTCACCATCCTCTTCCCAAGTCTGAATTTAAGTGGAATGTGGGAATACGTGAATGGGAGATGTAGATGTCCAAATCCTTACCACACTGATCACCACGGGATAAGCACAGATGCGTGACTGAAAAAGTCCAGAGAAGCCTCTGTTCCAACGCAAACCAAGATCTGGTCCCATGAGTGCTCAGACTGTTTCCTAGTTCCTCAAGAACGACGGCTCGGCTGTCGTTCCTGACTCCTTTATCTGAGGGCGGCTTTATTCCACATCTAGCTTCTCCGACACTCACAAAACTTGCACAGCATGCCTTGTGCCCCTGCTACAACATTTCTACACCAGTTACGATAGTGGACGATATATGAAGAGGTAGATCAATATTCTACTCATTCGACATATGTTTATTCAAGGCTAACTCACATGAAGAGCAAGGACTCGGCCCCTAGGGAGCTCCCAGTCCAATAGATAACAAATATGTAATTAAATGTGCTAAGTTCTATCATGATGCATAAACGGATGCTATGGTAAAACAAAGAAGCAAGCACAAACTACCTGGGAAACTTGGAAGCTTTATCTAAGAGGTGGCAGCAGAGCTGAATCCTGAATAGTGAAGTGGCAGGCAGACAGGGGTCCAAGTACACAGAGAGGGACAGTGTAAACTGCACGTATAAAGGCTCAGAAGTGAGAAAGTGTACAGCTCGGATGACTCTGAAGGGAGCTGGTACAGCTGAATCTTAGGATATGTATGTGAAATGGTGGAAGACGTGACTAGAAAGTATGAGGGGCAAGATTAATGAGGGACTTGTTATGCCACACAGAGGCTTTGGTTTTTATTCTGGAAGCAATACAGGATCACTAAGGAACTTTAAGCAAAGAAGAATATGCTCACATCACCTTACAGGGGGAAAGAAATGTCACCCTGACTTCACCATGAAGGATGTATTTGAAAGGGACAACAATGATCTAGGCAAAAAGACTAGGAGGAGGCTCTAGAAGAAAAGAGGGTCTAAACTAAGGTGACAGTTATAATAAAGAGAAGAGATGAAACAGAAGAGGATTAAGAGCAAGATAAATGGAGGATCTGCTCACTGAATGAATGTGGGAAAGTGAGGCAGACTTGGGAAATACAGCATAAAACCCAGATTCCTGGCCTGGGCAGCTGGGCAGATAAGATGGTAGACCCATTAAGCAGGACAGGCAATAACGGTGACCACAGTTTAGATGATACATTCCATCTCCGACACGGTGATTCTGAGGCACTTGTAAGACCCACCGATGGATGCCTAGTAGTTGGTTACAATCGTAGGTCGCAGTTTAGGAAACAAAAGCATACTATAGCTACAGATTTTGGCATCATCAGCACATGGAAAGCCTTAGGCATAGCTAAAATCATCCAGCAAGAAATATATAAAATGATAGAAGAACTTAGGATAAAACCCTGAGAAATATATGGTTTAGGAAACTTGCAGAAGAAGATTTATCAAAGGAGACTTGAGAAATAGTATTGAAATAGGAAGAGAATCAAGAAAAATGGTGCCACAGAGAACAAAAGAAATGAGTTCCAAAAAGACAGTGAGCAGAGTTAAATGCTACAAGAAAAATGACAAAAATATCCCCTGTATTTGATATAGATTATTGGTAACAACAGCAAGAACAGTTTCAGTGAAGATGGACATAGAACCTGACTGCAAAGGGTTATGAGTAGAAAGTGAGAAAGTGAAAAAATGTAGACTGGTCTTTCATGATGCTTAGCTATTTAAATTGGTTGGCATTCACACTCCTTACCCTCTTTAACAAACTGATGGTTATCTCAACTGGCACAATCCTTCCATCTTTAATGTATTTTTCAATGAGTTCACCATACTGTGAATCAGGGTTTTTCCTTTCATCACGAAGAAGTTCTCCTGCAGAAAGGTGTGTGTAGCCATATTTCTGAAAGAAACAATAAATAGGGGGGAAAATTAGAATACAGTTAACCCAGTAGGATTATTGGTTTTATCTCTTCATTTTAATTTCTGTACTCTATTTTTTCTTACAGTAAAGAAGCTTTCCTTACATAATAAATAATTTAAAAATTTAGCCCTGGCAGGTGTGGCTCAGTAGATTGAGTGCTGGCCTGCAAACCAAAGGGTTGCTGGTTCAATTCCCAGTCGGGGCACATGAGTGGGTTGAAGGCCAGGTCCCCAGTGGGAGGCACATGAAAGGCAACCACACATTGATGTTTCTCTCCTTCTTTCTCCCTTCTTTCCCCTCTCTCTAAAAATAAATAAATACAATCTTTAAAAAATGTAAGAGAGATTTCATGTAATCTCTCAGTTTGCCTAAAAAACATCTCTCACCTACATAAGGCATAGTAACTGTAATGTTCACAAACTGTGAAATTCTCCCAAAATTTATTTAATTATTGAAAGCATTAACATCTCATTATATTCTTTCACAAACACAATCAACATTGAAATGTTATTAACATTCAAAGAAGTGCCTAACAAATATCTGTAAGATTCAAGGCAGCCCTAACCAGGGTGGCTCAGTAGATTGAGTGTCAACCCGCAAACCAAAGGGTCGTTGGTTTGATTCCTGGTCAGGGCATATGTCTGGGTTGCAGGCCAGGTCCCCAGTGGGGGCAGGGTGGGGGGTGTGTGCAAGAGGCAACCACACGCACGTGATGTTTCTCTCCCTCTCTTTCTCCCTACCCCTCTGTCTAAAAATAAATAAAATCTTTAAAAAATATTCAAGGCAAAAAAAGAAAAACCAAAAAAACTCACCACTATTGGCTGTACTCACCTTCTTTAAAGTCTGCTTCCCTTCCTTAAACTCAACATGTCTAAACTGAACTCATCAGCATTTATACAACCCCTATTCTGTTTTGTTACCTTTCTCAGTAAACAGCACACAATCAAAAGGAATCTTACCAAGTATTACTGTCTCGCCACCTAATAAACCAGCATCTTCCTTCCTATTCTCCAAAGCCCATTTCCTACTTCTCTAGTGAGGTCTCATATTAGAATGAGAATAGAGCTACCTATTTTATAAGTTAGTGGGATGATTAAATGAGATAATATATGGGAACTGCACACCAGAGAACCTGACACATAATAGGGGATAAAAGCCATCAATTACCTCTTTGCCATCATGAAAATATTTATCTTAAATAATCCAGAAGCATTTTACATTTTATATATACCATTTATATATATATTTTAAGATTTTAAATTTATTTTTATAGAGGGGAAGGGAGAGAGAAAGAGAGGGAGAGAAACATCAGTGTGTGGTTGCCTCTCACACGCCCCCCTACTGGGAACCCGGCCCACAAACCTAGACTGGGACTCAAACCAGCAACCCTTTGGTTTGCAGGCCGGTGCTCAATGCACTAAGCCACACCAACCAGGGCCATTTTTACATTTTAATATGTGTATGTATATATTCACTTTAGTGGTTTATGATAGAAAGACTAATGAAGGGGCTTATGTGAGGTAACAGATATGAATATCCTATGAAAGATCAATAAGTATAATATTATGACCGTGATAATCATTAAGGACTTACATAAGATGTATTAGGTCACAGGTCACGTTATACGGTAGCTGAGCCAAGTCATGTAAGAGGCTCTGGTACTGTTCTGCCATTCCCCCAAGGTCAGAATGAGAACACAATATAGATCTAAGAAATACTTCTGAATATTGAAAAGCTTCCTCTACATAAACTTGTACATTCTCTTTGAATCAAAAGAATCATAAAATCTATTTTTTAAATGTTTTTACTCTCAAACATGAGGACACTCAGAACAATATCCAATGTTCAGTTACAACAATCATCTCATCCCAAATTCTTAAGACTCCCTAAGTGGGTTTTTTTCTTATCCATAGTAAGTGTACAATATATATTTGATAACTTAAATCTATGTTTAAGATGTTAAGATTTGAGGCAGCCCATACACCCACCCCCTTTTGAAGTAGCATTTCAATTACACATTTTACAAAAACTTTCAATTACCTAAGCTACAGTGAATTTCTCTCTTTTTTGGATTGCAGAAGCCATACATTCTCTACCCTTTTCTATTTCCAAAAATTGTTAACTAAACTTGTCCCTGCTCCCTAAAGAAAGTGACCAGTAAGGTAGTCAGCAAAGGAAAACAAACTCTAAACAGTTTATCTGCTGACTAAAGTTGGGCATAAAGTTTGGTGAGAATAAATAAAAACTATAGTATCATACATGTCTCTCAATCATATAGTTCCTTCCATTAGAAGAAACAACCAAAAGTATATTTAGTTGTTAATAGGCCTTTAAAAAGTCCCTGTCATTTATAGAAAATTGAAATAAATGAGTGTTTAATTATTTAAACTGTTATGTTAAAATTATTTCCACACCACACCATTTTTAAATGCCTACTTTGATCACCAAGTATAAGTACACTTTCAAAAGATGGATGTAGAAAAGACTTTATAAAAAATAATGTGTGACCTGCATTCCAATTATGTACAATTTTTAAAAAGCATTTTGCATATACACTGTCCACAAAATTTTATAGCCGCTTCACTTCCCACTGCTTACTCGGGCTCCTGCTTGGAAGTCTAAGCTTGCGGGATGCTCTCACTGGTCTAGAAATCACAGCATTTGGTAATACTGAATAAATGCAGAGGCAAACAGCACTAAACCATGGCAAGTGCTCTGTGAAACACCCGCAGTACAACTGCCCTGCAGGCACTGCCTCTGCTGTACATGAACAGAGACAGCTGGAAGCACAGCTTAGTAATTTAGAAATTAGAACACACAGTTTGTTTCCTGACACTGCAGAGCCCGAATGTGCAACCTTTATTTTGTGCATTTTACTGCACATTGTGCAAACTCAAATGTGCAGTAAAATGGGTTTTGGTATACCACTTTTTCAAAGAGAAACTACTTTGCAAACTGTAGAGTTATACAAATGATATTTTAAAAAATAACTCATTTGTCAAGAAAGAAAACAACCTGATCTGAAAAGCCCCAAAACAACCCAAGGAATTGAAATAAATATAACCACGTCAAACCTTTACATGTCTATTTCTCATTCACATTCCACCTTAAAATGTATCTTTCATTTATCAGTTACTTTTTTATACTATATTTTTCTTAAGGATTTTGTGGAAGCTTCTTATCACAAAGTTTCTACAGCAAAAAAGCAACCATCACTTACATAGTAGTTATTATGGTATTTTAGTAACAGCTACAATTTAAAAGCTTGTTTTCAAGCATTTTGCTGCCATTAAGTAGTCACTGATTACAATTTTGAGGAAAGCAAGAATGAATATGTCCTAGCAATTAAAATCTAGTGGGTCGCTAACTACAGTCTTAAGAGCAATATTCAAAACCACAGCAGGTTATAAATACCATAAACTACAGTAACTACAATTACAAGCTACTATTCAACTAAAAATAGTTTCCTAGTGACAAATGTATAAACAGTTCATTTACAGTAACTGTCCTAATGTTTTGCTTTCATTTTCTTTCTTAAGAAGTTAAAAAACAACTCTCACTTTTTCCCTCACAAAGATTTGGAGGGAGGGAAAAAGCACGATGTTCTCAACAAGTACAAAATGGCATTCTATATTACTACTACAAGGCACATGTTGACAATACTATGATATTAAATCTCAAATCACCTTGGATCAATTTCTCTCACCTCCTAGCAATTTGTCTTTCCTTGTTTCTAAATTTAGATAGATGTGGTTATGTGTGAAGAAAAGCAATCAAACAAAAACAACAACAAATAAAGAGTCTGAGGTAAATGGCAAGCCCCCCCCCCCCCGCCCCGAGGCAAGAAGAGATCCAAATGCCAGGCACCTCCGCCCGCCAGGGTGTCAACGAGAAAGTGCCACTGCACTGCTACTGAGTCTTGCATTACATGGAGGGAATGCAGCAGAGATATGAGATACAAATGTATTTTTAAAATAAACCAGAAAAGAAGGAGAACTGTCAATATTTGCATATGACATGACACTGTATATAGAGAACCCTAAAGATTCCCCCCCAAAACCCCAAACTACTAGAACAGATAAATGAATTCAGTAAAGTAGCCAGATATAAACATCCAGAAATCAGTTGCATTTTTATACACCAATAATGAACTATCAGAAAGAGAGCTAAGAAATCAATCCTATTTCAATTGCATCAAAAAATACTGAGGAATAAATTTAACCAAGGATGTAAGACCTATACTCGGAAAATTATAAGACATTGAGGAAAGAAAATGAAGAAGATACAAATAAGGGGAAGCATATACCATGTTCACGGATAGGAAGAATTAACATCATTAAAATGTCCACATTACCCAAAGCAGTCTACAGAATCAATGCAATTTCCATCAAGATACCAATGACATATTTCACAGACCAGAACAAATGTTACAAAAATGTATATGGAACTGTTACTGAACAAACTGGGATTTGGCTGCCTGCCACTGTATACACCCATAACAAAGATTGATCGGGAAGGAAAAAGGTCTTTATTAAAATGTTGCCCAATTTTGGAGGCAGCTGGGAACTTCATGGATCTAGGGCAAGCTCTTCCATAAACACAGAAAGAAGCCAGCCACCCCCAGAACCAGAGTCAGTGTCCAGACACCCTGCTCCATCCTTATTTGTCCTCCTAGGGTCCAAGACTGTTACACGAATGGCAACAGCTCTCCATCAGGCTCTCTCCCTGGGGTGCATACCTGTGGGACCAGCATTGCTATCACCTTGCCACAGCTTCTCCCTCTTGCCTGGGCCACTGCCACATCACTGCAGCTGGTTGTGCAGTGGCTGTGTCCATGGGGGAACACGGACCCCCCCCAGCACCTGAAGCTGCTCGAATTCCCAAGGCTGGCAAACATTCCGGCCTGTGTATCCACGAGCTGAGAAGGGGCTCAGGCCAGGACCCGGGCTGTGCAGCATGGAGCCACAGTGTCCCGTGGGCTGCCACTAGCAAGGTGCACAGGCCAGTGTGGGACTCAGCCTTCATGAGCTGGGTCCTAACCCGGCAAGCAAGGGCAAGGAAAAAAACGATGAGTCTCCATGTGCAATTCCATTTAAAAGATGAGGCCCAAAATCCTATGTGCTCCTGAAGCAAATAGGAGGGTCTTTTTCTCTGTCCAAACATTTCACTAGCCTCGCGCATGCCCTCTGCAGGGGCCTTCTCCTGCCACCATAATCCAAAGTGGGCAGAGGGTTTCTAGTCCCACTGCAGCTTGGGGTGTCACTTGCCGTGGGGCTGGTTTGTTTATCCTTACCTGGCAGTATGGAAATCTATCATGCAGTTTTGGTCCCACTACCTCTGGCACTTCCTGACACCTCCTTGGGGGTCCCTCCCCTCTGCAACAGAACCACAAAAGACCTCAAATAGCCACAGCAATCTTGAGAAAAAACAAAGTTGGAAGAATCACACTATCCGATATAAAACCATATTACAAGGCCATAGTCATCAAACCAACACGGTACTGGCATAAAAACGGATAAATACATCAATGGAACAGAATAGAGAGCCCAGTAGTAAACCCACACCTTTATGGTCAATTAATATTTGACAAGAGGCAGAAACATACAAGGGGGTAAAGACAGTCTATTCAATAAACGATGTTGGGAAAATTGGACAGATTGGACATGTAAAAAATAAAACTAGACTACCTTCTTACATCATACACAAGAATAAAGTCAAAACAGATTAAAGACTTACATGTTAGACATGAAACTAAAAATCCTAGAAGAAAACGTAAGGCAGTAAAATCTCAGACATCTTTCACAGCAGTATTTTCCTGATATATCTGCTTAGGCAAGGGAAACAAAAGAAAAAATAAACAAATGGGACTATATCAATCTAAAAGTTTTTCACAGCAAAGAAAACTATCAACAAAGACAACCCACTGAATAGGAGAACATATTTGCCAGTAATAAAAAATATATAAAGAATTTATAAAAGTCAACACCAAAAACCAAATAATCCAATTAAAAAATGGGCAGCAGGCCTGAATAGACACTTTTCAAAAGAGGACATATAGATAATCAGAAGACTTTTGAAAAAATGCTCAACGTCACTAATCATCAGGGACATGCAAATTAAAACTATCACCTCACACATGTCAAAATGCCTATCATTAATAAATCAACAAACATCAGGTATTGACAAGGATGTAGAGTAAACCAACCCCTCATGCACTATTGGTGGGAATGTAGATTGCTACAGCCACTGTGGAAAGCAGTATGGAGTTACCTCAAAAAATTTAAAAGAATGGAACTGCCTTCTGACCCAGCAATTCCACTTCTGGGAATATATCTGAAGAAACCTGAAACACCAATTTGAAAAAATGTATGTACCACTACATTCATTGCAGCATTATTTACAATAGCCAAGATCTGGAAACAGCGCAAGTGCCTGTCAGTAGGTGAGTGGATAAAAAAGCTGTGGTACAGTCACACAATGGAATACTACACAGCCATAAAAAAGAAGGAAATCTTAACTTTTGTGACAGCATGGATAAACCTGGAGAGTATTATGCTAAGTGAAGTAAGCCAGTCAGAAAAAGACAAATCCCATATGATTTCACTTAAACGTGGAATCTAATGAATACAATAAGCAGACAAACAAAATAGAAACAGACTCATAGAGACAGAGAACAGATTGAGAGCTGCCAGGGGGTGGGGAGCGGGGGTTGAGGGGCTGGGGGGACAAGGTAAAGGGACTGAACAAAGGAAAAACAAAAACTCAGAGACACAGACAACAGTATGGTGATTACCAGAGGGAAAGGGAATAGGTGAGGGGCGACAGAAGAGGGTGAATGGGAGATAAATAATCGTGGAAAGAAAACTTAAGACTTAAGGTCATAAACACACAATACAATGTACAGATGATGTATTATAGAATTATACACCTGAAACCTATAATTTTATTAACCAATATAACACAAACAAATTTAATAAAAATGTAAATAATAAATAAATAAATACAACAGACTGAGTTAAAACTATTAGGAGTCCTTTAAATAGTTGACACATCTATGAAACATTTAAGACTAAGTTTAGTTTGCATTCCCTGGAAGATTAGTGAACCTTAAAATCTAAATTCTGGTTATGTACTATCAACAGTGCAGCATTAGCAGAACACCTGGACCTGCTGCAGGTACTATTCAGAGCCATTCTCACTCACCAGTCTGGTACTTGTTGCAAACAATGGCTGTAGAGCCTACAGTACCCCAGCAACACTCCACACGAGGCTATCGGTTATTGCAAAGGCATTCCCAACAGGACTTTTCCCAATTACACTAAATGAGGTGTCTGGTGAGGACTTTCCAGGACTGGTACCTGCCAGTCTCAGGGAACCTACTTTTCTTTGCTGTGAGCACAGTTAGCTACTCAGTGCACAGATAGCACTTCGAACTGGTCAACTGTTTGGAGGGTTAGAAAAAGGTTTTTCCTATAATCACTATTAAAGAAACATTGACATTAAAAAAAAACCAACCACTACCCAGTGGAAGAAAAGCTTAAGTGTATTGCCCAACTTAAACTGCTGGCATATTTTCAATCTCATTTTTAGTCTGTCATCATTGGATTTCCAAAAGTGTGCACTGCATTTGACCATGTGTATTTAATTGCAAATCTACATATTAATATAAACTATGGAAGTTACAAACCCAGCTAAATCTTTTCTTAAGCAAAAAGCTTTAGCAGACAGACTCCAAATTAACACAAAGCATACTTCTTCCTCTAATTAAAGAGTGATATTTTAAAAGCTTACATCCTGTAAGGCAGAAAAGAGGAGGGGTACAAATGAATTCAACTACAGACAATTACAGCACTATTTCATTTTCCCCAATGCTTTGCTCTTCATAAAAGAAAACCTTAATTCAGGCAATACATGGAACTTATTTTACATCCATAAATATTTATTGAGTTTCTACAAGATGTCAGGCAACGTGCTCTTTCAGAGAAGGTAAAAAGGTTATATTCAAAAGGATGTAATAGTGACTTGCATATACAAGTGACTTGAGTCCAACTATTAATGGATAAAGGCAAGTCCCATACACATATAATGTTTGCTAAGGAATCCAGTCTTCACCAGCCCTGTCTGCCTGAGGAAGAAGTTGACTCTTCAAAGGCAGTGGCAAGAAGATAGAACAATAAATAAAACTTAAAGAAAGGATAAGTTAGAAGCCACCGAACAGGCTGCTTCCTCATTTGCATAGGCCTGGATATCTCTAACATTTTACAGAAGGTTTCTCAGATAATTGAGGAGTCAGGTATCTGATTTACATACCAAATGGCCCCTACAGCAACTATGAACTGGAATGTTAACATTCCAACTTCATTCCAGTGTGTCATTTCCAGCATTTTTATTTCTTTTAATTTATCTCAGCCCTTCTGAATCAATCTGCATTCCTATACCAGAAGGGGATTGAAAATGGCCAAAGATAAAGACCAGGCCCAGAAACCTACAGGGATTCCAGGAACTTAGAGGCAATGATTTGGAAACTTCAACATTAATGGATAGGCACTGAGGTCTTGTTACTCTCAGGAAACACTAATCTGATCCTGTTAACTAAATGATCAACTCTTGAAGTCACTACAGAGCCCACAAGCTACACGCTCACTTCACCACAACCCAAATATTGTTGCAGGTGGTCTAAGGGCCTGGAAATCAGTTAATTCGGTTACTGTAGGAACATTCAAAGGACAGACATCCAACCATTCAGCTGCAGCCCTAGCCTTCGTGCTTTCACCTTATGACAAAGGGTTTTTTGAATAGTTAGCAGGCCCTACTGTTCTTTTTTTCTCACTTTAAAAAGGTAATTACTTCTGGCCAAGATGGAGGCATAGGTGGAAACACTGTGCCTCCTCGCACAACCAAGTTTAAAGACAACAAAGTTCTAGTAACAAAAACACAACCAAAACACAGAAAATTGAACTGTACGGAAGTCCAACAACAATGAACCATTCCACCAGACTGGTAAGAGGGGTGGAGTCAGCGGCCGGAGGAGTGCGTAGGGCAGGAAAAAGTGGCCAGACCGACCCAGGAGCGCAGGCAGCTGTTGGCAGATCCCAGGTGTGGGGTGGCAACGGGCAGACCCAGTAAGGGTGCAAGGTGGCTGGCTGACCGTGGTCACACATTTGCGTGCACATAAACCAGGTGAAGGAGTGAGCAGTGAGACAGACCACAAAAGCTAGGGCCCCAGCAACGGGAATTAGAGCCTAAAAGCACCAATTGGAAAAACTTTCAGGGTCAAGCTCCCAGGCTCACAGAAAGTTTGCTGGAGAGATTCACAGGGTCCTAGAGGACAGGCACACACACCCAGGAGCCGGCACCTGGGGGCCCGGTTTGCTTGCAGGAAGCAGCAGAGGGGACTGAGGTCCGAAAGAGAGCAGAACAAACGCCATTGCCCCTCTCTGACCCTGCCCCCACATACAGCGTCACAACCCAGTGACTGGGTCATCCCACCCTGGTGAACACATAAGGCTCCGCTCCTCATATGTAACAGGCACAAACAGACCAAAACGTTATGGCTCAAACAGAAGAACAGCTCAAAGCCCCAGAGCCAATACTACCAAGAGATAGCCAACCTATCAGATGCACAGTTCAAAACACTGGTGATCAGGATGCTCACAGAACTGGTTAATTTTAGTCACAAATTAGAGGAACAAATGAAGGCTAAACTAATTGAAATGAAGGGAAATGCACAGGAAACCAATAGTGATGGAAAGGAAACTGGGACTCAAATCAAGGGAGTGGACCAGAAGGAAGAAGATAATGACCAAACAGAAAAGAATGAAGAAACAAGAATTCAAAAAAATGAGGAGAGGCTTAAGAACCTTTAGGACATCTTTAAATGTTCCAATGTCTGAATTATAGGGGTATCAGAAGGGGAAGAGGAACAGCTACAAGTGGAAAACTTATTTGAACAAATAATAAAGGAGAACTTTCCCAATCTGGCAAAGGAAATAGACTTCCCGGAAGTCCAAGAAGCTCAGAGTCCCAAAGAAAGTGGACCCAAAAAGGAACACACCAAGGCACATCATAATTACATCATGCCAAGATTAAAATGAAGGAGAGAATTCTAGAAGCAGCAAGAGATAAGGGGACAGTCACCTACAAAGGAGTTCCATCAGTCTGTCAGCTGATTTCTCAAAAGAGACCTTACAGGCAAGACAGGGCTGGAAAGAAGTATCCCAAGTCGTGAAATCCAAAGATTTCAATCTTTACATCCAAGATTGCTCTATCCAGCAAAGCTTTCATTTAGAATGGAAGGACAGATAAAGTGCTTCTCAGATAAGGTCAAATTCAAGGAGTTCATCATCACCAAGCCCTTCTTATATGAAATGTTAAAGGGACTTATCTAAGAAAAGGAAGATAGAAAATATGAACAGTGAAAGGACAGCAAACTCACAGTTATTAACAGCCACACCTAAAACAAAAGCAAACTAAGAGGACAGCTAGATCAGGAGCGGAGCCACAGAAATGGAGATCACATGGAGGGTTAGCAACAGGGAAGTGGGAGGAAGAGAAGGGGGAGAAAGTACAGAAAATAAGTATCATAGACGGTGGGGAGAAAATAGGGGGAGGGCAAGAGTAGTGTGGGAAATGGAGAAGCTAAAGAACTTATGACACACTGATACGAACTAAAGGGTGGGATGTGGGGGATGGGGTGTGCAGGGTGGAGGGGAATGAACGAGGGGGAATGGGACAGCTGTAATGGCATAATCAATAAAATCTATTTTAAAAAAAGAACCATATGAAGTACTAGAAAGACTTAAAACCGAGTATCAAAAAAAAACAACAACAACAACAACAAACAATAAGCTCTGGCCAGTGTGGCTCAGTTAGTTGGAGGGTCATCCTGTACACCAAAGGGTTACAGGTCACGGGTTCAATCCCTGATCAGGGCAGATACACGAGGTTTCAGATACATGTTTCTCTCCTCTCTCCCTCCCTCCCTCCCCCTCTCTCTAGAATCAATAAACATGTCCTCAGGCAAGGCAGTGAAAAATAAGAAAGAAAGAAAAGCATTTTGTGTTTCTGAATAGAAAGATTCATTCTTGTGGATAAATTTTCCACTGGACCCTATAGGACACCTACTACATTAGGCCACACTACTAAGACACGGAGTCAAAGCAGCCCCATCTAATATATAGAAACAAACACACAGAGGCTGCCAAAATGAGCAGACAAAGAAACCTGGCCCAAACAAAACAACAGATCAAAACTCCAGAAAAAGGAACTGAACAAAATGGAGATAAGGAATCTATCAGATTCCTTATCTGATAGATTCCTTATCTATAGATTCCTTATCAGATGCAGTTCAAAACACTGGTTATAAGGATGTTCAAAGAACTTTGTGAGAACCTCAACAGCATAAAAAAGATCCAAAATGAAGGATACACTAATTGAAATAAAGAACAATTTACAGGGAAAAAATAGTAGAGTGGATGAAGCTGAGAATCAAATCAGTAATTTGGAACATAAGGAAGCAAAAAAACAACCAATTAGAACAACAAGAAGAAAAAAGAATCTAACAAAATAAGGACAGTGCAACTAGCCTCTGGGATAACTTCAAGAGGCCCAACGTTTACATCATAGAGGTCCCAGAGGGAGAAGGGAAAGAGCAAGAAATTGGAAATGTATTTGAAAAAATAATGAAAAAAGACTCCCCTAATTTGGCGAAGGAAATAGACATGCAAGTCCCAAACAAGATGGATGCAAAGAAGCCCACTCCAAGGCACACCATCATTAAAATGCCAAAGGTTAAAGATAAATAGAATCGTAAGAGCAACAAAGAGAAAAGCAGTTAGTTACCTACAGGGGAGTTCCCATAAGACTGTCAGCTGATTTCTCAAAAGAAACTTTGCAGGCTATAAGGGATTGGCAAGAAATATTCAAAGTCATGGAAAGTAGGTACCTACAGCCAAGATTGCTCTACCCTGCAAAGATATCATTTAGACTTGAAGGACAGATGAAGAGCTTCCCAGACCAGAAAAAACTAAAGGAGTTCATCATTACCAAACCATTATTACATAAAATGTGAAAGGGACTTATTTAAGAAAAAGAAGATCAATACTAGGAACAATAAAATGGCAATACATATGTACGTATCTATCAACAATTCAAATTAAAAAACAAAATAAACAAACCAGAATAACACAGACAGAATCATAGATACAGACAGCATTTTGATGGTTTCCAGACGAGAGGAGAGTAAGAGGGAATGGGTGAAGTGGGAGGACTAAATACCAATAGGTAGTTACACAAAAGCCATGGGGATGTAAAATACAGTCTAGGAAATGGAGGAGCCAAAGAACTTATATGTACAACCCAGGGACATGAACAAAGGTGTGGGGACTGCCTGAGGGAGTGGGGGTGCTGGATGGAGCACTGCAAAGCGGGAAAACTCAGGACAACTTTAATAGTATAATCGATAAAATATAATTTCTTAAAAAGGCAGATGCTCAACCTTGGTAGTAATAACAATGCAAATTAAAGCAATATGATTCCATTTTCCACCCATCAGATTGGTTAAAATAAAACAGACTGTTATATCTAGCTATGACAAGGTTAGGGGTTGGGGGAAAACTGGCCTTCTCACACTTTGCCAAAGTGTAATTTGGTTCAGCCTTTTTAAGGGTCATTTAACAGTGTCTATCAAAATTAAAGTCTGCATACCCTTTGGCTCAGTAATCCATTTATAAGACTTGTATTACTTGCATTACTGAAATAATTGCACATGTACACAGATATATGTACATCAATGTTCACATCAGCATCATTTGTAAACAAGGTATCAAACTGTCCACCAACATATGAATGACTAAATAGATGACTGCATATGTCAGGAATGAAGTAGAGCTATCTATATGTTCTGACATGGAAGGCTATCCAAAATAAACTGTTAAGCAAAAAACAAAAAACAAGCAAGTCACAAAACAATAGTCATGCATTATGTCTGTGTGTAAATGTATCAAAAATGGATCAGAAATGTACACACACAAAAAACTTATGTGATTATGACTAAGGAGAACTTTCACTTTTGACCTCATGTACTTTCAAACTGCTTGAATCTTTTATAATACACATATAAACTTTTTAAAGCTTCAATTTTTTTCAGAAAGCACTGATATTATCCACACATCTCTAAGTGGCAAATACCACAAAGCAAGAATAATGATTTAAATATTTTATTGATATCAAACCCTAAGAGAACACCAAAATGAAATTCAAAGTAAACTAACATTAAGGATACAAATCCCTATATAAAAAGTACCATCTAACTTCAAGAAGAAAGGGAAACAGTACCTGTACAATCAAAAACTTATGTAAAACTTAGAACTAAATATGGAGAATAGCAGCAAAATCCATTCCTTAAACAAAGAGAAACAAAAGTATAATATAGCAACACAAAAACATACTGCATGGGCATGAAGTCAAGAGTTATAGGAGACAGAAAACAGTCCAGTTTTATAGCCTAGACACAGATGGGAACTCAGAGACACACTAAGTTGGGAGGATCCAAAAGGCACCAGAGCAAAGGTTTAAAAGGAAACATATTTCAATGAAGCCCTACTCTAGACACTAGAATTCAAAATTATACATAAGATATTCTGGAAATGACACCCCCGTGGCAAAGACAGTATCTTTGCAGCACTTCTAATGTCCAGAATAACCCCTTGGAGAACTTTCAGAACTTTCTTGTGCTAAGCAATCTCTCGCAACTAATATTTTAGAGAAAATGAATGTTGCTTAGACAACAAAGAATTATCCTCATATTTAGTTCATCAATCTGTACTAATGGAAGTATGAGCAATACCATTATTTGGCTTTAAAATGTACTACATATTTCTTTTTTTAATCTTTTCTTTATAAATTTTATTTATTTATTTTTTGAAAGAGGGGATGGAAGGAGAAAGAAAGGGAAAGAAACATCAGTGTGTGGTTGCCTCTCACATGCCCCCCCCACACTGAGGACCTGGCCCACAACCTGGGCATGTACCCTAACTGGGAATCGAACCAGTTACCCTTTGGTTCACAGGCCCATGCTCAATGCACTAAGCTACACCAGCCAGGGCTCAAAAGCACTACATATTTAAATGGTGGTATAAAATTTACCTTCATGAATGCATTTTTTCAAACTATAAAAAGATACATTTTTGATGGCATAGCCATCAAATCCTAGCCCAGCCTAGGATTTAATGTTGACCATAGATAACTGTACCCATTTATGTAATATGGAGCAGAATTACTATAAGGAACACTTGGTTCTTGATTAGAGTCTTACCTTTTTCAGGTAAGGGAAATGTCCTAAAAAGTCCGAAGTTCAGAAGAAAATGTTATGGGGGAAAAATGTTCCTGCTATCACTACACAGCAGGAAGAATGCTGTAAACCACTCTGCAAAATCGGCAACTTTTCCTGCCCCACTAATCTTAATTTGGACCTAATTATGCTCTAGAATCAGTCAAGGAAGTAATAAGAATCTGTTACTCACACTCCTCCTTTCCGTCTACTACTATTCTCCGTCTACTATTACCCCCTTTCTCTTCCACTCTCAACTCACAGTCCCAAGCACAATATACATAGTTACTTAAAGTTATACTTCTGTAGTTTTGGATTCACTTATTAACTTTTTAATCTCCACACCATAGGCAACAGAGAGTGTGGACGCTGAGAATCAAGATAACTCCTAAGAAGGGCCCTGGTGGCTGAGCTCAAAAAAAACAAAAAACAGAGCCTAGCAGTCATTTCTATATAGGTTGCTGTCACACAAACCTCACTTCAGGGAGAACCGGGCACTAAGCTGCTCGCCGCTGGAACTGAACTGCCTTCCTGCACTGTCTCTCTGCCATCCGATCACCTTTACCAACCAATCAGAGCAGCCCCATTCTCACCAATCAGAAGAGTGCCTTTTGGACCAAAGTGCAAAGATTGGAGTTTGCACCAATCAGGGACTAGGGGCAGGGACTTCTGTCAATACAAGTAAAGTTCCCTGTGGCTTGGAAAGCTACTTTCCCTTTCCACTGAAGACTGAAGACAGTGTTTTCCCCGGCTGGACCAGCAAAGATGTCAGAAAGGTGTCCAAGCACATCAGAGCAGACCAGAGCTGTCTAGCTAGAGAGGAGCCTGGTCCCATGGTGGCTTCGCAACAGCACTGCTCCTCAGCTGTGCTGCTTCATAACTAAACTGTAACACTATTCAGCTGTTCCACAACCATGCTGTTCTCACAGCCCTGCTGAATCATAACTGACCTGTATGCATTGAATAAACTTACTTTCTCTACCACATCCCAAACTGGGGACTCCTGCTGGCACTGAACTGACACAGGACAACAGCATACCATGTCCTAATGCACAAGATAGAAGATCTCATTAAAATTAAAAACTTCAGTGCTTCCAAGGATACTACCAAGAAAATTAACACGTAATCCACAAAACAGGAGAAATTATTTGTCAGCTGCATACCTGAATAAGGGACTGCTATCTAAAATACATAAACGACTTTGCAACTCAACAATAAAAATAGAAATAACTCAATTAAAATAGGCAAAGACAGTTTTTAAAATGCAATATTAAGGGTGGGGGTGGTGGTAAGGACAAAGGATTTAAAAAGGATTTCTCCAGAGAACACACACAAACTATCAGTAAGTACAGGAACATTATTCAACATCACTACTCATCAGGGAAATGCAAATCAAAACCATAACAAAATCCCACTTCACACCCGCCAGGATGACTTAAAAAAAAAAAACACAACAGTTAAGTGTTGACTGGAAGTCTCATACCCAGCAGGGGGGAATGTAAGTAAGATGGCATGGCCACTTTGTAAGTCAGGCAGTTCCTTCAAGGGTTAAACACAACATATTTGCACATTATATAATATTCAAAATATATAAAGAACTCCTGTAACTCAACAACAACAACAAAAAAACACAAATTTTTTTAAATGGGTCAAGGGCTTGAACAGACATTTCAAAAACGCCAAAAAGTAAATAAAAGATGCTTGCATCATTAGAAAATGCAAATCAAAGCCACGATGATACACCATTTTGCACCTACTATGATGGTTAAAATTAAGCAAACAAATGTAAATGGTGTTGGTGAGGATGTGGAGAAATTGGAACCCTCCTTGCACAGTGCTGGTGGGAACGCAGAATTATTGAGCTGCTGTGGAAAAGTTTGTTAGTTCCTCAACAAGCTAAACATTATATGACCCAGCAATTCCACTCCTAGCTATATACCCAAAAAAAGCAAAAGCAGGAACTCAAACAGATGCTTGTATACCAACATTCATTGCAACATTATTTACAAAAACTGAAAGGTATAAACAGCCCATGTCCAATAAGATGAGCAGATAAACAAAACCTGACATAACAAACATCTGACTTCAAAAGTCTTCATTCTTTCTAATACTATGCTCTATTGTAGAAAAGTTGGCCCTACTCTCCCATTTCTTAAATCTTTTGAATTAAAAAAATACATATGTACATAATTGCTCTATTTCAAAAAGCTGTTTCTTTTCCTGCCTTTACACATTCTTTGTTACCATTCTGAAGTTCTATGTAAACATGAAATACAGCAAGAATTTATAAATACAATGCTTTATCGCTCTCATTCACACAACAGAGAATGGCAAAGAAGGTAATGTTCCTAGTGATTGGAAAATTTCCTTCTTGAGTGACTATACTGGATCACACGCTACCTTATGCTGACATCTAGGATACAGATCTGTTGTAGGGTTAGCAAGACCACCTACCAGACTTCCATACCCCACATTTTACAGAAGGGGAAATGGAGATAAACTGATTTGCCAGTTAGGGGAAAGGAAACTGGCACTCGAAACCAGACCTCCTGACTCTCAGTGACTCATTACTCCACAGTGGGTCCCTGCAGTAATTCTTGGGTGACAGATATGGAGATGGATTCTTTCGCCTTCAAGCTACTATGGTCTTTGAATACAGAATCCACTGGTGGAAATTAAAAAGGAGACTCGGAATTGATGGACTTGATCATTTTGTTGTATCCTAGCATGGAGATGAGATCAGGAACTTTATCCACACACAAGAGCCAGGCATATTTGACCCACCACTCAGCCAGATTCTGACCATCCCAGCTTCGTTTCCTTCATTCTTGCCATTCTCCACTTCTGATACCATGTCACTTTCCACTTGGCTCACCCAATAATCACTAGTTAAGTAGCAAGTAAAATTTCTCATTATTTAAAAACCTAAGTTAACCATTAAATCAATTCCCAATTACAAAATCAAAACACCATCCAGGTTGTCTTTCTACTCCCATAGACACCAAGAAAACAGAAATTCATGTTATCTACCTAAACTTAAATCATAAAGGTAGGTCCTACAGATCAAATTAAACACAACAGTTCCCAATTGCAAACATCAGTGACTACTACATTATGGAAATTCCAAACAGAAAGTGGTTGAGGAAACAGTCTTTTCTGTGGCCCAAGTTAGGGTTTGTTGATATAGAATATAGCCTAATGATGAATGGAACCAACGTATGGGTCTTCTGGAAAAAAAAGACTGATGGAACCCAAGCATGGAACATACTGTCTCATGGAGCCCACTCCCTCAATGTGAAAGTTTCGGAGAATGATAGGTAACAAATGGTGCTTTTTCCTTTACCAAATAAGGACCTTTGTTCACCATGCAGTCTAACACTGTTGGCAAACAATAAATTCGAGAGCATGTCCAGTTACACATGTTCTCTATTAAGTTCTAAATGTTCTTATCACATAGTTAGTCTAAAAATGTTCCTGATTTGTCAGGTTAAAGCGACTGAATTGTTAGAGCAAATACATTTTCTTTTTTAAAAAGATTTATTTATTTATTAATTTTTAGAGAGAGAGGGGTAGGTAAGGAGAAAGAGAGGGAGAGAAACATCAATGTGTGCTTGCCTCTTGCACGCCCTCTACTGGGAATCTGGCCTGCAACCCAGACATGTGCCCAGACTGGGAATTGAACCAGCAACTATTTGGTTTGCAGGCCCACGTTCAATCCACTGAGCTATACCAGCCAGGGCGAGCAAATACATTTTCATATGTGTGTTAGCTTTAAGGTTAACAGAGTCAGGGTAATCAGGCCAAAATGACACAGAGTAAGACAGTTCTCCCCATCTCCACCCTTTCTCTCTAACCTGATCTAAAAGTCCTGTTACTAGAGCAATGTCTCTGAAATGCTCTTAATTTCAATACAGAAGGATAATCATTAAAATACTGGAAGTTGCTCTCGGTGAGTCAGTGAGTGAGTGGTGAGTGAGTGTGAAGGCCAAGGACATTAAGTACACTACTACAGACCTTACAAAACTGTATATTTAGGCTACACTAAATTTGCAAAACATTAGATTAAATCAAGCACAAGAGAAAATCACATAATTAAGAGATGAGGTGAACGTGAAATGTTGGGAGGCCACTGATGGCATAACACAGAATACTTACTGTTTTGTTTTTTTTAATCCTCATTGGGGGATATATTTACTGATTTTACAGAAAGAGGAAGGGGGAGAGAGGAGAAAGAGAGAAACATTGATCGGCTACCTCCTGTATGCACCTTGACCGGGGATCAAACCTGCAGCCTAGGTATGTGCCCTGACAGAGGATCGAACCCACAACGGTTTAGTGCATGATATGACGCTCCAACCAATTGAGCCGCTCAATCAGGACCACAACATACTGTTTTACAGCAAACTTTCTCTTACATAAATATAAAGAAATTTATACTCTAAAATAACAAAAAGTATAGTGAATACATCAGTCAGTAACATAATAGTTTATTTTCATTACCAAGTATTACGTACTGTATGTAACTGTGCTATATTTTCATACAACTGGCAGCACAGGTTTGCTTAGACCGGTATCGCCACAAACATGACAGCTAACCACCAGGCAATAGAAATTTTTCAGCTCCATTGTAATATTATGGGACCACCAACATATAGGTATGTCTGCTGTTGACTGAAACATCATTATGTGGCATATGACTGTATATACCAGAAATATATATTTGGTCATCTACATGACCAAACATGTGTTTTTCTTATAAATCACAGTATCAAAGGGAGACAATCAAATAATCATAAAAATAAAGGTGCATTACAAACAGATAAATGTTATAAAGAACAACCGATTTAAAAACTGGTAACTATTATAAAGGACAACAGAATTACAAGCCAACAGATGTGGTGAGGTGCTCCGAGAACATACGGTACAGAAATCTGACCGCATCAAACCCGGGAGGGCAGGTTTCAGAGGAAACATTTAAGCTCATGGTTCCCAAACTAAAGCCAAAGTACAGCAGCTAATTCACCAGAGTATCCTGGGTTTAAATTTCTAAGGAAAATAGTAATATTTAATGTTTGTTATGTATCATGTGAACTAGCAGCTCAGAGTAGTTCAGTTTCAACTTTAGATCACGGCACATTCTTTCTGAAGACATATCTTTGTGATGCTGATTTTTTGGTAGGTGCTTGTTGTGATACTAAACACCATGTGAAAAGTAATATGGAAAAGGAAATGAGGATGGAAGTGTACAATCTGATTCCAAGATATGAGAAACTACAGTGCCCAAAAGGCATTTACACCCCATTAGTTAAGTAATTGTGGAAAGACAATTGCTACTTCTTTTAAATTATAGGAATTATTCCTTCAAATAGCTACAAAAATTATTAGAGAATACTTATTAAGTATTGTTTGGACCTAATTATTTAATAAATGGAACTATTAGATTATTTCTCTTCAATTAGAGTGGTTGTGAAAAAATTCACTGAGATGCTAAGGGAATCTCTAGTCTTTGGGAATCTGTATTAAGCTAAGATCTGAAGAATGAATAGGCATTTCTGACACCATGTAGTAGCAGGAGGAGCAAAAGACAGGAAAGACAGGGACCCCATCCTTGAAGGTGTTACATTTAGCTAAGGAGGCAAAACTAAAAGGTAAAACGTTTTAAAACTTGAATACTTGCAAAAATCTTTCATACCTTTTCTCATTAAGAGTCTATTAAGTGTGTGTCTACTCCCACTCTAAATTGAGAGCCCCTAACGGCCTGTGTCCCAGCACACAGATACAGCACAGTTTGCATTCAGGAAGGATATCTAGGCCAACTGCACTTTTATAGGTTTATTCTCTGTGGACTTTTCTCAGAAATGAAAGCTCCAATTACCCTATGCAAGGGTAATTCTGCTTTAAGCATTCTCTACTCCCTCACATCTCCCAAGTGCTGCTTTTCCACTGACCTTCAAAATTGAAGCCATACGTATTAACTGCCCTGGGAAGACTTCCCTGACCCACTAGACTGAAATCTATATGGCCCTTAGCTAAATGGTATATATTGTATATTTCTATCACAGGACTTCCTATTTTATCCTGTAGTAGTCACTGATTAAATTCACTGTCTCCCCACTCACTGTAAACCTGTGATAGCAGGGTCTGTGCCTTATTTATCTCAGTAACGACCACGGTGTTAGCTCTCAAAAATGTTTTCCAAATAAATGACAAGTACAGGGAATTTTTTAAAAAACACTACTTATGCCACTTCACCTTAATGGGCTTCTTGGAAAAAACAAGGAATTTATTCAAAAACTTTAGAAAGAAAATTTACAAATTTGCAAAAATGAAAATGACTGGTAATCATCCAGCGCTGGCAAAGAATCAATACTCTGCTTATATAAATATAACAACTATAATGTTTTTGAAAAGTAATTATGACAGTAGAAAAGGGAACGAGGGGGATAAATGATAATGGAAAAAATATAATAAATATAAATTTTTTTAAAAGAAAAGTAATCTGACAACTATCTATTAAAATTTGAAATGTACCTATCCTCTGACTCAACAATCCTATGTTGGGGTTAGAATGAATCACGTCAAGATGTGCCTCTGTGGTATGTGGACTATTTTGAGTTAAAGGCAACCAAGACCTACTTTTAGGAACCTTACTGACAAAAATAATATGCAGTATTATGTTTAAAAGGAAGTTTACTGCCCTGGCTGGTGTGGCTCTGTGGATTGAGTGCTGGCCCATTTGATGCCCAGTCAGGGCACATGTCTGGGTTACGGGCCAGGTCCCCAGTATGGGGTGCACTAGAGGCAACCACACAATGATGTTTCTCTTCCTCTTTCTCTCCCTCCCTTCCCCTCTCTCTAAAAATAAAAACATAAAATCTTTTTTTTTTAAAAGGAAGTTTACTGAAGCACTGTTTGCAACAGCAAAATAAGCAAGATAATTGCTGGAAACTATAATGAATGTTTATCAATAGGGGAATGGTACAACCATGCTATGTAACATCCATTTTATAGAATATTCTGCAGCTGCTAATAAGAATGAATTAAATCTACATGTAAAGACCTTAAAAAAAATCCACGATACATGCAGTATAAAACAGAATATTCCCAACTGGACATAAAAATGATAAACATATGCATTTTTATTTATAAGAATATTAAGAAGGAGATGAGGAAGCAGTTAACACCAGACGATTAACACCAGTGACCTCAGATTAGAGGACAGTAACTTTTCCCAAATAGTATGTAACTTTTGCAACTTAAAATAGGCCAAAAATAAAAGAAAGTTTTAAAAACAATAGTAATATCAAAATATAGTCTTTCCTCCATGTTCTTAACAAAAAAAATCCTATGTTACAACCACTTTTAATGAAACAGTGGTGCTTCCGAAGAGTCAAAAATTCTGTGAACTATCTCTTTTATAATAATTTAAACTGTCTTTAAAAAAAACCAACAACCTATCTCTTACTCTACCCTATCCCACCAAAAGGAGAGAGAAACCTATTCTTAAAGTAGCTTAGTGTCCAGTGGATCTTCCTATCTAGTTTCATCTATGAATGGTAATCTGCTTCAGGGATTTGTAATCAGGAGCTTGGAAATTTTAGAATGCCCAGATTTTCACAACCATACCATTTATTCACTGAGAGTAAACAGAAATGTTACATGAGAAACGTTAGCAAGACAGAGGTAGGGTCTCTTCCTTCAAATCCCTCTATCCTGAAATTGGGAGAACTAACTGCCACTTGGGCGCCCCCTGGGGATACCATTTTAAATTTATTTACATCTTTAAAAAATTTCTTTTAATCCTCACTACAAGAGAAATTTACTGAGTTGCAAGAGAGAGGAAGGGAGGGAGAGACAGTGAGAAAAACACTGATGTGAGAAAGAAACATCGATGGGTTGCTTCTTGTATGTGCCCTCACCAGGGATGGAACCTGCAACCTAGGTATGTGTCATTATGGGGGATTGAACCTGCAGCCTGAGACCTTTCTGTTTATAGGACAACGCTCCAACCATCAGAGCCACACCAGCCAAGGAAAAATATTTTTACATCTTTAGGACAAACTAGTATCCTCTAAAAATATTTAAAGAATACTTATTAAGCACCTACTATGTGTCAGGCACAATGTTCAACACTTAAGACACAAAGAAAGGTAAAATCAAGGTTCTGATTTCTACACTCTTAAAGTCAGTGTCAACCAGAACTTTCTAAGGACAGCAGGTAAGATGGCCAAAGTATGAATTATCCACAAAATTTGGAAGTTGTGACACAAAAGATAAGGAATAGTAAAATACTGATAGTAAAATACTGATAGTAAAATACTGAATAAAAATACAAGGGACTTATAAAGGAAAAAAAAACCCTCTGATTTAACTGACCATAGACATTCCATTGTTTAATGGTCAACTGGATGATAGCAATTACTAAATTATAAACTATTTAGAATTTGCAGATATCAACTTAATGTTTATGGCAACTGGAATCAACAGTAACTATTTTCATGACAGATGACAGTTCAAAACAGTTAAAGCTTATATAACTGCTGAAATCTTAAAGAATAAGGCGATAAATTGTAAGTGGGTGGTGGGATCAAGCAAAAAGGAAAAAGGGCTCATGGACAGGTACAACAGCAAGGTGACTGTGGGGCAAGAGAGGTGTAAGGGGACTAAATGATATTGGAAAAATACAATAAAAATGAATTGAAGTATATATGGAATTTTAGAAAAAAACATAAAACATTATGAAAATCTTATAATAGATAATTAACAGGTTTAAAATATTATCAGCCCTAACTGACCAGAGATCAGAATAAATACTAGTTTCAGAATATGGAGATTATTTTTAATCCAGTGTAGTAACATGGGTATTATTAGTCTGGTTGTGGACATTTAAAGCCACTTTAGGAAGGAAAAAAAAGCCACTTCACAATTCAGAAACAAAATATTTAAGTGCATTCAAATACAACGGTCATAAACTAATTTTAAAAAAGTAACACTATTACAAAGTAAAAATAACCAATCTCAGAAATTAAGGACAGGATGTCTAAAACTGAGAAAAAATATTTGCATATATGTGTGCCAGAGATTTTACTTCATTTAATATTCACAAATAACATAGGAGATAGCTATTATTTTTCCCTTTTTACAGAGAAACTCAGACTAAAAGTAACAACTTCTCCGGAACTAAAGGAAAAGTAAACGGCGTTTAGGGTTTGACTCCGTATTTATTTGACTCTAAAGTCTTTGCTCTTTCCCCTATCGTGCTATTTACAAGAGTCATTTCATACATAAAACAGAAACTTGAAATCATCCCATTGTCACTTGGCTTCTAAAAAAGAACAAAAATGAAGAAAAATATTTACATATTTTTTGGTGAATTAGTTTCACTTTTATTCCAAAAAATGATCGATAAAGATGACTCTCTTGGCGTTTTAAGCACCCACGTCACCTCTTGTTTCTACACATTTTGTTTTCCTTCTCTCCAAAATATTCCCCCGACTATCCAATAAGCATTTCTCTTCAGTGTTATTGCAAGTAACCACGTATCTGTTCTAAAATTTTTAACAGAATTGAAGTGGTAACCTTATCACGATTTGGGGGGGGGGGAGTACACAATATCAGAGCTGGGAGGTATTTTACACTGACTTTAAACTAAACTGGGTGTACGGCCTGGTATGTTCTGCAGGTGGCAACTGAGACTCAGAGAAAGGAAGTAACATGATCGTGAACAAAGTGTGAGTCGGCTGGGCAGGGCCTGAGGTTGGAGCTTGATCTCAGCACTGGGCTCCATGGCTTTTCCAACCACATGAACTGCGTCAGGACTGGCACTGCCAATTAAAAAGGCCAGAGGCGCTATGGGCAGATCACAGAACACCTAAAGTAACAGTCTGCCCGCTGAGACTTCTTTCTAGGGTTAAGGCTGGTTAGTTGAAGGTTCGTAGTTTAGAGAGCCCACAGAAAACCGCAGAGTAGAAAAATCTGTCTCGCCCTGGCCGTGCGGCTCAATTGGTTGGAACGTTGTCCTCTACACCGAAAGGTTGAGGGTTCCATTCCAGGTCAAGACAGTTACCTAGGTCGCTAGTTCCCCGGGTGGGGCGAGTATGGGAGGCAACCAATCTAAGTTTCTCTCTCTCTCTAACCCCACCCCCCCCACTCTCACTCCCCCTTCTCCTCTAAAAGCAATAAACACATGCTCGAGTGAAGGTTAAAAAAAAGAACAGAAAGAAAAATCGACGTGTCCTTCACACAAGCAGCTGTAAATGGACACCGCCTCTAACCAAAATCCGCGCTCCTGCTGCCTGTGATTATTCCACACCCAGCGACACATTGAACTCTGCCACATTGAACTCTGCACGCTGGGGAGTCCCCGGATGCTGAGCCTCCCGTAATTCCTCTCCAAATCCACTCTCAAGACGAACTTTGTCCCAAAAAGCAAAGAGCATAGAAAGGCCTCTCCAAATCCACTCTCAAGACGAACTTTGTCCCAAAAAGCAAAGAGCATAGAAAGGGGCGCAGAAACAAAGCGAGTCCAAGCACTCTCCCTCCACTCCCCGGGGCCCCCAAAGGCGGGCGGTCGTGGACTACTAGTCCCGACATGCCGTGCGCCTGGGGACCCCCCCCCCCCGCCCCGACCACCGCCACGCCGGTGGCGCGACGGTCGTCGGGACTCGTAGTCCGCGGCTCCGTGGCTCTGGGGGGCGCGGACCGCGGGCGCGACGGGACAAGCCGGCCTAGCGTCCGGTCATGTCCAGGAGACCGCCAGCTGCCCGGGCCTCACCTCGACGATGCGAGCGCACTGGGTTCCTTTGCCGGCGCCGGGACCGCCGAGGACGAACACAACCAGCGGTTTCATGAGGCGGTGAGGGCCGAGGAAAAGCGGCGGGCGGGTCAGCAGCGGGAAACTAAGGCCCAGGACGTGCAGCAGCCTGCGGCCGCAGCAGCTCAGCATACACAATGTCTCAGCCGGACGCTGTAGGAGCTGACAGCAGCCGGCCGGCGGAGGCGCGGGGCGGGGCGGCGGGAAGAGGGCGGGCCGAGCCGGCGCCCGCAGCAGCCCTGCCGCCTTGGCTGCCGGGGCGTCCACGCGGGGGCCGGAAGAGGAGGGTCTTCCACTGCTCCCGGGGCGGTGGCGCCGGGGCCCCGCACTCGGGGCCGCCCCCCCTCCCCTCCTTCGCCTCAGTCCTCGTTCATTGGTTCGATCCCTCGGTTCTTTATCCTGGGCATCCTTGTGTCAGGTCTGTGCTGGATTCTGTGACGCAACACACGCGAGAGCAGAGCCTATTGTCTTTCTTCACAAGGAGTTTGGATTCCAGTGGGGAAGCAGCCGACCTGAACATGCCAACACATGAATAAGTAAATAAATACAAATAGCAACAAAGAAAAATCAAATAGCAATATAAGCTTTGAAGGGGAAAAACGGAAGAATAACAGGGATGAATGTAATTCGGGAAAAGCAGTCAGAAAAGACTTCTGAAAAGGTGACATTTAGGCCAAGACATAAGGATAGGAAAACAAGCAAAACAAGCAAAGACTAAAATACAGTGTCCCACGAAAACAGAAAAGCGTGTGCAAAAACCCTGAAACGGCTTGTGTTAGAGAAGACAAGGAAGACCTGAGCTATATGAATGACGGGAATAACAGAAGGTTATTCTGTTATTAATAACAGGAGAGTTAGACTGGGGGCAGGTCATTCAGGGTCTTTAGTTGAGGAAAGGAGTTTGGGTTATCCTCTAATTGCACTGGGAAGCTCTTTAACTCTAACTCCATTACTCTGCCCCCTGCATGAAGGAGAACAATCTTAAAGGAGAAGAGGAGTCTAAGAAATGAGTCCTGGTGATCACAGACCTTTAATAAATTGAAGGGAGGAGGAGGAGCCTAAAAAGGAAGAGCCAGAAAAGTAGAAGAAAAAACATATGAATGTGGTGTTCCAGCAAAAAGTATTTCGGGTGGGATTTTGGTGATGCAGAGGTGAACATTGTGTTAAAAGCAGATAAGTGTAAATCAATTGACTTTGGCAACAGGAAGACTTTAGACTTACGAATTCTACAGTTCTACCCAAGGTAGGTCACACACTATAATTTAAAGCTAGATTGAAAGAGGAGTGGATAGGAGATGAGGAGCTCAAGACAACAGAGAGAATAAGGGGTCAATGCTTAGTTTATTTAGGATGACACTGAGAGTGATAATGTCTGATATGGTAGCCACTAGCCACATATGGCTATTTAAATTAATTACATTAAATACAATAAAAATTCAGTTCCTCAGTCATTGGAACAAATGACTGAGGAACAAAATTTCGAGGGCTCTATAATCACGTGTCTAGAGGCAATTGTACTGGACAGTGCACATACAGAACATTTTCATCATGACAAAGTGTTCTATTGGGCAAATGCTGTATTAGAACTTACATTTACATTACTAAGATCGATGTGAAGGAAAGGAAGAGGGGCAACCACTTGAAAAGAAAAATCAGTTGGGTTCCAACGGGCACATGAGCAGCCTTAGATAATTAAGAGGTCTAAGAGATAAAGAAGTTCATTTATAATAGGAGTTGCAAAAGGGTACAGTTACAGGAAAGTTTGAAGATAAGGAAGCATTCAGCTGAGGGCAAAAAGATGGGAGTAGGGTGTTTGAGAAAAGAGAAGGTATGAAGTAGACATCTTTGAGGGTGGAAAATTGGCTTTGTAAAGAAAACTAATCAGTTGGACTTCTGAGCAATACTAGGAACTCATTTGATGTTTGAGTTTGTCAACCTTAAAACAGAATCAACTAGGTATTCTGTCACCAACAATTATTTATTCAGGAAAAGGGAAGTATTGTAATCCAGTACATACAAACATCGCGAGCAATAGACATGAACTACCATAAGCCCATTCAGAAGTCAAACTCAGCATCATCCCCCAAGAGCTCCTCCCTGACCTTCAGGTTAACAGCTGACCATGGTAAGAGACTGCACTGCTTCAGGGCTCCTCCCACAGGTTCTAGCTCCTCCAGAGACCCTACCTATTGGTTTTGTGCAGGTTAAGGTCTCTGTCATAAATTTTATGAAGATTGTGGATTTAAAAGTATTTGAAGATGTTTGTTCAGGTGCAGGCAGAGAGAAGACAGGTGGTTGAGTTTATCCAGGGTAGGAGTTTTGCCAAACAAGTACAATGGAGGGAGAGTGAACCAAGAGGATGTTGGCAACAGGATGTTTATGATGATGCATGTGGGCTCAAAACCATACAGAAAGCAATTTTTGGCATGTGACATGAGCCTGGAAAGGGGTCAAAGGATTAGAAGTGTTGCTGTTGAGGAATGGTCGTAGTACCGAACGTAAGCAGGGGATCTGGCAGTACAGATGCTGGTGGTCTGAACCGGATATTTGGGTTTGAGATTTCAGAGGTTGTGAGTTTCTGGTGATGGTGAGATCCAAGGTGAGCCATATGCTGGGTAAGACATAGGGAATGGGAGTCTGAGGCAGAATGAATGCCCTGTTGTTAGAACTGAGAGGACAGGGTGCTAGGTTTATCATCTGAGTAGAAGCTTAGGTCAGGGAGTACTAGATTGAAGAAAGAGACTATGAGAGAGGAACTAAGTTGTTGAGGGCAGAGTGAACAGAAGGCTGAGAAATGATGGCAAACAGCAGGGGGGGATGGTGACATAGCCTTCTGTCTGTTTACCCTCAGTCTGCTTTTCCCTCTGCTATGCCTCTCTTCCCTATTTCCAGTTCCTCCCAATCTCATTCTACCTTTTCTTCCTCCTCTTTTTTAATTTTCCATCTTTCCTCCCCTTCTTTTCCCATTTCTAACTTTCCTTCTCCCCAAGTACTTTCCTCTCCTTCTGTCTACCCTCTTATTTTTCTTTGCCCCTCTTATCCCTTCCCTCTTCAGCTCCTACTCCTTCTTTTCCACATTTTATACCTTTTCCTTTGCACCATGGATGATGGAATAGAATATCTCAGATTATCACAGCTGAAAAAATCTTATTATTAATAGTTTATTCGTATTCCTCATGAATTCCTTTTTTGTCGTTTACTGAGCCCTATCATAACTCCCAGCTTATTGACCTAGATGTTACTATTATGCTCATTTTGTGAAAGAAACCTGAAGCCATATGTTGTCCAAGGGCATTAAGCAGCAGGAGCTGGAATTCTGGGCTTCTGAATCCATGTCTCATGTTCTTCTTGTTATTGTTATAGAACTAGGTATCATCGTGTTAAAAAGCAGTGTACATCAGGGTTGAAAGGAGCTAAACTAAGTTTAGAATCTTCATGTCACGACAGGGGAACAGAGATGCAAAGAAAGTAACTTGTCCAAGACCTTGGCACACTTTAGATATTGGGACTCAGGTGATGAATAGACAGGGGTATCCTGCCACCGGCAGGGCCAAGTCCCTATGCTATTAATGACTCACACTAAACATAGGAACCACCTATGAATCTCTGAACTTCAGTTTTTCATCTTCAAACTGGGAAATGGAAAGGTAAAATGAAAGCCTTGACATAGATGATCTGCAGGGTCCTACCATGTTCATGTTCTTTGATGAAAAAAAGGACAGTTATCCAATTGCTCATACGAATCCCTTTAAGGACATGTCCCTGGTAACTAGCACAGGGATTTGAAAACTTTTTGTAAAGATCTAGGTAATAAATATTTTGGGATTTGTGGGCCTATCACCTCTGTTGCAACTACTCAACTTTGCCACTGTAGGTACAAAAGCAGACCCAGATAATACATAAAGTAATAAATATGGTTATATAAAATTTTTATATGGACCCTGAAATTTGTATTTTATATAATTTGCATGTGTCCCAAAATATACCTTCTGTTATGTTTTTATCTATTTAAAAATGCAAAAATCATTTTAGCTTGCAGGCTATAACAAAACAGGCACTTATAGGCTATAGTTTGCTAAACCCTGGCCTGGAAAAATGCCTAGTGTGAGAAGGTCAATCTAAGCCCAAAGGAAGCCTCCAAACTTTCATGTTCTGGGGAGAAGAAGTTAGGACACAGGTCAGCTGAAAACAAGTACAGCCGGTCATATTACTAAAAGGATCAGGAGTACAATAGAAGGGCCCATCAAAGCAAATGTACCTTCTTTTCCTTGGTGCACATTCTTTTAAGCAACTTTTCTGTAGTTCTGCTGGCAATTAAACTTGAAAGATATTAAGGTATGAGTCTGTGGAAAAAGGATCTAGGAAGCTTGCTTTTAATGAAGTCCCTAGGCTCTATTCACATGTGTTTAGTTAAGGCCATAAATATAAAGTCTTTCTTGCTCTCATGATAGAGTCTACCAGAACTAAGGATTCCACACAAGAATTTGGGTCCAAAACTTCATTATATACCTACACACAGCATTCTGTAGTCTTTTCTCTCTATGCCTCCCTGAAGAACTATGACCACAGTATGCTGAGTACTTACAGTCCTGTACTTTGTCCATCTCTTTCTGCCAACCATGCTAGGCAACTAAGGAAAATCTAATGTGAAAAGAAAAAAGTTAAACACAGATATCTACCTCTGCCAAGGGTTTTCCAGGGAGTTATTTCCAGGAAGTACAAGACTAGGCAAAAGAACAGTTTATTATTTAATGCCTCTTCGGGCCTGTCCTGGTTATCTATTGCCATGTAACAACCCAAACCCTAAACATAATGGCTTACAACAAGATATGATTTGTGTGGGAACCTTGTCCCCTCCCCCTAAGGCACACATACATTTGGTAACCAGAAGTGTTTAGTGTGAGTAGTGTTGTGAATAAAGACAGGAAACACCTTACTATACACCAGGTAGTCACACAGAGACAAGCCAAGGAGGCCAGGATTCATATAAGACACCGTGTTACTCTGGTGCTTGAACATTGAACCCCTTTGCTGTCCACAGACAAAGGTCATTTAGCACTTTGATGCTGTTTTCTCCTCACCGTAATCATTTTGTCTTAGCCTTGTATCAGTGCTCCTAGTCTGTGGAGATGGCAGAGAAGCAGTGAGTTCCATCTAGATTCGAACAACAGACCTTCAAGAATAATATGCCTCAATGAATATATATTGAATAAGTGGATGTTACACATTAGGGGTCCATTCTTTATCTAAACCCATAGATTGAATCCATAGCTTAAATAAGTTGGATGAGTATCTGTGGAATATCCACTATGTACCAGGCATTTCACTTATATAACCTGTATTTTATGATAATGTTCAAACTTTTCAATAATTAGTACAATCAGAATATCTGTAGAGATTTTGGGGCCAGGATTTGCTATGCTGGGCATCAACCCTCTAATTGTTGGACTGTAGGTAGGTCCTTGGTATCCCAGAAGAGGGATGAATGATATTCAAGTGCTCAGGGAAGTAGCTATATACCAACTCATATTAAAATAATTCAATATTTTATTTGCCAATAGAGTCTTACTAGTTGTGTGTTGGCTAAACATCAGCCTTGCCCTGCCCTGATTGGTGTGGCTTAGTTGGTTATGTGTTGTCCCACAAAGCAAAAGGCTGCCAGTTCAATTCCTGGTCAGGGCAAGTGCCTGGGTTGCAGGTTTGGCCCCCAGTAGGGATGCATACAAGAGGCAATCAATCAGTGTTTCTCTCACATAGATGTTTCTCTCCCTCTATCTCCCTCCATTCTCCTTTCTCTAAGAAATAAGAATATAAAATCTTTTTAAAAATCAGCCTGGCTTTATAAAATTCTCATAACGCTCTGAAGTTAGTGCTGCCATTTTGCAGATGGAAAAACAAAGCCAGGAAGTGGAAATACTTTGTTCAAGACCACATAAACAGTGGATAGCAAAGTAAATTTCAAACTCAGCATGTTGGGATTCAACATCTGCATTCTTTCTCTAGAATTCTGACACCTTATAAAAGTTCCATACTCACAAAATCCCTACAAAGTAAGTTTTATCACATATGAGAAGACTGAGCTCAGAATGATGTATAATAAGAGCTATCCTCTAAACCCACTCTTACCCATTGTGTTTATTTATCATCAAGTACATTAGGTCTTTTGCATATATTCAGTGAACGCATACCATTCCCAGGATATAGTCAGGTTCCTAGTGAAGTCTCTAGGAGCTTCAGAAATAGGCCTTGTCACCATTTATTTGTCCTGTTGGTCATAATTACCCTTTACAGATAGATCACCTATTCACATACTTCTACTTTCCCATTCTTGACCATACCTCTTCGGTGAAATGTGCTATTCATTTTTCAGGATTCAGCTCAGATTTTACCTTTTCCAGGAAGCTTTCTAAATTACCAAGACTTGGTTAGATGCTCCTCTTTTGTGCTTCTACACATACCACCTCTCCGCTCACTCTGTCCCTTGTTTACTTCTGTTGCAACACTGTGTGGTGTATTGTGTGTCTCCACACTAGATTTAGAGTCCCTTGAAGGAAGGGACTGTGTCTCACCACTCTTTATACAACATGGCAATGTACTTATTATTATAACATGATTCACTCTTTTAAGTGAATTCCAAGTTTCCTGGAAGGTTCAGACTAGAAATTAAAGGGATCTTACAACTAATACCACAGAAATACAAAAGATAATAAGAGACAACTACAAACAATTATATAATGAAGTGGACAACCTAGAAGAAGTTGGTAAATTCCTAGAAACAGAACTACAGAAACTGAATTATGATGAAATAAAAAATCTGAACACATAGAGTACTAGTAAGGAGACGGAATCAGTATTCAAAAACCTAACAAACAAAAGTCCAGGACCAGACATCTTCACTAGTGAAAACTACCAACCATTCAAAAAAGAATTAATACGAATCTTTATCCAAAAAATAAAAAAGGGAGAACTCTTTCAAACACATTTTATGAGGTCAGCATTACTCTGATAACCAGACAATGCCACACACAAAAATTACAGGCCAATATTCTTAATGAACACAGATGCAAAAATCTTCAACAAGATATTAGCAAAACAAATTCAACAATACAAAGAAAGGATCATATACCATCGCCTACTTTTATTCAACATAGTACTGGAAGTTCTAGCCAGAGCAATTAGACAAGAAAAAGAAGTAGTCATCCAAACTGGAAAGGAAGAAGTAAAATTGTCACTATTTGTAGATGACATGGTATTATACGTATAGAAAACCCTAAAGAGTCCATCGAAAAACTGTTAGAACTAACAGGCAAATTCAGTAAATGAGTTGCATGATACAAAATCAATATATAAGAGTGTGCGGCAAACTATGAGAAATAAAACAATCCGCTTCTTCTGCTGCTCCTGGTGTTGCTTGTGTGCTCATTCAGTGCAGACCTGGTACCTCTTTTGTGAAGTGGCAGTTGAGGAGTCACCAGTGCTCACCATGGCAGATGGAAATCCCAAGAAAAGAGTCAAGATGAAGAATAATGATCATATTAATTGGAAGGTGATGGGGCAGGATAGTTCTGTGGTGCAGTTTAAGATTAAGAGGCATACACCACTTAGTAAACTAATGAAAGCCTATTGTAAAACATAGGGTTTGTCAGTGAGGCAGATCAGATTCTGATTTGACGGGCAGCCAATCAATGAAACAGACATACCTACACAGTTGGAAATGGAGGATGAAGACACTATTGATGTGTTCTAGCAGCAGACAGGAGGTGTTTGCTAAAAAGGGAAGCTGCTACTTTACTTCAGAACTCTGTCCCTTCAGACCAAGAAGCCAATCTCAATTAGTAAACTGCAATTTGGTTCCACCACATCTTGACTACTACAGTCTAGTTTTCTCTGTTCTTTCATTTTCCCTTTCCCCATTCCTTTAATTGTGCATAAAGTAACTGGTGTACCTGTACAAGCATGTGCATTTTTTTAACTGAATAGCCAATGGTATGTTTTGATCAACATCGAATGGAAACGAGATGGGGAAAAATACTGCTTCTGTGAAAATACCACTTTCTCCATCAGTGGCATACTCATTCAGCTCTTATCTTTATATTCCAGTAGGTTATTTTGCTCTCACTGTTTAATAAAAACAAAAAACAAAACAAAACATAAAAATCCTTGCATATCTTGTCTGACTGGAGACTTTAATGTTTCTCATTCATCATTGCAAAACCAAGGACAGTTTTATAACTTTTTTGTATGTAGCTGTTACACATAGGGCAATCTGTCTTTAAGTAGGGATAAATGAAAAGAAATGAATCCTAGATTTCTCTTCAACTCAAGCATTTTGTTGTTTAAATAAACTTGTTTTTTTTTAAAGAAAATAGTCCCATTGCATCAAAAAGAATAAAATACACAGGAATAAATTTCATCAAGGAGTTGGAAGACCTATATATTGAAAACTACAAGACATTAATGAAAGAAATTAAGGAATACACAAATGTAAAGATATTCGGAGCTCATAGACTGCAAGAATCAATAATGTTACAATGCCCATACTACCCAAGGCAATATACAGATTCATTGCCATCCCTATCAAAATCCCAATGGTATTTTTCACAAAAATAGAACAATCTTAAAATTTGTATGGAACTACAAAAGACCTCAAATAGCTAAAGCAATCTTAAGAAAGAAGAACAAAGCTGGAGGCATTGTGCTGCCTGATTTCAAACTATATTACAAAGCTATAGTAATTAAAACATAGCACTGTTATAAAAACAGACACATAGAACAATGAAACAGAGTAAAGAGCCTAGAAACAAACTCTTCATATATGGACCATTAATTTACAACCAAGGAGCTAGTTTCCTTGAATGCAAAATCAGGATGATAGTATATTAACTCAGATTAGCAAATATTATCAGAGAATTTACTGGTGCATGTTATTATTCTAGTTTTTATTCCAAACAATCCAAGCTTTAAAAAATAAGTAAAATAAGTCAACATTACTTAATTCATAAATTGTTATTGTTACCTCTAATGAGAGGTTTAAAAATCTCAAAAGAATTTTGCATAAATTGAAAGACTGGGTAGCAGAAAGAAAGAAGGAGCTCCTACCCTTTGCAACAGCATGGATGGAACTGGAAAGCATTATGCTGAGTGAAATAAGCCAGGTTTTGAAAGACAAATACCATATGATCTCACCTTTAACAGGAAGCTAAACAACAAAACAAACAAGCAAGCAAAATAAAACCAAAGACACTGAAATAGAGAACAGGGGCACAGTGACCAGAGGGGAGAGGGGAGAGAATTTCAGGGGAGAAAGGGGAAGGATTTACAGGAACAAGTATAAAGGATACATGGACAACAACTAAGGGAGGTGGAAATGGGAGGGAGGTGGGGAGCACTGGGGGGGTGGGCTGGGCTGGGAGTAAAAGACAAAAAACTGTACTTCAAAAATAAATAAATAAATAAATAAATAAATAAAGATTGACAATCACCCTTAAAAATAATGATGTTCTACAAAGTGAACATCAAAGTGATGTGCAACAAAGTGAAGTTGTACTTGTTTTTAGAAAGCAATAGTCCAGCTTAGCTCAAAAGTGTAAATAGGGGAGGGAAAGTTGGGTGTTTGGAGAAATTCAGTAAATGAGTAGCAGAACTGATAACTGATTCCAACTTCCCTGTTTCTGGTGATAACAACAGCTCTTTAATTCCCACAGTCAGCCTATTAAAAGGCACGTCAGCATATATGACACTGAACATTAACCTGTTCTAATCAGAAAGATCATGTCACTTAGTGACTAAAAGGGAAAATTTAAAAAACGAAGACAATTGACATGTTAGGATGTAGAATTTTGGGTGAATTTTTCCATTTGCAATATTTTCTTATAGCATTGTTTGTGCAACAAATTAGTACTTTAAAAAGTATAACACACTGGAAATGGTTCACTGTGAAGAAAATTAAAAACACTGGCAAATTTGAAAAGTAAGACTGGTAGCTTTTCACTGTTAGGGCCAATAGCCATAACAATTCCATAGTGTCCTGAACTGACATAAATATATATAAACAGGGAGCAAAGGATAGCATAGCACATAGTCAATCTATTTAAAGTGGCCAGCAATCTAACAATAATTCATATTTGCTTTGGATAATTGCCTCTTATTACCCTATCTATAAAATTGTTCCTTCCTTCTTCTATGCTTGCTATATCCTTCCAATTCTCCTTTTCCTCTAGCACAAAACTTAGTGTGTAGCAGGTCTTTGGTATAGCATTTGTAAGTTTTATTTCATTAAGCTTATTCTCTTTGTAATTAACAAATTAGTTCCCTTAATCTCTGTGAATTTATGGCAATGTGTTGCTCATTTATTAACAATTCCAATCATTAGTACATCTGTACTAATAATATATGGGCAGCTTTTAATTAACTTTTACATTCTTTATGCATTCAGTCTTTTTTATTATAATGTATAGTATGTGAAGGAGGAAAATCAGTCTTAGAGAGATTAAATGGCAGAATGGGGGGCCAGATCCCCAAAACTAGTACTAGTTACACTATATCATAATTTTAAAAATGTAAAAATATCTAGAAAATAATCCCTTTAGGCATCTCCGAGCTGTACTAAATATAAGGCTGAGTCATTCCAATCCTAAAATGAAGACTACTCTTATCTTCATTCAATTAAAAAAGCATTTACTCTATGGGTAGCATTAAATGTATATCCTATCTAGAAGTCCAATAGTAGTGAAATGTTTAATTAAAGTTCTTTTTTGGTATGTGAGTTATTATTATTAAGCAACAATAAGGTATTTTATTGTTTTGTTAAAAATAGTATATGCTTCAACTCTCCTCTTGCCTCTTCTTTCTTTCTTTTTAATATGTTTTTTAGAAGATTTAATTTATTATTTAGTTTTAGGGAGAGGGAAAGGGAAGGAGAAAGAGAGGGAGAGAAACATCCATGTGTGATTGCCTTTCACGAGCCCCCTGATGGGGATCTGGCCCGCAGCCCAGGCATGTAACCTAACTGGGAATCAAACGGGTAACCCTTTGGTTTGCAGCCTGTGCAATCAACTGAGCTACACCAGCCAGGGTTTCCTTTTTTTCTTTTTAACAGACTTTATTGTTTAGAAAAGTTTGAGATTTACAGAAAAAATGAGATTGTAATACAAGTTTCCCATATACCCCATATAAACATAGCTTCTCCTGTTAACATATTTAGTATGGTACATTTGTTGCAATTAACAAACAAATGTACCATACTACATATTATTAATTAAAGTCCTTGGATTACAATATTATTAATTAAATTTCTTGGATTATTAGATTTTCTTAATTTTTAAACTAGTATCATTTTTCTGTTCCACGATTCCATCCATGATACCACATTACATTTAGTTGTCCTATCACTTCAGGTGCCCTTTGGCTAGTTTCTCAGACTTTCCTTGGTTTTGATAACCTTGACAATTTTGAGTATAGGTCAGGTATTTTATAGGATTCCCCACTACTGGAATTGGTCTGATGTTTTTCTTAGGACTGAGGTTATAGGTTATTGGAAAGAATAGAGATAATGTACCATTTTCATCACAGCATGGGTGTATACACTATCAACATGACACATGACTCATGGCTATTAATGTTGGCCTTGATTACGTGGCTGAAATACTGTTGGGCAGACTTCCCCAATGTAAAATTACTCTCTCTACCCCCACCCTTCCATACTGGTTGCTTTGGAAGAATGTCACTATACCCAGCCCACACCCAAGGAGTAGGGAACTATGTGTTATGCTCATCCCTTCTTTTTTGTCTAATTTGTATCATCTTACATTTCCCTTTCAGATATCTTAAAGTGATTCTAAATAAAACTAGAGGAAAGTAAGTGGCATTTCAAATCCTGACTCTGCATGAACTAGCTGCACGATCTTTTAAATTTCCTCCCTTGTTGAATAGGGATAATACAATACCTCTCTGCTTTGACGATTAGGACCGTCATATAATGACAGAGAAGGTCCACACAAGGTCTTTTTCATTTACATTCTAAATTTAATCTTTAATCAAATCCTGTTGAATCTATCTACATCCAGAATTCAGCAACATTCATTGCTACCATTCTGGTTCAGGCCACCATCAATCTCTCCCCTAGGTTTTTGCAGCAGCCTTCTAACTAGTCTCCTTACTTTTGCCCTTGCCTCCCCAGTTTATTCTCAGTGGGGCAACTACAGTAGTCTTTTTAAGACCAAAAATCAGATCTTGTCAGTTCCCTGTTTAAAATCTTCGAATGGCTTCCTATCACACTCAAGAATACAGCCAAGTCCTTATCATGACTTAGAAGAACCCAAATGATCTACCAACACCTCCTCCCCTCGTCAACTTTTTAAAAAATGGCTAATTCCATTTATTCCAAAACAAAACAGAATAGGAGCCCTTCAACTCTTGATAATCCTCTTCTCACTCATTCTGCCCAGCACATACTAGCCTTCATGATTTTTCTTAAAAATGCCAAGAGGCTCCCATCCCAGGGTCTTTGCATCCATTGAGGTGTGTGACTTGTACCTCTCTCCTGAAAGAACTTGCCAATCAGCTGCAGAGAGTAAACTTGCCTGACTCTCTCTCTTGCTGGCCTTTAGGATCTTCCTTAGCTTTGGTGCTTACTTTTTCAGAAAACCTATGGCTAGCCCCACAGTAGTTAGAAATGGCTAGCAAGAGTTCTAGCCATTTCTAACTACTGTGGGGCTCCTCTAATGTCCAGAGCTCCCCACAGAGTAGGCCAACACTTTGTCACATATGCATTGCTGTCTGAGGCTTTTCCTGCTCTCAAACCAGAGCTGAGGAACTGGCCATCATTTCGCTTAAAATGTTTGCCCAGGAATCTTTGCAGGAAAGCAGAGAATGACACTCTGGTGACCATATATTTCATATTTACACACTGTCAAAACGACAGACACATTTAGAACAAGACAGTTTACAAATGCAGTTCAGACCTTAAGGCACTCCCATATTGCTCAGTAAACTAACAAAAGTAGAATCTAGAGGAAAGTAAGTGGCATTTCAAATCTTGACTCTACTCACTAGCTGTGTAATATCCTGTTTCTTCCCTTTTGGATTAGGGATTATTCCTCTCTACTTTGACGGTAAGGGCGACAATAGACAAGGTCTGCCGAGAAGGCCCAATTACCAACAATAGTTGTGGAGGTTACAAGTTATCACGCCAATACTAATACCATATGCCACATATATACATACGCCATTTATATATGAAGAAACATTTTTTAACTTTTATTTTTTTCTATTTTTAGAGAGAGGGGAAGGGAAAGAGAAAGAGAGGAGAAGAAACATCAATGTGTGGTTGCCTCTCACAAACCTCCTAAACGGGCACCTGGCCTGCAACCCAGGCATGTGCCCTGGCTGGCAATCCAGCCGGCGACCCTTTGCTTCACAGGCCTTGTTCAGTCCACTGAGCTACACCAGCCAGGGCTATATACAAAGAAATTTTTAAAAATATTTATTTACTTTTAGAGAGAGGGCAAGGGAAGGAAAGAGGGCGAGAAACATGATGTGAGAAACATCTATCAGTTGCCGCTCATACCCGTGGTGAGGGGATGCGCCCCACCGCAACCCAGGCAGGTGCCGGGACCGGAATAGAACCTGGCGGGCCTTTCGCTTTGCCGGTGCAGGGCCAACAAATAGCCACATCGGTCAGGGCTATAAACAAAGAAATGCTTTCAAAAACGTTTGTTATCGAGAAGAGAGGACGCTTCTTAAGAAAGAAACTGGAAGAAGTCCGACTTTCCCTCTCTTTTGCCCATTCAAGTCAAGAACTTCACTCTCTTCTAGTCTCGGAGCGACAAGAGGACGGCCAGAAAAAGGAGCAATTGCTTCCTCTGCCTTGCGCACTTCAGGCAAGCTGAGGTTTTCATTGTGCTTAGGCAAGGCTCGCCCCACCCCGGAACTCAACCGTTGACGAAAAATTAAGTGTTTAAATCCTCCGGAACCTGATCCTGGAACGCCCGTGTCGCCCTCTAAGGAGGCTTGGGATTGGCCGAGCGCTGCCGTGTGCGGGGCACTGATTGGCGGGCGTACCAGTCCATCAAGAGACGGTGGGTAAAGCTTCCAGTACACACCCTGCAGCCTGATGGGTCGAATTTCTGACCAGTCAGCAGGGGCGGCGCGGGCTTCGGTTTCGCGAGCGAGTGTTTGCCGCCTCTGTTCCCGCGACCCCAACGTCCCAGGGCGGGGTCGGTGGAGGCGCCCCTTGGAGCTTACCTCTGTTCCGGCTTAACAGACAGACCTGGGCTCGGCGGAGGCTGCGGTGAGTTGCAGTTAATGCTTTGGCTTTCAGTAGGAGGCTGCAGTGGGGACCGGGAAAAGACGTTGAGTAGCGTTCAGGGCCCTGTAGTGGGTTCAGCCCTCCAGGAGCCTAGACTGATGACGCAAAGGGGAACTAATGGGAGAAATGAGGGGACCACGAATTCCTTGGGAATCATTGCTTAGGTATGTGAAAGAGGTTTTCAGTCGACAACATGCCATTGTACTTGTTTTCACTGTGAAAATTTCTTGAGGACTGAAACCTTCTATGCTCGTTCTTGCATTCTTCACATTATCTAGCTCAGACAGCTACATAGTAAGGGATCGGTTAATGTTTGAAGTTCTAGTTCTACTGTAAGTAAAGTCTGAAAATGCGATGTGTGTGAGCACAGGCAGAAATAACATTACCATGGTGTCTAGGATATGGTTTCACAGAGGAAGTGATATTAGAGTTGGGTTGCGAAGGGTGATGGGGTTTACCAAGCATTGCTAGTAAAGGGGGACAGCCTGTGCAGATACTCAATGTCAGGGAACTGCAGATGGTTCCGTATGATTGGAACATAGGATGAGTGGATAAAGGATAAAGCTGGAATAATAGGATGGGCCAGATTGTGATTGTTTTTTATTCTTTATATAAGGAAGAGCCATCAACTTCTTAAGCAGGAGAATAATTAAGTCAGATTTATATAGAAGTAACTTAGCAAACTGTGGGGACTTATGGTAAATCTGGTGAATTGATGAAGTCAGGAACTAAGTGGAGATGGAAAGACAGAAATTTTATGGGGGAAGAAGGAGGAAGGAGAGGTAAGGATGATTTGATAATTTCTACTTGATACATGATAACTCCTAGCTTTTCCAGGTATAAGTGTTGTGTGGTTTTAGTTTCACTGGCTTTGATTGCTTGCATGATACTGTCAGAACAAACTGTCTCATGTGTATCATTTTACGTGAGGAATGGATCAACATTATATTTTTTACCCTTTCTTAAGTCATAAAGAAAGAAGAGATGTATGGAGTTTTAAACCTCTCCTGTTTAATGAAGAAAAATGGCACTCTGTATACTTCTTAGGGTTACAGTGATCAAGAAGCTGAATACTGTTACCCATGACAACCAAGCATCATAGAAAGGCTTTAGATTTTAAAACCTGCATCCATAGAAGCTCTTCGTGAAGTCCACATACCTGCAAGAAGGACGTTTTAGTCCACCTTACAAGGGCACTTTTAATAGGATTTTGTTCTTGTAAATATTTTCAGCCTCTGGCTTTATCTTGAAAAAAATCTCTTCTAAATGACTTCTGTGCCTGCATTATTAACTCTCCACACTTAGCTTAATTTTGACAGTTCCTTTTTGTTAGCATTGAAATAGAAAAGTGAGCTACACCAGCCAGGGCAATTAGAAAAGTGAGTTTGAGCCCTGGCTGGTGTAGCTCAGTGGATTGAGCTCGGGCTTGCAAACCAAAGGATCACAGTTCGATTCCCAGTCAGGGCACATGCCTGGGTTGCAGGCCAGTTCCCAGCAGGGGACATACGAGAGGCAACCATACATTGATATTTCTCTCCCTCTCTCCTTCCCCTCTAAAGATAAATAAATAAAATCTTTAAAAAAAAAAGAAAAGAAAAATGAGTTTGAAACTCAGAAGAGAGGGGGAAGCTGACACAGATGGGTGTGGAAACAATGGGAGTGAAAAGACTACCCATAGAGGGCTGGTGGAGCCAAAAGAGACCACTGATTTTGCACTGATTCACATCAGTTTGTGGGGATGCAGTATTTACCTTCCATGTGCACAAGGCTGAAGGTTTGTTGACTTCAGTATAGCCCCAATAAATAACCCAAATTATTCCTATCTGCTGCCTTGTGGGTTTTTGAAAAAATATTTTGCAGCTTTTGGTCAAAATCTTATATATTAAATACTACCTGATACACCCAGCTCACTTAGTTGATATAATGATCTTGGGACAGAATGTGTGCTTTCCTTAATGAATAAATATATTGATAGGGTTTGCTGCCTAGGATAAATATTAATATTAATTTATAGGCAGAATGACTATAAGGTATGAAAATAATTAAAACCCACAAGGATTTTATCTTATTAATCTATAGATGAAGACACTTTATATAAGTAACCTAATTTTGTCTCTAATTTGTTAATATGTGGTTAAATCATGTTTCTTATTTTTTAATTGTATCAGTCATTGGTAATATCCTCTTTTTTAGGATATTGAGCATTCAAAATTGAATAAATCATTCACCAACTATCTTGGAGCCTCCATATCCTCTTGCAGGGTCCCAGATGAATACCAGGTATAGAAATATTTTTTTAATATTTTATTTAATTATTTTTAGAGAGGGGGAAGGGAAGGAGAAAGAGTGGGAGAGAAACATCAGTGTGTGGTTCCCTCTCATGTGTCCCCTACTGGGGACCTGGCCGGCAACCCAGGCATGTGCCCTGAATGGGAATCAAACCAGCAACCCTTTGCTTCAGAGGCCCATGCTCAATCCAGTGAGCTACACCAGCCAGGGCTAGAAATATTCTTTATACAATTTTTCCCCCACAATTGCTCACATAACTTAGGAAGGTTTATTGGAATAGAAGGGAAAAAAAAACTTTAGAATCAGAGAAATCTGGATTCATATCCCAGCTCTGCCAATTAATAGGTGGGTGACCTTGATCAAGTTATTTAACAGAAGATTTTTGTGAAGGGTTAAATATGGGCACTTGGTAAATTTTCATTTCATTCCCTCCTTTCCTTATTTTAGTTTCATAGATGATTTTTTAAAATTACGTTGTTGCCTATTTTGCATATTTAAAAAATCACATACTGATTTTTAGAGAGGAAAGGAGAGAGAGCGAGAGAGAGATATCAATTGGTTGCTCTACTTATTTACACATACATTGATTGATTTCTTCTATGTACCCTGATGGGGGATCGAACCTACAACATTGCTGTATTGGAATGAGCTGCCTGGCCAGGGCAAGGATCTTTTTATTGATGGAAATAGTACCTGAACTATTAAGGCTAAAAATTTATTTATATAAATTTTTATACAAGTGGGAAAATGGTTGGATTCTTTTCCTCTTCTAAACCCTAATTCCTTGCTGGTAAAAACTTCAGATTGGATATACCTACTTTCCTTAGACATCCCTAAGCCTTTTCCCACTCATGTGGAGTAGGAAGGAGGAGCTTGCCACCTGTTTCCTGATTTCTCAGTCTGTCAATACCAATGGGACCGTTAAATTATCTGTGTTATTTGCCTCTTTGGATCCTTTATTGTTCTTTTTTTCCTCTAGGGAAGAACAATTAGTGCTGACATATGAATTTTTTTTTCATGTAAACTAGAATTGCATCCATGGAGTTACCTTTATTCTTCGTATTGCTTTTCCTTGTGCCAGATGTCTTTTGATGAAGACAATGGGAAGCATGACCCAAAGAGGCTATCTTATTTCTTTCGCTCAGTTTTGGCCTTTGTCTTCTACTGCCCCCTTTTATTCTTTGAAAATTTGTCAACAGCATTTTTCTCTTTTTTACCTTACTATTGGGTCAAATTTATTCCTTATATTCTAGGTAAAATAATATACCCATGTGGTTTAAACTGATTACTCCTGGTATACTTAATTCTAGTTTTTTAAAAAATATTCATCTCTAGTTTTCTGGGGTTTTGTTTTATTGAAATCTCTCGTTTTCAGTAAGTTATAGGCTTTAGAAATTTTGAATTATTTTGGGGTTATATACTGCTTTGAATATCTGATATTCATGAATATCATTTCCTAAGAAAAAATACTTATATACATACATGCAAAGTTTTACATGAAATTTAAGGGTGTTTTATTTCACCTCCTTCCAGTATCTGTTTTTATGCCTTAGATTAAGAAAAAAACTAAACAGCATTTATTGAAATCCTGCGGTGCCAGGTGCTTTGTATGCATTATTGTGAATTAATCTTCACAACAAGCCTATGAGTTGTAAATACTATTATTATCCCCCTCTATTTTTCTTAAATGAGGAAACTTGTAGCCTGAAGAGGTTAACCAAGTTATACAGTTGGTAAGTGGTATAGCCAGGATTTAAACCTGATATTATTTCTACTCTATATTGCAGCAAAATAAACCTGAAGTAGTGTAGGTTGGCCTTTAATGGTATTATGGACTGCTGAGAGCAAAAGAAATACCTAACAATAATACTTGCAATTAGCCAGGAATTTTTCTAAGCACTTTATATATATTGACTCATTTAATATTCAATATAACTGACAAAAGATGATGAGGAAACTGAGGCACGGAGATCGATTAAATAACTTGATCGCGTTTACACAACTAGCAAATTCTGAAGCCAGGTTTCAGACCCAAGCAGAGGATCTCCAGACTTTTTGCTTTTAGCCCTTACATTCTACTGCCTTTCATCCATTGGTAAATGATAAATACAGGGTCTGGCACAAGTAATGCCCCCTTTTTTTTATTACAAATCCATAAGCATGTAATTCTGTAACATAACAATGTCACACTCAGCCCACCGTATAACATTTTAGGTGACATGTTTAAATTAAAACTATAAATTATTACACCCATTTTATTACCCTATCAACCACACTCAAGCAGGTGTTACTTCTGCCAGACCCTGTATGTTAGATACAGAGACATACGTAAACTGACAGTTTGTCACTTACTAGCTTTGTGACCATGAACAAATTCTTTAATCTCAGATTATGTCCTCATTACAAAACAGGCAGATTAAACATCCTTCCTGTAGATATTATTCGCTCAAATTAGACCAGGGTTTGAAAACATACAGCTAGAAATGGGGTGGAACCAGAATTCGGGCTCTAGAGTACTATACCGCAGAACTTCTGGAATAAGCCTTGAAATCAACTATACTTAATTTCAAATCCCAGCTCTGCTACTTAATTGCTGCATGAAGCTAGGAAAGTTACAGTTTGTTATCAATAAAGTAGACAATAAAGTGTTTCTGGAATAGTTTTAGAGATACTGTGTAGGTGAAGTAGGTGATTAGTAAACTGGTGCTAGTATGTTAGTTGAGAAGCTTCATCAAATGATCCATGGAAGTAAGAAGGTTTATGATATGATAAATATTCTTTCAGTTCAACTACTTAACAGTTTACTACCAGTCAAAGGCACTGTTGTCGGTAGCTCACTGTCAAAGCTTTCTTGCTCTAACTACATGCAACTCTTGTCCTTTCTTTCCATTGTCTTTTTCTTACAGTGGTTTTCTTATTTTATTCACTTACATAAATAAAGTCTTTGTGATGGTACCCTATGTGATTTAGTATTGAAACCTTGCTTTATACGACCCCTAGGATCTGTGTTGAGGAATTACTTACGTATGAGGTGCTTTTGATGTTTCAATAATTAACTTATGCAATAGGGTCCAAGATACCAAATTTGGAGACTGAAAAATAAAGAGTATTAAATTTTTGTGTTTTTCATAATTTTATAAGTATAAACTAGAAATTAGTTCTAAAGGACAGAATTGGTTTTAAATTTCAGTGTAAATTCAAGATGTATACATGTTTTTTTCTTAAATAGGATTTTATAGAATTAGTGCTACTGGGTTTTTTTCCCCCCTAAACCTTGTGTGTATATAAATTTAGGTATTATTTAAAAAAGGACAAAAACCTATATCTAAAGTTTGAGTGCTTATTCTCTTGATAGTAGTTACAAGTGATTTTTTAAAAAATATTTTCAACTCTTCTAAAATAACAACAGTAGTCTGAAAAGTTTCATCATTTAAACTGTTTCTTATAAACTTTCTATGAAGTTTACTTTTCATTGTTCTTTGACTTGAAACTATTTTTTTAAAGGTTTTCTTCGAGCAGGATGGTACCTTTTTACTTTCCTCCATCAAAATGTGCACTTTGGAACCCAGTGCCAATTGGAGATTTCATCTACTTACACCTTAATTACTACAGGTATGAGATGTTTCTCTTTTCAGATCAAACCAGTATAAACAGGAGTCAGAAGGACATGTAAGGCAAAATTAATTACTATGACTTTTTTTTAACTTTTCTGTTCACAATCTTCTCTCTGCTTTTTGAAAAAATTTGTTCTTCATATTTTTGAAAAACAATCTTCATTTTACAGTTAACATAGTCTGCAAACCTAAAGTTCTAAGTATTATAAAAACTCGAGACAAAATAATAATAACTGAAAGGTTTTTTCTTAATGCTTCAGCATGATGTCTTTGTAGAGCATTGAAAAGATTGAACTGAGTTTGAGTAAGTACACCATATTAGAAGGAACATAAAATATTATGTTATGGCCAGAATCTTGAAAGAAAGACACAGAAACTTAGGCTTAAAGTAATAGAAAACAGAGATTAATTGGGTTTTAATATAAGGGAGTTACTTGTTAAAAGCAGAATTCTAAGGTTGGGTCATAATGGGAAGAGCCTAGAGTCAGCCCAGCTATGAGGGGGTTTTCTGTAATATAAGAAACATAGATTTATGCAACAGCAGTTTAACTCTAATAGCAATTAGAGTTAGATGGCTTAGGTGGTCATGTTCTGATTCTACCATTTTTTTATTTAAAGAGGCCAAGGACCAGTTTTCTTATTTATAAAATGGAGATAATGATACTTGTTTCCTAGCACTCTTATAAATGAAACAGACTCTGAAAAGCATCAGTTGGCACAGTGCCTGTAACATAGGAAATACTCAGTAAATGGCAGTTGTAAGGGTTTGGAGCAGTAGTAAGATCAAGAGGAAAGAATGAAACAAGGGTTTTTTTGTTTGTTTTTGTTTTTATTTTTCATTTTAAACAAGAAGTTTATTTAAACAATGAGACACTTGACTTGAAGGGAAAACTACCTAGGATTCATTTCTTTTAGAGTAATTTATCCCTACTTAAAGACAGATTGCCCTACATGTAACAGCTACGTACAAAAAAGTTATAAAATTGTCCTTGGTTTTACAATGATAAGTGAAAAACATTAAAATTCTCCAATCAAACAAAGTATGCAAGAATTTTTATGTTGTTCTTTTTTTATTAAAGAGCGAGAGCAAAATAACTTACTAGAATATAAAGGTAAGAGCTGAATGAGCATGCCACTAATGGAGAAAGGGGGGTATCTTCACAGAACCAGTATTTTTCCCCATCCCATCTCCATGTGATGTCAATCCAAACATACCATTGGCCATTTAGTTTTTTTAAAAAAATGCAAATGCTTGTGCACATACATCAGTTACTTTATGTACAATAAAGGAATTGGGAAAGGGAAATGAAAGAATAGAGAAAACTATACTGTAGTAGTCAGGATGTGGTGGAACCAAATTGCGGTTTTCTAATTGAGAATGTCTTCTTGGTCTTCAAAGAAACCATTTCTAGCATTTGATGACATACTGAACAGAGGAATTAAAGGGAAGATACAAATCAAAGAATATTTAAGTTCTAAACCAGTTGTCAGAGAAAAGGGGTATCATTAACAGAAATTCTGGTAGAAGTACAATTAAATACTTGTTAGACTTGTTCATTCTTTTCTCCATGTCTCTTAACTTATCTTTTATATTTTCTATTTTTTTCTGTGCTACTTTTTGAGTAATTTCTTTAGTTCTTTAACTTTACTAATTTTCTTTTTTAGATGTGCTTAATTATCATCTAACCTGTTCATTTAGATTTTTTTAAATGTAGAAGTATACTGTATATATGAAAGATTCTATATATGCACAGTTTAATTGATTATATCTTTAATTCTATAAGTTTTATGCAGTTCTTTTTCAAATTGGCTAGTATATTTAATATTGTTTTGTTTCTTGCTCATATTTTAGAGTTCCTTTTATATTTCTTTAGACATTTAGATAATATATATATTCTATATTCATTAATGCTAGACAATTAGTAAACTGAGAGATATGATTATGTAACTCCAACTTTACGAAAACAGGAGGTTGGCCTCATTGTTTTTGAAGCCCTGTTCTGGTTTGTAAGTCAGGCAAATGCCTGGAAAAAACTGTAATTCCAGCATATGGTTATTAGAATCCTAACTGCCAGGCAGCCCTCTCTATGCCCTGTCTTTGACCCTAGGATTCCTCAGAATGATCGTTCTGTACATTTTTAAAGATGTCAATTATATTTTAGGCAGCATTTCATGGCAGGAGGTTTTTTGAGGATATTAGACCTACTACCTTCATAAAACACTTGTTGTTTTACAGAAATCCAAAGCTTGTGGTAACTGAAAAGACCATCCGACTTGCTTGTCGACATGCCAAGCAGAATAAAAAGAATTTGCCATGCTTTTTACTTGGTTCTCTCACAGTAGATGAAGGTAATATACTTTTAAAATTGTTTTTAGGAGCTCTTCCTCAGGAGGTGAACACATCACTGCTGCCTTGTCTTTAGGGATTCCTGAGCGATTCTAGCCCATTTTGTGAGTACCCAACACCAATATTGGTAGACAAGAGAAAATAGCCTTCGCCATCACTGCAGTTAGGAGTGTGGTACAAAGATATGCTCCTGTGGTATTGAGGAAGGAGACATTAACCAAGAGGGCAGGAGAGCCCACCGGATGACATGGAATGCATGATCACCGTATGCAGGATCCATCCGGTACAAGATTCCAGACTGATTCTTGAGCAGACAGAAGATCTGAAGAATGGAAAATACAGCCAGGTGCTGGCCAGTTGTCTGGACAACAAGCTTCACGGAGACCTGGAGTGGCTGAAGAAATTTTGGGCCCACAGAGGGCTGCACCAGTTCTGGGGTCTTTGTGTTTGAGGCCTGCACACCCAAACCATGGGTCACTGGGGTCACACTGTGGGTGTGTCCAAGAAGTAAATCTGTAGGCCTTGTCTGTTAATAAATAGTTTATATGCCAAAAATTATTTTATGACCCCAATATAATTAATGTTTAGTAATTCACCTGTTTATTGTAATGTACTTGTGCTGATTTTCTTGGCTATATACCAAGGTTATGAAAAAGAGTAAAATTTGATGTTACCTGTCACAGATTTTAGTCTGGTCAGGAGAAAGAATATATATATAAGTCATTTTTTAAAAAAGAGCTTAATGTTACAATTTGTATGAATACAATGTTTTGCTGTAATGTATGCTTGATTGGTTTCACGTTTTTAATTGGCAACCTAAGTAATAATTGCTATTTTTGTTCTTCAGATGAAGAAAGTGTGAAATTGACAGTAGATCGCTTTGACCCTGGTCGAGAAGTACCTGAGTGCTCTGAAAGAACCCCTACTGCTTCTCTTCCTGGGGACTTTGTGATTCCATGCAAAGTTCATACTCACGGACTTCGTTCAAGAGAAGTAATAGTTCACAATGCAGATAACCTCAGTTCAGCTTTTAAGGTGAGATTTGTTGATAACTCAATTATTCTTAACACAAGAATCAAACTGTGTGCTAGGTTGTATTTTAATAAATCAATATTTACTAAGTATTCATAATAATTTGTTGACCTAAAATACAGTTAAACTTGGTTTCTAAGAGCAGAAATCCTAGATAGGTAATACAGGTAGCGTTCCAGGACAGGAAGCGGTGTGTCCAGGGTAGCAAAGTGCGGTACCTGCTCAGGGTGACTTTAACAGCATAGATTTTTGCTGGATTTTTCTGCAGTCACACTGGAGTATTACTTTGTCCAGATCGTAGAGAGCCTTGTCTGCCAGGTTAATGAATTTGAACTTTGTCGTGTGGGTCATGTAGAGTCACTGCAAGTTTCTGAAAAGAAGAAATATTATTAAATCAGGGGTAGGTAACTCGATAGGGCAGGTTGACCTATGAAGTCAGAGTAGTCAGGCCATTGCAGAGTCAGCTGTGTGTTAAAGAGGGACGATCAGCCTGTAGCAGAGTGATGCGGACTAGAAAGGACACAGCATGGGCAACTACAGAGGAAGAACCTCCTTGACAATTTGGGATAATAAGAAAAGAAAGAGGAATGGACTTCGGTTTCTCTGGGACTGAGTCAGAGTTAATTTGCAGCCATTTTTCCCCATGCAATAAATATTTATTAGAAGTGACATTCTCCAATAAGAATTGGAAATACTGCTGAGACATCTAAGTTGGAAATATGTGATGGAGCTTAATATAGTCCATCTTAATTGCTTTGACAAAATTAGTCATGTAACCTTTTGTTCACAGAAAAGAAATGAGATAATTGAAATGCTGTAAGTCAAATTGTTTAATTTTTTGTTAGTGCAAGATATATAAGTATACGTGTGCCAGAATCAAATAAAACTTTTAGAGATGTTACAGAGTTTTAAAATAATTGTATACTATTTATTCCTCAGGCTCTGCAGCACCATGTATGTAGCAAAGATTCCTTGGAATGTAGTAAACTGCTTTCCCTAAGAGCTCATATCACTTCCAGGGAGAGTTTGGACGCTGTGGATTTTGACTTACACTGGGCGGCAGTAACTCTAGCAAATACCTTTAAGTGCACACCGGTGAAGCCCATTCCCATTATTCCAACAGCTCTGGCAAGAAACTTGAGCAGTAATCTGAGTATTTCTCAAGTTCAAGGTACCTATAAATATGGGTAAGTAAAAAAATCTATTAAGCCAATTTTTAAATATTGGTCACATTAGTGTATTTGCATGATATCCATATAATATGAAATAATTGTACAGTCAGCTTACGTGCCAGAGGTCTGTAGTGCTATGTAAATAACCAAGGCAGATGAAAAATGAAGTTGTGAATTTTTGCTGAATGTAGTTTTCTTTCAAAGACTTGTGCCTACCACCCCAAGAAAATTTGGTATTAAATTGTATTAAAATTGGTTGTATTCTGTACCTTGAAAATACAAGGAGAAATTATTCTCTATATCATCTTGTCCCCTTGTATTTTGCCTTGGTTGTAGGTCATCATTTTTTTTAACTTTTTCTTTTTTTAAAATTTTCTCTATAATTGACTGATTATAAGCCTAAAAGAGGCGGGAGAATTTCTTTATTATGTGCAGTTTTAATTATGAATAATGAGCATTGCAGTTAGAAAGGAGATAAATAAAAATTTGTAGTACTCTAGCTTACCAGATTGTCAACCACTTGAGGGCGGAGTTTCCTCACGTAGCTGGAACAGCATCCTCTCCAGCTTCCTATCCCCACTTAGTTTCTTACGAAACATAAGCCAAACTGCATGCTTTCTGCTCCTCAGCAGGGCTGCTTCTCTGAATCATCTACTTTCTTTATCCATTGTCTACTGAGCTAGGTTAGAGAATGTAAGCACCCTCTGCTTTAAAGTCTGAGCAGTTCACTTCTGGCTTCCTTTCCCACTCCACTCCACCCTAGTTCCTGTTAGGTCTCTAGAGCTAGAAATGTTTGCCAAAGTACACTCAACTCCAAGTCTCATTCTCTAAAAATGCCTTTTCAAAAGAGGGTGAGGAGAAGGGAGGATTTTCTTTTCAGGGGGTCCCTGGAATAGCAATAAAGATCCCATTTTGAGTCCCACTTGATGACCTTTCTGGTTGGAGTGGCGTAGAAAAAGGTGTTGGTATATTCCAGAATCATGGCATGGCTAAGTGTGGTGGTGATAAAAATGTTTGAATTAAGTGTAACATTTAATGCCCTTGAAGGAGTAAAGTGATTCTCAATTGGGACTTGGGAACTTGTTAAAATTAACCAAAATATTAGTTTGTTTTCCTTAGTACCCACGCCCATCTACTAGTGAAATATGAATTTACCTTTCTCTAAATTACCCTTCTGTGATCCTTTGGCATGCTACCCAAGCATGTTCAACATTTTAATCGTTCATTCCTCTTACCTCTTACCTATAATTATGTATTAAATTCGTGAGATTTGCCATTTTCCTTGACCACAATCATTTGTTTATCCAACTATTTATTAGGATCCATTATGGAATAGGTATTATGTTAGGCAGTGAAATTAAATAAATTTTGAAAAAGCATACTTACTGTCTACTAAGCATATTAACATGATGCCTAATGTATTAACATGATTTACATGTAAGCATGTAGACATGATGTGGGTAAAGATAATACGGGTTTATATACAGTGCAGGGAAGGCAGGAAGGTGTGTCCAAATTGCCTGGGAAAATTATCGAAAGCCTGAGCTGGTTCTTTTAGAGAATAGGAATTTATCAGGTAGGTAAGGGAGAAGAGCTTTCAAAACACGTGTGTCATGGATAAATCCCCTGCCAACTCAGGCTTAATCGTCTTGTCCCATGGTCTGATAAATTCATTATCTTTGTTTTTTGGGGTTATTATAACAATGGCGTATATCCTCAGTGGGACTATCAAGACTTTATTTCACAAATAGCTTTGTTTTATTTTTGTATTTTAAAGCCATAACAATAAAATGAACTCTCCACAATTCTATTGTAGTTATTCATATCCTTAAAACTTACTGTCAGTAATAAACATAATAACAATGTATAAATATAGTATAATATCCTGTTAGGGAATAGTGAGCTTTGAGTTCTGTCACGATGGTTCCAAACTTCTTCGACAGTGGAGGACTGTAGTGCATGGAGAGTTGAATATATTGTACCTCTCCTAGTTCAGCCTCCTTTAGGGAGAGTCCTATCTGTCGCAGTCTTGTCAAGTCCCTGGGATGGCTGAACACTGCAGTGAAAGGAAATTCACTTCTTCCAGGGAAATGTATATGGCTCTAAGATCGTTAGCTTTGATTTTAATACTTTTGATTAAAGTAAGTTGACACATTTAGAGAAAAACTTTTTAAAAGGGTGTGTAATTTTCAATGACCATTTTAATGGATAGAATTTTAAGATACTGAATCTCTTTAATCTCTTATTGGAGTCTTTTTTTTTTTTACACTTTGAACTGTTTTCTTTGTGTACGTGTGTGAAAGAGAAAAATACTCATTTTAATTTTCTCCCCTGCCTAACATGTGCTTTAGCACTCAGTTGATCTCTTTTAAAGGTCAAAAGTGTATACTTCCAGTTAGTTGTTTTTACATGAATATTCTCTGTTTAGGTATCTTACCATGGATGAAACACGCAAGTTGTTACTTTTGCTGGAATCTGATCCCAAGGCTTACTCTCTACCATTAGTAGGAATGTAAGTGTTGCATTATTTATGAAAACCTTTTCAGCCATGTGTATGTTCAAATGTATATGATAAACATGCAAATCAGTTGTGCTATGACTATTAAGGTGATTAAAACTTAGATCACCTTACAAAACCACAATGGCCAATAATTCTTAAACTTTCTTATTTGAATATCAGAATTAGTTAAAACAAGATTTTGCCCAGTCTTAGGAAGAACTTCAATGTATAAAACAGAAAGTTGAGTTCTGCTAGTTGAAGTTGAAGCAGTAGAACCCTTTTTCTTTAACTTTCTTTACTACTTGCTGTCCTTAAGTCACCTTGAACACAGGGCGAGGATAACACTTTAAAATTCCCCATCAGGAAGTTTTGTAGAAATTCCCCTAAATATGAATGGCTTTCTCTTTAGAGTGAGTAGTTAATAACATTTAGACAGTGTTCAGTCAGAAAGTTATATTCATTCCATATTTACAGAATTCTTACCATATGTGTAGTGTTATGTTGGTATTATGTTGGTATTGTGTTGGGATTTAAAGCTCCTCAAGAAATTTATAATCAAAGCGAGGTGATAAAGTATTCGAATATTCACACATAGAAAGGTAAATAATAAGGAAGTACGGTGGTACCGCAGTACTTGTCGTTAGTTCATTCCGGAACTTGAGAGCCGTGCGAGGCCAGCAAGTGCCGGATGATGAAGCATTTCTCCTTGTGGGCCGGCATCACGTCCCATTCAAGTTGGAGTGAGGCCAGCGAGTCCCGAGCAAGTGCCAAATGCTGAAACGTTTTATTCTCATCAAAACGCAATGAGTACAGGGTTTGATGAGTTCTAAAGCCAACGAGGGTATGGCTGTATATGATTTGCTATGAAATGCACAATATCAGTAGGAGCACTACTAGTCCTTCTAAGAGAGAGGATGGGGACATTTTCTTAGAGCAAGCACTCTTGAGCTGGAAGTTTTGGTGTATCTGGATCTTAGAAGGGAGGATTGATGGGGAGGGAACCCATGTGAGGGAATAGTATATGCAAGATTAAAAAGTGAGAATGCACAAAAGTTCTGAGTCATGAAATCTACTTACATTGTTTGCTATGTTTCTGGTATTGGCTATGGGCTTTTGATGCTAAGTGATTATCTTTTTTTATTGAATTTATTGGGGCGACATTGGCTAATAAAATTATATAGGTTTCAGGTGTACAGTTCCATAACACATCATCTGTATAATGTATTATGTGTTCACCACCCCAAGTCAAGTCTCCTTCTATTGCCATATATCCCCCCTTTACCTTCTTCGACCTTCCCCAGCCCCTTTTCCCTCTGGTAATCACCATACTGTTGTCTGTGTCTATGAGTTTGCTCATTTTTTTTGCTTATCTCTTCATCTTTTCAACTGAGCCCTGCAACTGCCCTCCCCTCTGACAGCTGTCAGTCTGTTCTCTGAATCCGTTACTGTTTTGTTTATTTTTTTTTTCATTAGATTCCACTTATGAGTGAAATCCTGTGGTACTTGTCTTTTTCACTAAATGAATATTAAGAACATTCTGTTTCACACACGCACACACACACTATATTTATATATATATATGTATATTAACAATATTTAACCCTTTCAGTCTCTACATTTTGAGCTGCTGACTTCATTCTCCCCTAATTTAGTCTATTCTTTCAAATCCAGGCTAATTGATTCTAATTGATTCCTGCTTTTACCTCTAAGGTTAACCATTTTCTCTCCTACCTTTTTCCCTTCATCTCAAGTGGGAGAGGACAGAGAGAAAGAAGCTCTCCATATATCTGTGTCTATTCTCCCTCTTAATTATTATCATGGTCTGGTGTTAATAGATTTCTTATTCATGAGGAGGCCTTTATTGTAGTGCTGGTGAATGCCAAGAATCTTACCCTAAAAAAGACCATACTCTAAAGTATATTAAGTATCAGCCCTGGCTGGGTAGCTCGGTTGGTTAAAGTGTTCTTCTGATACACCAAGGTTGCAGGTTCCATCCCTGGTCAGGGCACATATAAGAATCAACCAATGAATGCATAAATAAGTGGAACAACAAATCAGTCTTTCTCTCTTTCTCACTCTCCCTATCTCTGTCTCTATCTCTCTCTCACCCTCCATCCCTTTCTCTCTTTCCCTCTTTCTATTCCTCTCTCTCTAAAATGATTTTTAAAATAAATAAATAAAGTATATTAAGTGTCCGTTTATAAATGACTATAGTTTTTTATTCCTTTTTTTTTTCTTTTAGATGGCTCTCTGGTATTATACATATCTATAGTCCTCAGGTATGGGCTTGCTGCTTACGATACATGTTCAGTTCTTCTATTCAAGAAAGGCAAGTGGTATTTTCTCCTATATTTTATTTTGATGTTTTCCTTTGTTCATATTTTACTGATCTTCAAAATTTGTGCAAAGTCTTGCACTCACCGGTGTGGCTCAGTTGGTTGGGCATCATCCCACAAAGCAAAAGGTCACTGGTTCAATTCCCAGTCAGGGCACATGCCTTGGTTATGGACCAGGTCCCCAGTTGAGGGTGTGCAAGAGGCAACTGATCCACGTTTCTCTCCCCCTTTCTCCCTCCCTTCCCTTCTCCTTAAAAATAAATTAAATCTAAAAAGCAAATAAATAAAATTTATGCAAAGCCTTAACATTTTATGATTACTTATAAACCAGAAGAGCGAGCACATTGGAAAAATAAACTTATATTAAGTGGTAGTAACACCAGACAGAGGTGAGGTAGCAATAAATTTTGAAATATAAGGAATTTACTTGCCTAACCACAGAACTGTAACATAGAAGTTAAACTTTTTAAGACTGGGAGAAAAAACCCCTAGGGATAATGTACTCTAGTATTGTAGTGCATAAATAGCGATTCCTTTTCATTGAAATGGCTGGAATGAGTTTGAATTTGTTACAAGTGTTTTATTAAGTTACACAGTGATAGTACTAGAACTTGAAGAAACATTTGAGAGGAAGTGTTTACTTTTCCTCCTGGAACTAAAGTATGAGCAGTAGAACTGATAGGGAAACTTTATTTCGAACCTCAATTGCTGATTTCATTTTGGTACTTTGTATACCACCGTTTGCCTCTCACCTTCTCCTTCTGTTAAATGGAAATTCCAAGGTCTGTTTCTCTCTGCCTTGGGTGTATAATTTACTTTAGAAAAAACTTTATTGAAAAGATGGTGTGAGAACATGGTAATAAATCAGACATAATACAGATACAATAAAAATAAGTCTCTCTTCTACCTCATTTCCCCAGACTTGATCCCCAGAGACAGTCATTGTTAAGCAGTATCTTGTGCTTCCTTCCTGCAATATACAATGCATAGACAGATGCCACCCTCTAATGGCCTGTAAAAATTAAATCACTGATGGGAACATACCATTCTTCCTCTTCTATATATTGCTTTCCCCCCGCCATGTCATTATTTCTTATAGTTTTAACACATATTTTACAACTGAATAGTAAATAAATACTATACTTTAAAAACTAGCCCTCTTTTGAATATATCTTTGTGTGAATATCCTAGTATATTTGTAGAATAAATTCCTGAAAATGGTCTTTCTGATCAAAGTGTAATTTTAAACTTTGGTAGATATTACTAAGCTGCCCTTCAAAAAAACTGCCAATTTTTTAACCCTTCCAACAGTGTTTGAGAGTGCCTTTTTTCTCTATCTCCTCACTAAAACTGTGGAACAAATGTTTATTGAGCACCTACTATGTACCAAGCACTGATCGTGATATTGTGGATAAAGAGTAAACAAAATGAAGACTCTGCCAATATAGGCAGGAAATAGAACAAATAAGTAAAATAAATAATATTTTATCAGGTGGTGAGTGTTGTGGAGGAAAATACGCAGGGGAGGAGGATGTTGCCTGTCCGGATGGTAGTGGCAGGTAAAGAGTAACAATTTTAATAGGGTAATCAGGCAGGCAATGACTTGAGGTGAGGGAGTAAGCCATCTCAAATCTTACAGGGGCTGTCTGGGTAGTCCCAAGCAGGGCATACATTAAGTCCAAAGGCCATGGGCAGAATATCACCTTGCATCTTTAAGGAAGAGCAAGGAAGCCAGTGTGGCTGAAGAGGAGTGAGGGAAGTGGGGAGAGTAGCAAGACCTCAGAGAGGTCATGGTAGTGGTCTTTTCTCATGTGTTATAACCGTCTTCTGGGGACTTTCTATTGATGTCTCTTGACATTATTCTCTTGGGTTGTGCACCCTTTCCTGTTGCTTTGAAATAGCTCACTATCCCTTTCTCATTCTATGTACAGTCACGTGCCATATAACAGCATTCTGGTCAAACAACAGACCACGTACAGACTATGATGTGCCTTATAGCCTGGGTGCGTAGTAGGTTATACCATCTAGGTTTGTGTAAGTCCACTGAGTGACGTTCACACAACAGTGAAATAGCCTAACAATGGGTTTCTGAGAACACATCCCTGTCATTAAGCAGTGCAGGACTCTGTGTGTGTGTGTGTGTGTGTGTGTGTTATATGTAAGACGTAGAGAAAAAATAATATTTATAAAAATATATGGTATAGCTTTCTTTCCCCCCTGATTGTCACTTGATTTAACTTTGGTTAATAGTGTTTTTCCCAAATAGTCTTTTTTTTTGAAGGGGTAGTTATAAAACTTTTGCCTATCTTGCTTAGAAAGGATTTGCCCATTCCAGGAGTATTTATTGAAATAAAAAATCTCTTGTGCTTTCTTCAGATGCTTTTAAAATTTTACTTTACATTTTATTTCAACTTTAAAAGACAATTAGGTTTATTTATAATAAAGCAAATGTTCATTTTAGTGTATTTGCATAGTTGTTTAAGTATCAATGATTGGTCTTGCTTTAAGTTCTTATTGATAGTAAATGACCAGTGAAATTATTTTTGAAGCCTTTTCACTCTGTGGTCAGTCCGAAGCATTAGAGCATTTCTTTGATACTGAACTCTTTAATTACTGCCAATCCATTCAAGGGAAGTTTGAGCCAGAGAGGAGTCAGCACTCTTTAGTGTAGCTTAGGTTAGTACGAACTTCATTGCATTCTGAGTACTGGCCTTGCCTGATCCCAGAGATAGGAGTTGAGGAGAATAGACATTCTGCCTCTTCAGCCTCTACTGCTTTGTTTTGTTATGATACATACCCAAGTTATTTTTTCATTCAACATTTTACAAAATAGGGACAACCATTGAAAGTATTTAAATAGTTGGGTTTTTAAAAATATTTTATTCCTTTATTTATTTTAGAGAGAGTGAAAGGGAGGGAGCAAGAGAGGGAAAGAAACATGGATTTGTTGCATTTCACATGCCCCCTCTGGTTACCTGGCCTGCAACCCAGGCATATTCCCTGACTGGGAATTGAACTGGTAACCTTTCAGTTTGAGGACAATGCCCAACCCACTGGGCCACACCAGTCAGGGCTAAATAGTTGGTTTCAGTATATATTTTAAAGACTCTTGCTGACTTTTTTAATGTAATGAGTAATAAAATTAATGTTTACTTTATCAGTGTATCTAATAGTGAAACATTGTAAATGCAGTAATTTGAATATGCACTTCTGGAAGTATAAGAGAATCAATAATGGCATATCTGTAAATCAGAATACTGGTAGTTGCTAAAAAGGAATCAGGACATCTGAGGTATAATATAGAATAGTGACGTGGAAAGAAACCCAGGATGGTTGAATAAGAAATAACAAATGTGCATCATGTGTGGCGTGTGGCCTTGTTTTTCTTAAATTTTATAAAATGTTTTTGTAGGCTTAGGAGAAAATCTGGAAATAGATAGATAGATAGATGTAGATATAGATATAGATATAGATATAGATATAGATATAGATATATACACACACACACCAAACCAGAGAGTAGAGTGGGGTGGTTTTTGTTTTCTATTTTATATTCTTGTTCAAAGTTTTTACAAGGAATTTTTTTCTTAATAAAATGTAGTTAAAAATTAAAATCAGTAACATTAAAAAGTAAGCATGAATTTGCTCCCCAGTTTTCCTCCAAAAGTTAGGCTATTTAGTCAGTCTATTAACTAGATGGAGAGACTCGCATAGAGTTCTCATAGTATACTCTTGTTATCATCAGTAAATTTTAATTAAATGGCATTTTTTTCATCTAGGGTTTTCTCAGAATCTGGACATTTCATTATAGTTCTATATTCTATGACACATAAGGATCCTGAGTTTTATGAATGCCTCCCTTGTGATGGCACCTTACCAGACCTTCGATTCCAGCTCCTAACCAGCAAGGAAACATTACATCTTTTCAAAGTAAGGGATTTGATTTATTAATTACTGTTGAAAGCTTTGTGTTGTCAGTTTAAGCCCAATGGTCTTTACTTTAAAACAGTAACTATTAGGCTTTGTGTATTTATAATCGGTCTTACTGAATATTACTTTATCCATTTATAGTTAAGTTTGTTTCAGTAACTTTAGGTTTTATCTCCAGAACCAAATTAGATATAGGATCAAAGGTTATCTACAGAATAGCTTGCCAATGTTTTTTCTAAAACCTTTGAGTTCAGGGGCTTTTCCCTGGTGGTATGGTTCAGTGGATCGAGTGCTGGCCTACAAACCAAAGGGTAGCTGGTTCAATTCCCAGTCAGGGCACATGCCTGGGTTGCAGGCCAGGTCCCTGGTTGGGGACGCATACGAGGCAACCACACATTGATGTTTTTTTCCCCCTCGTTGTCACTTCCCCTCTCTCTAAAAATAAATAAAGTCTTTTAAAAAAATATATATATATATCAGGGATTTATATGTTGTATCATTTTATAATATTGAGAGTTAATTTGTGATTTTAGTGTTTTCCTTTCCCTAATTGTTATTTTTAAAATGTAGGGGTATAAGAAATGGATTCTCACACTAGGAATCAGAGTTGATTGTTGCTATATCTAATAAAATACATAAAAATACATGTGTTGTTTTGTAAAAACATTCCAAGACCACTTCTCAGTAAATTGGTTAGTTGTCTTATGTCTCAGACCAATAATTTAAAATTTTTGCATTTTATTTCAAAAATATTAACTGAATAACCATGTGTTTCTACTCAGATCTTATTTTGTGTCTGCTTCCACTCTACTTACAGGTTGTATCAGTTCATGAATAAAGTTCTTGCATTTTAATTATCAATATAATCATCTTAAATGAAATCTAATTTATTTCTATTTTAGAGACATTATTTACTCATTTTATTCTTTAGGTTGTATCTTCAGTTCAGAGTTACTATTTTAACTGAACCCCTGGTTATTGAGTGAGTTACTTAATATAGATGATTAACACTTCACTTTTGTAGTAGGGTCATGGACAATATAAAAAAGATGGTTACATAAAAATAGAACTACCATATGATCCAGCATTTACTGCTAGGTGTTTAGCTGAAGGAGATGAAAACACTAATGCAAAAGAATATCTGTACCTCCCCCCCGCCCCCGCGTTCATTGCAACATTGTTTACAATAACCAAGACATAGAAGCAATCATAAGTGTCCATCCATAGATGAGTGAATAAAGAAAAAGTAGAACATATATATAGTACAATATTGTTCAGCCAGAAAAAAATAATGAAATTTTGCCAGTCGCCACACGGATGGACCTTGAAGGCATTATACTAAGTGAAATAGATAGAGAAAGACAACTAGCTCATGATTTCATTTATATTGGAATCTAAAAGTAAAAAACAAACACACACATAAATACAGAGAACAGATTGGTGGCTTGGTAGGGTGGTGGTAAGAGAAATGGGTGAAGGTAGTATAAAGGTACAAACTTCCAGTTATAGAATAAGTAGGTCCTGGAGCTATAATATACAGATGGGTGGCTATAGTTACTGACTGTATAAGGCTGACTGTTGAACAACATGGGTCCGAACTGGGCAGGTCCTCTTCTATGCAGATATTTTTCAGTTGACCTCAACAGTTGAAACCCACACTGTTCAAGGGTCAGTTCTGATACTGGGAATCTACGTATGCCAGAATGCCAGAAGGTCAACTGTCATTGTACCGTATTTTCAACTGCTCAGGAAGTCAGCACCTCTAACCCCCATGTTGTTTAAGAGTTGATTATATTTGAAAGTTGCTAAAAGAGTAGATCTTAAACATTCTCATCCTAAGAAAAACATTGTAACTCTGTATGGTAATGGGTGTTAACTAGACTTCCTGTGGTGACCATTTTACAGTATATACAAACATTGAATCATTGTGTTGTACACCTGAAACTAATGTCATATGTCAATTATATCTCTATGAAACAGCTCTTTTAAAAAGGTTACAGTTATAGAAATCAGAAGTCTCCCTCCCCCAACCCTCACCCCCCAATGTTTCAGAGCTACTTTTCATCTAAATAGAATTCTCTGATGTTTTAAGTCACATCTCAAAAATGTGACCTACTTCATTTCAGAACGTTGAACCTTCTGACAAGAATCCTATACATTTTGAGCTGAGTGCTGAAAGCCAAAATGCAGAAACAGAGTTTTTCAACAGAGTTTCTAAGAATCTTTCAATTAAGAGGTAAAAGATATATTTTTATTATCTTTATACTTTTAAATTATTTTTATTAGCTTTCACTGAGTAATTAAATTAATTCTAGTTACTTCTGATGAAACTATTTGTATATCTTAGGTACCATAGATGTCTTTGCTTTAAATGCATCCCTTCATACTCAGAAATTGGATGGGAATTTTAATGAAGTAACAGCTCTAATACCATTCTTATTTGAGTTGCTTTTTTACTTAGGGGAAAAAAGTATTAAAAAAGCATCCTGTTTTGGGTTAGTTTGCCTTTTGTTTGTTCTTCCCTTCTTTATAGTCTTAAACCTAAGCCTATCAGATAAACTATTGTACAAAATAATTCCTCTACCTAAAAAAGAAATAGTTTGTTTTAAAACTTGTGGCTAAGTTGGTTGAGCATTGACCCATGAACTGAAAGGTAGCCAGTTTGATTCCTGCCCAGGGCATATGCTTGGGTTGTGGGTTCCATTCCCTGTCAGAGCACATGTGAGAGGCAACTAATCCTGTTTCCCTCTCACACTGATGTTTCTCTCTCCTTCACCCCCCTTCCCCTCTCTCTAAAACATAAATAAGTAAATATTTAAAACTTTTAAAGCACATACACTTGGTGAATATTAATTACATAATGGCTTGTGAGTTTTGGGGGTCAGCATATACCTTTTTTGGTAAAGAAGATGTTCCTTTGTACTATCAGGGTTGTCCAGAGAAACAGGACTGACTGTGCGTGTGTAGAGGGAGGTTTTAAGGAACTGGCCCACACAGTGTGGAGGCTTGGCACGTCCGAAACTGCAGTGAAGGCTGGCAGGTTGAGAAGAGTTGCAGTTAGAGCCGGAAGGTGGTTGCTCTCTTCTTGGGGAGGCCAGTCTTCTCTGTTCTGATCAGGCCCTTAACTGGGTGGAGGAGGCCCACCGACACTCAGAGTCTGCTGATTTAAATGATACTCTCATGCAAAAAATACCTTCACAGAAATATCTAGAATAATGTTTGACCAAATAGTTGGATACTTGACCTTGCCAAGTAGACACATAAAATTACCCTTTCATATCCCTATGTCAAATAATATGCTGAGGGCTGAGGATATGGTGATATTAAAAACACATACAGGCATGGTCCCTTTGCTCGTGAACTCTACATCTGATAGATTGGCTGTGTCCATTTCGTTTAGCTCTTTCTCTGGAGTTTTGTCTGTTCCGTCATTTGGGCCATGTTTCTTTGTCTCCTTGTTTTGGCAGCCTCCGTGTGTTTGTTTCTATGCATTAGGTAGAGCTGCTTTGACTCCGTGTCTTGGTAGTGTGGCCTAATGTAGTAGGTGTCCTGTAGGGTCCAGTGGTACAGCCTCCCCTCTCACCCAAGCTGGGTACTTGAGGTGTGCTCTTAGTATGGACTGAAAACACCCTCTTCTTGTAGTTGAACTTTGGTTGCTGTTGACAGACTAATGGGAGGGACTTACCCAGGCTAGTTAGCTGCGGGGATTGGCTATGACCACTTACCACAACCCTCTGCCTTCCGTAAGCCTGTAAATTGGTCGGGTGGAGTCTCTGGGTATCTCCAAAGTGAGTCAGTGTTAGCCAGGTTGATAGAATCCCAGATATCACACCAGCTTACCAGGGAGGGTTTAGAAAAGAGTCAACTCTGCTCACCTTGATGCCAGACACTTCAGTGTCTCCCAATATGCTGGTACCTTTTAAGCTGCTACCCCACTGCTGGAGCTGAGAGAGAATGAGTCTGAGTAGGTGAGTCCAAGTGTGGATTCTTCAAAGGAACTGCCTCCAGCTCCAACAGTTTCTTCCCCAACTCAATCCCTGCTGGTTTTTGCAGCCAGAAGTTCTGGGGATTTATATTCCTGACACTGAAACCCTGGGCTGGGGGGCCTGGCATGGAGCTGGAACTCCTTGCTCCTGAGATATCGCTCCCAAATTTTTATTCACTACACTTGGGTTTGGGAAGGATATCTGGATTGATGTGGTTTCTTCAATTCCATAGTTGTCAGACTTCCATTCAACTCATTTTCTGACATTCCTGAGTGATAATTGTTCTATATTTTAACTGTAATTTTGATGTGGGTGTGCGAAGAGGCAAACCACATCTACCTATGCCACCATCTTGATCTGAAAGCTAGATTCTTACAGCTTTGCAAGAACACCTTTACTGTCTGCAGGGGTGTCCAACCTGTCTCCCATGGGCCACATGCAGCCCAGGATGGCTGTGAATGTGACCCAACACAAAATCGTAAATTTACTTAAAACATTATGGGATTTATTTTCTGATTACATGTCACAATGTATTTAATGGGTGGACCAAGACAGCTCTTCTTCCAGTGTGGGCCAGAGATGCCAAAAGGTTGGACACCCCTGTAAAGCTTTCTTCAAGATTTTATTGCATATTATGGAAGACAAAGCCAAATTAAGGAGACACTTACATTTCTTTAACATTGTTGTTGAAAAACCTCGTACCGACCCTTGTGCAGACTAGTACAGACCCTTCTGTTCAGTGACACTGACTTCAGTTGAGTTCTGATGACCAGCCCAGACCCTTCTGTTTCAGTGCACCATGCAGGCATTGTCTCACTGTGGCGCCTTGGCACAGAGTGAATTTTGGTTTTGCCTCTAGCCAGCCAGGGCCTGGGGCAAAGGTCTCTCCTTCTGTCAGATCTTCCAGGTCTACCTGGGGGTTTCTCTGGTTCTTCCTGCCAGGGAGGTAAGACCTAGGACCCTTTCTTGCAGTACCATTAATGTCTAAGCTCTCTTAGCTTTATTCTGGCTTTTCTTTCCTCTTTCCTAACCCATCCTATTGAGACTTTATCTGGTTTAGGATGCAAAAAACCTGATGCATGTAGTCTTCCAAATTTTAGTCTTAAACTCTAATTTCAGCCTTTGAAACTCAATCTCAGCTCTGTGTTCTCTGCTGGGCCACCTGTGATACTGACTGAGTGAGAAGAGGTACCTCAGTTAATGTTTCAGTATTTTCCCATCACAGATAAAAGTACATAGGAAAAGTACTCTCTACTTCATTTTCCTTTTTAACACATTGAATATTTAATACGGTGAAAATACATCTTTGTCACCAGATTGTTAGTTTTTGATGGCAGGTGCTATGTCTTATTTATTTCTACGTTCCTCAAAGTAGTTAAACAAAAGATGCTCAGTAACTGTTGACTTATTGTGACATTAAGAATAACTGGGTTAAACATGCCATGATGATCAGGCAAAAGGATATTTTCTTGAGCATGGGTCCAGTTGGGCCAGCTGTCCTGGGCAACTAACATTGGCCTGAAAAATAAAATAACTTATGATTGTCAGATACTATGTTAAATGATCCAAATACTACTGTAGCTTACTAAAGGACTGTCTTCAACTTCCAAAAGAATGAACAAACACTAGATTACTGAAGACTTTTTCCTGTCTCCTCCTCTACTCTTTAGGTCTTCCCAAAAATTAACTCCAGGGAAAATGCCAATAAATGATCATGACTCTGGTGTTGAAGATGAAGATTTTTCTCCAAGACCAATTCCTAGTCCTCACCCAGTGAGTCAGAAGGTACCACTGATCTTATTAAGTACTTACCTTGATGGCTAGAAGCCTAAAAATCTCTTCCTGTTGCTCAATAACATAGACTAAAATTTACTGAAGTTTTATTCTAAGATATATGTAGCTATCTATATGTATATGGTGGTATTTGCATATATACCTCACAGGTATATATAATTATTTTATGTAGTAATAGATACACATATATACACAAATTGTAAGGACATATAATAATTATTCCCAGAGAAAATTGAGGCACAGATTGGTTAAGTTACTTGCCCTGGATTACACAGCCAGTAAGTAGTAAAGCTGGGATTCTGACTGCAGAGTTTTAGTTTCAGAGTTTGGTGCTTTTAGTCCATATAGACCCAATGTTCTAAACTCTATATCACCAAAGCTTGACATTGCATCTTACTACCATATTCCGAGAAAACCTACTTGCTTTTGGAGATGAATTGGTAAGAACCCCGTCATAATTTTTATAGCCAACCGGTAGGTTATTTTAGAATTATTATACCGTAATTGGACTAATGGCTTATTAGAAGAAAAAGAAATAGGAAAGATATTTTTTAGTCTTTCCCAGAGGATATGTTTATTGATTATTTTTTTTGAGAGAGAGAGAAAAAAAAACACAGATGTAAGAGAGAAACATGGATTGTTTGCCTCCAGTATATGCCCTGACTGGGGATCGAACCCACCACCTTTGGTGTATGGGGTGATGCTCCAACCAACTGAGCCACCTGGCCAGGGCTGGAATTAGAAAGACTTTTTAAGACTAATATCAAATTATAACCAAATTCACCACAGTGAGTACTTTTTCTCTTTTCTGCTGTCTTCCAAGTCTTTTACTTTGTATCAGTACAAAGAATAAATAATTATACCAAGTGGAAAATTATTTGTAAATATTTATTGGAAGATTCTTTGTTATTTAAGGTTCAAAAACATTATTTGCTACTAAATGTGTTTGAAGCATTTTGCCTGTGATAATTTTTTTGCAGGGAGGGTAAAACTATTGTAAAACAGTTTATCATATTGTATTTGCTGATCTAAGCAATATTAAAGTGTTCCAGTAAAAGGAGTTCCATCATTATATAAGCTTGTGAGATGCTTAGTTTTGTTTTTTGAGGGCAAGGACTTCATTCCTTTTGCTCACAATTGTATTTCTAGTGTCTAGCTCATAGAAGATACCCAGAAAATATTTATCAACTGTCTAGATAAGGAATAAACCTTTTTAAATTAATTGACTCAGTGTAATTTGGGAGATACTGGTCTATGGAAAGTGAAGTATATATCTTTCTCCTAAAAAATACTTGTCCCTCTTTCATTTCTTTCCCATTTGCAGGTCTCTAAGATCCAACCGTCAGTTCCAGAACTTTCACTGGTGTTGGATAGCAGTTGCATCGAATCAAACCCTCTGCCTCATACTTTGGAGGTGGTGAATAGTGAAAGCCCTCCTTTACTGATGGACCGTTCCGAACACTTGCAGCCACTGCAACCCCAGCTTTATGATGAGAAGCACTGCCCAGCATCTGGAGCTGGAGAGCCTTCCTCAGAAGGGCTGCTAAATCAGTTAAACCAGGGCAATGCTCCTTTGGGGCACGGCAAAGTACGACAGCCATCTGCCTGTAAGAAAGAGAACCCTTGTATAAAGAACGGTGTTCAACCATCTTCTCTCAGTGGGCCATCTCCTGATGCATCTGAAAAGCTGCAAACAGTCTCTTCTGGAAGTGTACCCAAGGAAGAGTATCCTGTAAGATCTTCCACGTTTAATTCCAGGCAGTCTTCTCTTGCTGTACAGTCCCACCCACACAATTTTATTTTTTCACCTCATAATTCAGGAAAACCAATGGAATTTCAGATACCTACTCCCCCACCACCATCTTACTATTCCACAAGTGTTTGCAGTTGCTGTCAGCATCATGGCCATATTCAATACAGCCCCATAAATTCTTGGCAAGGAATAAATACAGTAGGATCTGTTCAAGACCTCCAGTCTGAAGCTGTTCAGAAACATTCATTATTTCACTCAAGCGGATGTCCAGCTATGTATCATAATGCATTCTATTCTTCAAGCAGTCCTATAGCTTTGAGACCGCAGGGAAGCGTGGGTGGTTGCTCTCCTCACAGCAGTGTAGAACCGTCTCCTGTGGCAAGACTGCCTTCACACGTGGACTCCTGTAACCTGCGGCCTTGTGCAGTGTGCATGCACACACCCAACGCTGGGTCAGAACATGGGATGATGGGACTGTCCCCGGATGCATATAGATACCTCACAGAGCAGGACAGACAGCTGAGACTACTTCAAGCTCAGGTTTGCTGGGATTTTTTTTTTTTAGTTCTGTTAAATTCCTTGTATTAAAATGGTTTCTTAAAAATAACTAGCAGTTTGCCTTGGCTGGTAGCTCAGTATAGTTCCAAATTTACACATACCCCAGTTTCTTAATGAATGATAATGATTTTCTACATTGAATAAGTTTTATGATATTATCTAGTTGAAATGTGAGAAAATATAAAGTTAGTTATTCATAACTGGAAAACTATCATTCATATTTAAACTCAGCTGCCATTTTTGTGATTCCCTGTCAGTTTGATATATGTTTTTAATTGATACAGATTCAGCGTTTATTGGAAGCACAGTCTCTTCAGCCCTGCTCTCCTAAGACGACCACTGTGGAAGACACGGGGGGAGCCTCAGCACAAACAGAGCTGGTTTCCGTGGAAGCACAGTCGTCCCCAGGTTTACACCTGAGAAAAAGTGTAAGCATTGCTGTGAGCACAGGTAATTTCTTTTTTTTTTTTAATTTGTAAGGAATTTTTAAAAATGCTTTTCATGTCTACTTTGAAATGTTTTTGTATTGAAATTGGTGCACGACACAAACAGAACCAAAACCAAGGTAATAAGAGTGTAACTATTTAAAGTCTTTGTGTAATTTTACTCTTTATGAAATAAAACTATACCTAAAAACAGGTATGAAACTATATAATAATACATTGTTTTTGCTGCTTTCCCAGGTTGGACCCAGTTCTAATAAGAGAAATTGTCTGTGGTTTGAGGGATCTGGGGATGTTTCATCTGTGCCCTTACTGAATATGGGCCTTGAAGGGTTTGTAGGATTTTAGTAGGTGGAATTTAGAGATGGCAGAACAGACCTGGCGGAGAAAATAGTGTGGGTTCAGAGAAGACAGGACTCAGAGTTGTTCAGTACCCTCCACTACAGTGTTACGTAGGACCCTTTTTACATCTTTAACAAAGGACAATCTATTTTATTTGGTAAGCGACATTAAAGGCCTCAAAAAAAATCAGCAATGTAAATGGCATTTATTTACATCTTTACTCATCACCAGACCATGAAATCTTCAAGAACAACTTTGTGTCCTCCCAGGTCTAGCAAGATGTATAGTACACAAGACAGTAGAGATAAGAATGAAGAGGAAGAGTCATGTAAGATGCTGATAAGATTTGATAACTAATTGGATGTAGCGGTTGAGGAAGAAGGAGGATTCAGAAGTTACTCTAGTTAAATGCAATGTGATGTCTTGGATTGGATCCTGGAACAGAAAAGAACATCAGTGGAAAATTGATGAAATCCAAATAAAATGTACAATTTTAGTTAATAGTAATGTACCACTGTTGGTTTCTTTCCTTTTTTTTTTTAAGATTTTATTTATTTATTTATTTTTAGACAGAAGAGAAGGGAGGGAAAATGAGAGGGAAACATCAATGGGTGGTTGTCTCTTGTGAAACCCCCAGTGGGGACCTGGCCCTCAACTCAGATATGTGCCCTGACCGGGAATCAAATTGGTGACCCTTTGGTTTCTAGGCCAGTGCTCAATCCACTGAGCCACACCAGCCAGGGCTGATTTTTTTTTAAGTCTGATACACAGTTATCAAATACTTATGCAACAAGAAATTTGGATGGGTAATGCAAAAACTAATAGATGGAGCTAAATTACATTTCTTTCTAATAGCATGTTAAAAGCTTGGCTCAGTTTTTAATTGAATGAATCAGCTTTACTGAATGAACTATAAGTTTTAACTTGAAGATACACTTTGCAGAAAATTAGGTAATTAAAAAAAGAAAAATATATTACCAATGAGAATAATTTCTTAAAATTGCTATTAAGTTTGGTGCTCTATAATCTTTTTTTTTTTGGCACTCGGTCCACTGAGTCACACCAACCAGGGCACAATGTTGGTTTCTTGATTTTGAAAAATGTATCGTGGTAGTATACAATGTTAACATCAAGGGAGCCTGGAAGAGGAGTATACAGGAACTCTGTATCATCTTCTCTATAAATCTAGAAGTATTCCAAAATTAAGATGAAAGTTATTCCAATATTTTAAGCCTGGATGATAGAGGGAAAGATGGAAGTATTGAACGGAAGGAGGCAAGTTAGAGAAGCCAAGGAAAGAGGATGAGTACGATCTAATCTGTCGAGACCGAGCTACTTTTGCAAATGAAGATAATGGTGCTCAAAAGAGTCAGGGTGGGTTGAAGACAAATTTTATGTTCTTTTTCTGAACTACCCATATAGAGGGGAGGAAGGAGTGAGGGTAGCAAGAACTTCATGCACATTTATGAATCACATTCAGGTATTAGTTACTCTGTTAAGATTCTTTGTCTACAACATAAACCACTTTCAAGTAATTTAAGCAAGGATGGGAAATTTACTGGAAGAATATGGGGATGTTTCATGAAAGCAAAGGCCAGGAATGGGGCTAGACTTCAGGAAAAAATCAGAACTAGACACTGGAATACTATTAAGACTATCCCATTGTTCTACATAGCTATTTTATTCATCTGCAGTCTTCACTGCCTTACATTTTAAAATATAGCTCACCCAGAGTTCCAAAGTTTATGCACACACAGTTTAGCCTTATGTACAAACCAGGTTACTCTCCATCAGTCCCAGTATCAAATTGCACAGAACCTGAATGGCCACGTTTGGGTTAGGTTTTATTCCCTGCTTCAATGGTAAGGGGACTAAGAATCACATAATAAGGACATAGTTTCTGGAGTCCCATCTTTGTTAATTGCAGGGGTGATGGTTCCCAGGGAACGTGTACACCTGTGTGTGTGTGTGTGTGTGTGTGTGTGTGTGTGTGTGTGTGTGTTGTAGAGGGATGGTGGGGAAGGAGTTATGGGTATTGTGAGCTAAATAAATATACCAAAAAGTTCAGTTTCCTCCTAGGCTCTCTTGTAAAATTCTGTACATAAAGTGTATTACAGTTGCTTAACATCTGTGTATGCCACTAGACTGTAAGCTTTTGGTATCTGGAACACTGCCCTATTCACTATTGTATCTTCATTCCTTAATGTGGTGCCTAAAACAGCATTTGCTGAAGAAAGTGATAACTGAGTGAAGTTACTCACATGCTTGAACTGACATTCCAGAATTATTTGAAATAAGTTTTCAAGCATGATATATAGAATTCAAATATTTTAAAACTTCATGGATTCATATTCAGAGTTGTTACTTATATGCAGAAAAATGAATTATTAATCATTTGAATTAAATGGCTCTTAGAAGCACGTTTATTCTATAATAATACTTAATTCCCCAAAATATATCTAGTGATCATGTATTCAGGATAAGTAGTGCTTAGAGATCATTATGCTAAATGAAATAAGCCAGTCAGAGAAAGACAACTACAATATGATCTCACTTATTTGTGAAATCTAATGAACAAAACAAACTGATGGGCAAAATAGAAATAGAAACGTGGGCATATGGAACAGACTGACAGCTGTCGGTGGAGATAGCGAGGCTGGGTGAGGAAGGTGAAGGGATAAGCCAGAGAACACATGTGCATGACACCCAGACCCAGACGGCAGTGGAGTGAGGAAAGGGTGGGAAGCCAGCAAAGCGTGGGGAAATGGGGACATCTCTCACAGTGTCTACAATAAAAATAAAGAAGAAAGATTGTAATGTTTAGTTTAATACAAGATTAAATCCTGCTTTTACTAATTTATTTTTATAATATCATCCAAGTTGGCCCTCAAAGTAGAATCCATTTTGACTTGGATTTACTTTTTGGTTTTAATTATTTCTAAAAATCATTTTGTAAAGCAGTATTTCCCAAATTGTAGAACGCATACTACTGAGGTTCAGAAGATGGCTTGGAGTAGTATAAAGAGGAATATTTTATACTTTGTGGATATATTTATTGTTAGGAGTATTGGAAAAATATAACACTTCAAATCTATGATTTCTTGGAGATGATGATGTTAGGTAAAAATAAAGTGAGTTGACAATAAAAATAGCAAGCAAGTAAATAATACATGCAAATAGTTCTGCAAATAACTGTGCAATTGATCCATAAAGTTTGGGAAACATTTGAATTTTAAATACATGCCTGATATTGCATATGTCTGATACATCCCTAATATGGCTTTATAAATGCTTCATTAAAGTGTCAAAATCAGGGATTTGTATTCTACATTTTGTCTGCTGTTTCAGAACAGTGGTTTTCAACACACCACACCAAACTGTATTCAGAATTTTCATGTAGAAAACATATCAGCTGAGAGTCGCACCTCTCGAAGAACCAGGGTTCAGAATATCCCCTTTTCCTTTGTACCCCAGTTTTCTTTTTTTCCACCTGCCAATTAACTCTTCATGGCATTGCTGAGGAAATATAATCTGAAAAGAGTTCTAGGTAATTGTGCTAAAATAATGTAGCTAGTCGTACTTCCCAAAGTTTTGTCAGGGAATTATTTTTATGGTGGAGTATTTGTTTCAGTGTCTGTTAAAACTTTTGATCTCCAGGTGCCAGCTTGTTTTGGAACGCAGCAGGCGATCATCAAGAGCCTGACTCTCCGCTGAAGCAAGACGATACCAAGATTTTCAGTGAGGACATGAATTTTTCTGTCGACATGAATAATGAAGTCACGAGTCCTCCAGGCAGTGCATCTTCATTAAAGGCAGTGGATATTCCCAGCTTTGAAGAGAGCAACGTTGCTGCGGAGGAAGAGCTGAACCAGCCACTCTCTGCATCCAAGTAAGGTCTCCGTGATTCAATAGTCATCCTACTTCTTTTTCTCTTTTAAATTTTGAGATTCTCTTGGTGATCTAACTCAGTGTGCACACTAACCCACGGATGTGTCTACATCTGCATTTATTTCTGTAAGTATCTATCTGTACTTGAAAATCCTTGACTTCATACCAATCCTCTGATTCCAATCCTACACCCCCTGTTTTATTAGTGGTTCAGTCCTGCTTCACTGTGTATGTGAAGTAGTTCCAGAATAACTAAGATTTTGAAACAAGTTTACTAGAGTATATTTGTTTATAATTTTTATCTTTAGCCTTACAATATCCAATGAAAATATCTTTTTTCACTGTTTTTTAGGATAGTTTTTTCTTCCCCAGTCCCTTACACGCTTATGCTGTTTGTTTGCAGTGCCATTAGGTGTTACTCTTCCATCTTGGGGTCTCTCCATATTCCAGTTGATTTTGTTTGGGGTTTTTGGAGTGGGAAACATCACTATGATTCTAACAGACCAAACTGTATAAAAAGGTATCAGTCAAAGGAGTGTTTCCTTCTCCTCCCTGCTACTTGGTTCCCAAATTCTCCTTTTACCACCTCCTCTTCTACCCAATCTCTTTAGTCACTAGATTATCCTTCTGGTATTTCTTTTGTACAGGTGAGCAGCTATATCTGTATTTTATGTTACTTCTTTCTTAAACAAAGTAGAGAAAAGTAGTGTGCCATAAGCAGTGTCCTAAACTTTTCTCTTTTCATTTGGCAGTATAGACTGGAAATCACTCCAAATGGGTTCCTAGAGACCGTCTTCGTTTTAATAGCTGTATAATATTCCATTGTTTAGGTGTGCCATAGTTTAATAAAATACTCACTTTTGTATGAGCATTTAGACTGTTTCCAATGTTTTTCAACCACAAACAATGCTACAGTGAATTACTCTGTTCATGTATAGTTTTGGCTTATTTTAGAAGTGGAATTCCTGCATCCAAAGTTAATTGCATACGTAGTTTCGTTAAATGTTGCCAAATTTCCCTACAAAAGGGTTGTATGAGTTTGCATTCCCACCAGCAGTAGCATTATCTGTTTCCTCTGCTTCCCCAAAGCCATGCCAGAAACACCGCTGACCAGCCTCTTAAGTGATAACTGATATTTTGATGTTGTTTTAATTTTCATTTTTAAACTTACAAGTGAGTTGGATCAAAAACACTCCTGAATTATGTGCTTGTCTTTCTTATACCATTTTTCTATTAGTTTTATGTCCTTTACCTCTCAAGTTTTAAGTGTTCTTCACATACCAGAGGTGTTCACTGATTGTGGTAAATGTTGTAAATATTTTCATCCAGTTTGTCAGTTGCATTTTGACCTTGTTTGATGTTTTTTACCATGTAATGATTTTTTACTTTAGATTGTCAGATTTATTGACTTTTTTTCTTAGAATTATATCTCAACTGGCATTTTACAAAGATTCATTTTAGCTAATAATTTCTTGAGATTTTCATGTACCAAATGAGTCCTTGCTTGGCCTTTCATATCAAGTTAAAATTAAACAATATGGCTCTGGCTGGTGTGGCTCAGTGGATTGAGTGCTGGCCTGCAAACCAAAGGGTCACCGGTTCAATTCCTAGTTAGGGCACAAGTCTGGGTTGCTGGCCAGGGTAGGTCCCCAATGTGTGTGCGTGAGACGCAACCACACATTGATGTTTCTCTCCCCCCTCTTTCTCCCTTCCTTCCCCTCTCTCTAAAATAAATAAATAATTTTAAAAAATTTAAACAGTATGGAAAAAATTAAAATAAGCTGAGTTTTAAAGAATAGGTATGGTTAGAAAAATCATACCATATCTAAAAAGTGAAATACTATGTAAAGATTAAAGCTTGTTTTTTAAGAATATTTAATGAAGTGGGAAGATATTCATGACATGATATTAGGTTTTTAAAAGCAGCTTCTAAAGCTGTAATATGGTACAGTTCTTCAGAGAAAAGCATAGATAGAAATCCTCTGAAGTTTTAACAGCTGTTATCTCTAGGTATTCAATTACCTGTGACTTTTATTTTCTTTATACTTGGTATAACTTTGAGCAGTTACCTAACTAACCTCTGTGCCTCGATTTCCTCATCTGTCAAATGGGGATAAAATGTAGTGTTTATCTCATAGGTCTTTTTGGAAAGGATTATATATAACATGATGTACTTGAAACAGTGCCTGACCCTTTCTGCTAGTTAATATTTATTATTATTATTCTCTGTTTTCTACAGTAGCCACAGATTACTGTTCTTACAAGTAATGTTTTTAAATATTGCTTTCCAAGGTTACTTTCAAAATACGTATTCATATCCTAAATTTGGAAATAATAAATACTAATTGTATGAAATTTGAAAAATACATACAAGCATAAAGAAGAAAAATGCAACCAAGTATATAATGTGGTTATAAATGACAACTTAGGTACTCCTATTTGACAAGTTTTAAAACTCGAAGTGAGCACTGGCTGGTGTGGCTCCGTGGATCGAGTGCCAGCCTACAGACCAAAAGGCTGCTGGTTCCAGTCTTGGTCAGGGCACGTGATCGGTGTTTCTCTCCATCTCTTTCTCCATCCTTTCCCCTCTCTCAAGCTTGAAGTAAAGGAATAATATATTTTAAAATTTTAGAGTATCTAGAAAATACTAGTTAAGTCTTTTCTATCTTTAAACTCTAAAAAAAAATTATTGCATCAGGTTCTGGAGAAATCAACAGGTCATTTTCCAACTTTTCAAGAAAGTTGTCTAAATATATTATAAATAACATGACTCAAAAAGGTATCATGATCTGGCTTATATGCAGCCTATCAAGATGAGATGCTCATCACTAAGAGCTAAAATCACAAACCAGAATGCTGCGGGAGCCTTACCTCTTTCTTCCAGAGTTCCTGCACTTCGAATGTATGTGTTAAGGATACTTTGATAACTAACACTTACGTTATATGTACATCCTTTCAAGCAGCTCTTCTCCAGTGGTGAGAAAAGAACCTGAGGTGCCTGTGTTCTTTCCGAATTCCCTGCTGGCAGAGAGCGTAAACGTGCGCTCACAGAGTAGACCCACAGGGGCTGCTGGTAACAACTCTGTAACTTCTGGGGAACCAAAAATTGAGCAAGTAATGCAACCTTCGCCGCATCAAACATCAGATAACCAGAAAATATACCAGGATCTATTGGTAAGAAAATGTAAAGCATTTCATCTTTTGTATGATGGTGATTTAGCTTAGGGTATACTAGTCTAGCTTTTCCTATCTTTAAATTGATTAGGACCTTGATATAAGAAGATTTTGTACAAATTAGTGATACATCATTTATTTCTTTTAGCTTTTCATAAATTATGATAACCCAAATCCAGTAATCAACTGTAAGCATGCCAGTTATCAGGTAATTAGATCGCTGGGGAGGGGGGAGAAGCTTTATTTTAAGGATATAAATTTTGATATTAGGCCAAATCCAAACTGAAGTTAGTACCATAAGAAATAAGCAAGACTTTGCAGGCAGTATGAATGTTGGAAAGAAGTAGAATATTTATAATATTTACTGATTTCAGTTTAAGTAAGCAGCATTTTAATTCCCTAGTCTAAGAAAGTGGACTAAGTTAGGTAGATACTGTAAAATGTGAGTATGACCGCTGAGGACCTAGGGGAAGTGACACACGGATACTGGCAACAAACAGTTGGGGCAGGTGGAGAAAGTGCTATAAGCAAAGGCAGCGCGGACTAGAAAGACATAATTCTGGTTGGAGGAAGTAGTTATCTGAGAAAAGCTACAGTGTAAACTGGGACATGAAGGTCACATAACCCCAGCTGTCACTTCCATCCAGATTGTAGACTTTGGCCGCTACATTCAATTTCTCCATTTAAAATTGAGGGCGAATTAAGCTTACTTCACGGGGCCCTTAGCATTCCTCGGTGGACACACATTTGTCATTTGCCTGCTAGGTCCTAGACTGGTGCGAGCGACCGTGTGCTCAGGGAATGAAATGTGCTTTAATGCCAGGAGGATGGAGGTAGTGCTCACTCTCACTCAGAATGAGAGAAGAAAGGAGTCAGATTCTGAAAGAACAAAGATCTATGATATGCATAACTGAAACATTACTATTTTTCAGATGAAAGCATGGTTTGTTTATAAAGAATTTTCTGTAAACCCTGAAAACACTTGAAATACCACTCAAATAATTTAAAGCCTGTTGGTTTTAAAATGAACAAATTCTGAACAGATACACATTTTTAAAAAAAATCAGGATGGAAACTTTATTCATAAATCTTGAGAATTTAGTCTTGACATATTCTGGTGAAAGGCAAAATGGAAGTTTTTTATTCCCTCCCTTTGAATAATTTTTTAAATTAAATTGTTGGGGTGATATTCGTTAATAAGATTATATAGGTTTCAGTANTTATAAAGAATTTTCTGTAAACCCTGAAAACACTTGAAATACCACTCAAATAATTTAAAGCCTGTTGGTTTTAAAATGAACAAATTCTGAACAGATATACATTTTTAAAAAAAATCAGGATGGAAACTTTATTCATAAATCTTGAGAATTTAGTCTTGACATATTCTGGTGAAAGGCAAAATGGAAATTTTTTATTATTTCCCTCCCTTTGAATAATTTTTTAAATTAAATTGTTGGGGTGATATTCGTTAATAAGATTATATAGGTTTCAGTATACATTTCTATCATACATGGTCTGTATATCACAGTGTGTGCCCACCACCTATGAACAGTCTAAGTTTCCTCTAGGATCTGGTCGAAGCATTTATTGGGATGGACTGCTTTCATAAAAAACCCATAATACAGAGGTGCCTTGATACTTGTAATTCACTCTAGAACTCCTGATGAGTGCCGAAACTGATAAGTACCTCACAGATTTTTCAAGTGACAAATGATAAAGCATTTTCTCTTGTGGGGTGGCATCATGTCTCATACAAGTGCAACGAGTCCCGGACAAGCTCCGAGTGCAGAAACTTCTTTTTCTTGTCCAAATACAGCCAGTACAGGGTTTGACGAGCTCTGAAGCTGGTGAGGAGTGAGGTGTGACTCACCTGCAAATGTACTTGATACTTTGTAGAATTTGGGAAGATATTAATTTACTCTTCCCTGTCCTTACTTAGGCTATCATTTATATTTTTGTTTCCTAAGATTGTTAATAGTAGTTTTTAAAATATATTCTTTTTCTTTTCATCAGGGTCAAGTGAACCACCTACTAAATAACTCTTCCAAAGAGACGGAGCAACCGTGTACCAATGCAGTAATTGTCAGCCATGAGTGTACCCGAACCCAAAATGTTTACCATGCAAAGAAAAAAAAACATGATTCAGGACTGGTAGACAAAGATTGTGTTCTTAATGCAACTCTTAAGCAACTAAGAAGACTTGGAGTAAAAATGGATTCTCCCACTAAAGTGAAGAAAAATGCACACAAAGTGGATCACGCCAGGTAATTTTAAAATTTGTTTAAAGGGTGAATAAATTTTAAATGTATGCAACAATCTCATGAGAAAGGGCATACACTTGCTACTCAGTTCAATTGATGTATCATTTATTCAGGGCATGTGTGATGAATAAGAAATCATCTGTGAGCCCTGGCTGGTGTAGCTCAGTGGATTGAGCGCAGGCCTGTGAACCACACGATCGGGGTTCGATTCCCAGTCAGGGCACATGCCTGGGTTGCAGGCCAGTTCCCATCAGGGGACATGAGAGACAACCATACATTGATATTTCTCTCTCTCCTTCCCTTCCCCTCTAAAATAAATAAATAAACAAACAAACAAATAAATAAATAAAAAGGCCCTGGCTGGTGTAGCTCAGTGGATTGAGCACGGGCCTGCGAACCAGAGGATCGTGGTTCGATCCCAGTCAGGGCACATGCCTGGGTTGCAGGCCAGTTCCCTGCAGGCCAACTCCCAGCAGGGGATGCACAAAAGGCAACCATACATTGATGTTTCTCTCCCTCTCTCCTTCCCCTCTAAAGATAAATAAATAAAATATTTAAAAAAAAAAGAAATCATCTGTGCCCTTTATATTCTCCATTTTAGCAGGAGAGAGGATTATATAAGTATTTACAGAGATATTGTGGGATGTCTCCTGGGTAAAGATGCCAGCGAAGTGCTCTGGGCGTCTTGGGGAAAGAGAAGTGAGTTTTGCCTCGTTTCTGGTGTCTGGAAAGTCTTGTTGGAAGTGACAGTGTCGGTGCCAGCTTCTGGATGTTACAAACTTGTGCCACCTAAACGGCAAGGGTGTAGTTTCGGGAACGCTGCCTTCTGCTCAGAAATGTTCCCACTGGCTGTGCTCGTCTGATCAGACTCCTCTGCATCACAGAGGACCTTGGCACCTGCTTGTTTTTAAAGAGAATAAAAATCTGGAAATTATATTGTTAAGGTTAGCCTGTTTTCTGTTAATTATTTTTGTTGCTGTATTCTAGTTATGAAAGTAAAAGTCTCATGATTTTTAAAAAATACATCAAATCATACACAAACACCAGACAAAATACAAAAGCCCCCCATTCCCCAAACTTTTCAGTCTGACTCCTCCAAGGTTACTCCTCTTGTTTCATGTTTTTCTAGAAATGTTCAAGTATATACATGTGTGATGAGTGCTGTGATTTGGTGGTGTTTTTTTTCCTTAACATCTATAGCTTACTTTTCCTTATAGGCATATGCAGTTCTTTCTCATGCACTTAAACAGCTGCGTAATAATTCTGTGGGACCCATGTACTATAATATAGTGAACCCTAGTCCTCTGTTAATGGCCTTTTAGTCTGAATCTATTACTTCTTATCTCAAACTATGCCAAGTGAACATCATTCTACAGGTCCTGGTACAAGTATCTTTGCAGGATAAATTCCTACAGACAGACAGACAGGCTCAAAGGGTGTATGCGTGTGAGGTTTTGGCAGATGATGCCATTACCCACCAGCGTAGTTGTACCGCTTTATATTCCTCCCACAGGGCAGGAGCGGGAGGCAGGTAGCATTTGTGAGGTGGGGGCTGTGCAACACCTGTTGGAGTGCACAGAGCAGCCTGCTGTCTGCGCAGGACCCTGAGGTTTTGGTGCGGCTGCCTTTGGGGAGTAATACCTTTCTTCTCAGTGGCCACCCTGTTTTAATGTCTCTAGTCAGAAACACTGAACACATTTTAGTATATAATGAACTACTTGGATTAGAAGTTTTTCTTTGCTTTTTCAAATTATTTACATTAATATTATCTATAGATATATTTTAGTGTGCACACATTTTCTAATTTAATATGCAAACTGCTTATAATTTTAGGAAATAAACAAAGAAAGTAGAAAAGGACTGTATATTCAGAATACGTTATCACTATACTATAGCGTAAAAGAATAATGTCTGGATAAATTGATACTGTCTCTTCTATCTTATTCCGACAGTCTCCCAGCCTTAGCAGGAAGGTTGAGGAAGAAGTCCTTGTAAAGACCATCATTATGGAGCACACTGTCCCATTGCTGGGCCGTGGCATCGCTGGTCTCGGGGAACATTAACGATGAGAATGAAACTACCTGATAGTTATTTGGGCTTTGTAGGGGTAAGGACGCCCAGGGGCTGGCACGTGTAAAATGGCTGAATTTCCTCACTGAATGATATGGAAAGTTATAGCTTATTCTTTGACTAGAATATACTGTTTGCCATAACAAATAGTACGCAAATGACTCTAATTTTTAGGGAACAGAAAAACTGGTAGCAAAATACAAGTTGCTGAATACAGTACAATGAAAACCACTACAGAGTCCAGAGAGTAAGGCAGACCTGATCTCAGTTTGCCAATTACTACTGTTCGACTTAAGGAAATTAGTTAAAAATCAGTTCTCTCAACTATAAAATAAAGATAACAATAGTACCTGCTTCTTTTATTCATTCAGTGAGTATTAATTGTGTACCTGCTCCCAGACACCAAGGATACTGCAGCAGGGGACAGAAATAGACAAAAATTCATGGGCTTTCGGAAGGGAGCTAGGCAATAAATAAGACATGTGAGTAAAAAAGAAAAGAAAAGAAATGTGAGTTAAGTAGCTATAGATAGTCACAAGTGCCAAGGAGAAAACAGAAAAGTAGGGGAAGGGAAATGTGAGGTATGGCAATGGGCAATAAAGTTGAGATATTTGATATGGGTGACCTCTCTAAGAAAGGTTTCTGTGAGGATTAAGTAAGATAATGAACTCATAGCAGAGTGCCTGGCATGTAATACGGCATCCATCAAAATTAGCAGCTATTACTGTGTATGTGCTATAAAGGGAAAGGAAGTCAAAGAGTTAACATTAATGAGATAATACCAGCCACGGTGAGTTGAAGGTTGTATCTAATAAAAGAAAATCAGTGTCTATATGCATGCCATAGTCTGTATCCAGAGACTGGCTGATGTTTTTTATTCATTACAAATAGGATCTCTTCAGCCATGAACAAGGTAGTATTCTGAGGTACTCACCAGAGCTTGTAATGTTATATTATCAAATATGCTTTCTATTTTTTTATTTTTGTTTTACTTTACACATATTTACCTTACCAATAACTTTTACATTTGGGGGCCTATATTTTGTCTTAAAACCATGAGTGATGTTTAAGTTTAGAAAAAATTAATTTCTGTTCCACTTTCGGTCTGTAAGTCATGGGTTTACCTTCTAGGTTGTCAGTTTTATCTCTTGAATGTATCTGGATCATCAAGACTTACTAGAAGTCTGAGCTCTCAGATAAAGAGCACCACGAGGCTTAGAGTGGAAGCCCTTTAGTTACCCTATAGACTGGAGCGCATTTAGAATAACGTTACTCGGAACCCCACATAAGGTACGTGACGGCCCACTCTGTTGTGTCTTTCAGTGTGCTGGCCTGCATCAGCCCTGAGGCGGTGATCTCCGGATTGAACTACGTGTCCTTCTCTAATGCTGGCGTGAGCGGCTTAAGCCCGAACGGTGTGGATCTGAGCATGGAGGCAAACGCTATAGCTCTGAAATACCTAAGTGAAAATCAGCTGTCACAACTGTCTCTCACTCGATCAAACCAGAACAATGGTGACTCATCTTTTAGCCTTCTGCATATTAATACAGACAGGAGCACAGTGGGGCTTAGTTTAATTTCACCAAGCAACATGTCGCTTGCAACCCAAAAATATATGAAGAGATATGGACTCATCCAAAGCAGTGACAGTAGTGAAGATGAAGAGGGGCCCCTGAAGAACACAGATAGCAAGAGTGAGCATTTACTGAATCAAAACCTTACATCCGTACCTGAACACCTTGATCGTCAGAAGGAGCCTTCTAGGAACGCCTGTGAAAGAATTAATTGTAATAACTGTGAATCCTTGGGCACCCACACAGATACGCCAGTGCTGAGAAATATTTCAAATGAAGTTCCGCCAAAAGCAGCACAGCGGTTGAATGAAAACCCAGCTTTCTTGTTAAAGAACCTTAAATCAAGTCCTGTAGTCAACCTCCGAACCGGAAAAGCAGAGTTTACCCACCATCCTGAAAAAGAAAATGAAAGGGACACTCCAGTTTTTCCTGAAAGTCTGAAACCTTCTGAAACTTTAAAGCAAATGAACAGTATGAATTCTGTAGGCACCTTCTTGGATGTAAAGCGTCTCAGACAGTTGCCAAAATTATTTTAAACCTTTCACTCCCTTCCCTCGTGATATGAGGAGAGGGTGTCTTCTGAGGACGCCTAGAGCAGCCAGCGCCTGTTGGCAGTTTGATGATTCCTAATTACTCGAAGGGTCACCCTGGTTTTGGTAACAGCTGACTGCGAAGCCCCAAACGAGTGCCCTGATTGTCTGTGAGTTGGTGGGCTGGTGGGAGGCCTGAGTTCTCTCTGTGAGGGAGTTTTTCAGTATCTCCAAAGCCTTTTCTAAATATACAAGCCCTGCAATCAGTTATTCCACAAACTTAGGTAAACAGACACTCTCCAGCTCAGAACCTGAACTGTGTTTTTCTGCTGTGCCTTTTGAAGAGTCGGTCTGTTTCCCTAGCATGCTGCAGCTCCGCACGGACCCAGTGTCACCCAAAGGACCAAGTTATCATGACCCGACCTAAATTAGCTAAGTCAGCCCTTACAGAATTGAACAGGAGAGTTTTGTTTGTAAAAAATAACTTGAGATCTTTTCTTAGAAGGAGTGTATATGTCTTCTTAAATTAAGATGTCTATTTGTTAAATTCAATGGAAGTAACACTTTAGCGATATAGTGGGTTGAGGTAATGTACCATGTTCAACATACAGCTCTAACTATCGCAGAATAAGAAAATTATTGGGTATGAGTGTGTTTTATAAACTTTGCGACTTTTTCAAATGTTTTAGTTTTTAATAGAACTAAAATATGTATTAAATTTAATTAAAATGTCTAGATTGACTGTTTTCCTTTGTCCTCTGCTATAGCATTTCATTCTCCACTTAAAAAAAATTTAGACACCAGAAAGTTACAAAAAATAATACAGAGTTCAGGGGTACCCTTCACTCAGTGAACTTCAACGATAATTAGTATCTTACATAGCATGAGAAACTATCAAAATTAAGAAATTCACACTGCATATAGTATTAATAACTAAAGACCTTTCAGGTTTCACAAGTTTCTACACACACTCATTGGCTTACCTTTTGGCATATATGAAATTTTGAAATTATATCACCATCATAGGTTTGCATAATCGGCACCACAGTCAGCATACAAAAAGAACTATTCCATCACCCCCCAAAAATTCTAGTTCACCCTCCTTCCAACCCTAACTCTTAACAACCGATGGTCTGTTTTCCATCACTGGAATTTGGTCATTTTGAGAATGTTAGTGTAAATGAAATCATAGTATGTAACTTTTTGAAGTTGGTTTTTACTCAGCATAATATCCTTGAGATCTATCCAAGTTTCTGAATGTATCAATAGTTGCTTCCTGCCCTGGCTGGTGTGGCTCAGTGGATTGAGTGCCCACATGGGAACCAAAGGATCGCCAGTTCAATTTCCAGGCAGGACACCTGCCTGGGTTGTGGGCCAGGTCCCCAGTAAGGGTCTCTTGACCCAGTAAAAGGCAACCACACATCAATGTTTCTCTCCCTTCCTCTCTTTCTAAAAATAAATAAAATTTTTTTAAAAATAGTTGTTTCCATTTTCCCCCACCTTCTTAAATATTGTTTTAAATTGTTATTTCTGAATATAAATGAAAAAACACCCTCATTTGAGAGAGCAAGCTCTTCTGCTGAAGTTAAAGATGCCATTGTCTTATATCAAAGCTTGTATATAAACTGCAAAGAAGTAGACTTTAGATCTCCAGCCCAGTGGGGGCTTTCTCGGGTAAAATCTGGTAAATCAATTTATAGTTAGCAAGCCGAAGGACAGCGACAGGGTGGATCCTGCTCTTCCCCACTGGAGCCAGGGACCCATTTGTGCATCTTTTCCTTCAGGAGTGCTCTTTAAAGTTAAAATTAAGATGAGTCAGTGGCAGTGATGTGTTTCCCTTTGTTTTCATAGGCATTGTTTGAGGCTTTGGTTATTTTAATAAGTAGCATAAAAGTCAACATGGATTTCGTTGGAGTAAATTCTTTAACAGAATTGTCAGTTGCCACTGTTTAACAGAATGTACTGTGCACTCTGCTTAACTTTCCCCCTCAATGTATCACCCAGGAGAATGTAGGTACAATTTATATGGCCCATTACTGAAAAAAAAAACATGGGATGTTGGTGAACTAAGTGACAGCTTCATTAACTATACCGTTATCGCTGGGAACCCACACCAAATAAGCTCTCTATCTGAACAGTAAAAAGTGAACCTAAGGCCTTTTAGGCAAAATTTAATTCTATCACTTCCCTTACCACATCTAAATTAAGGCTTCTGATACAATGTGTAAGCAGTTTTGGAAAACGAATTCGGACTGCAGATTAACTCAGCAAAACATGTCTCTTTTTCTACTAAATATATGTCCAGAGAAGAGGGGCCATCACTGAAGCCTACTCTAGAAAGTTCTCTAAGAAGAGTGTTTTAGTATGGAAAGTTATTTGGCAAACTAATTGCTACGGTGGTGTTTAAGCATCTTTGGAAAAAAGCATTAGTGCTGGGAAAATTGGATTAAAAGACTTTGGAGATGATTGCCTCTCAAGTGGCATTTCTCTGAAATTTTTTTCCATCCAGTCTCCAGGATGCTATTTATAGATATGGGTTTGCTGCTGCCAATGGAATAAAGAGAGGATGGAACTTCTGTCTAGAAACACACCCCTTAGTCTGGGTCCTGGCCAACAGCAGCACCCCCCATGCCCACCCACCAAGTGTCCCCTCATTCAACCTCTGAGCCCCTGATGGCTAATTCCTCTATACTCACTTGTCTTCTGCCTTGCCCTGCCTATGCCAGAGCCCTGCAGAAGCAGATGTTGGATGCCTCCTGAAAACAGTCACGCCAATAGTGTATGATGAAAAGACAAAACCAGTGCTTTAGACTTGAAGGGCCAGAGCAGGGTAATCATGATAGCTTCCGTCTTTTTAGGACTTACCATGTGCTTTCATGGCGTTAGTTCATTTAAGCCTCCTGGCTGACCCCAGCTGGTGATTGTCATCCTCATGGAAGAGAAACAGCCTTAGGGAATGAACTTACCCACATAAGTTGCTACCAGAGATTCAAGCTCTTCTAAGCCACTGGGAAACCACTTCTCTGAGGCCTGAGGAATTCAGGAAGAAGTTCCTGCATCTGAGCCGAATGAATGATTTTGAATACTACATACAGTCCATGCGGTTTTCAAGTATACACTGTCCTCCAAGCTGTCCTGTGTTTTTCCCCCAAGGAGTCCCCCTTGCTCTTTAGCCAAAACCAGAAATGACTAGTTTTTTTACCCAAGTTCTGAAGTATGTAACCCCAGCTGTCTATGTTAATGTTAAAGGGTTCACTCCAGTGATTTTCACTGTGGCAACCTCCTACTGAGTACTGTAACAGCTCCAGGAAATGAGAGAGACAAAAGATTTTTCTGTGCCCTTGTTTTCTAGACATCCCGCTCATAAGGGCAGAACCTTTGCTTCACTGTCTAGATAAGAGAGGCCTTTATGCCTACAAAATAAATGCAATGATAATGTCTTAGGTTGTTAGACTGCTTCACACTTTTCAAAGTACGCTTTCCCACATACTTCCTCATATTAACACTCAACCCAACTGAAATATGTGTGGCAGTACCATTAACCCCCCTTTTTTTCAGTTGATGAGACAGACATAAATAAGCTATCACTGGAGCAGAGTCACACTTCTATAGCTCACAGTCTAGAGTCCTTCCATAGCATCTAACCCAGCGGCAGCCACCCCCTCCGTGCTCCCGATCCCCACCAGCACCTTGTTTACTCCTCATCATTCAACGGGCATCTAATGCTGGTCCTGCTGGGCCCTGAGCTAGGTGCTGAGCATAAGACAACGAACATGTTTACCCTGTAGGAACAAACTCTGATGGGAGACAGACATGCAAACACTAGCAATGCAGAAGGGTCAGTGCTTATAATAGAAGTAAGAGAAGCTTGGCAGAGGGAAGACACTAGATTTTTCCAGAATCTCGCAGGAGCAATAGGGAAGAGGCGATAGTTCTGATAGAGGGAACAGCTTGTCATAAAGCATGGAGATTTGAAGAGGCACCACACTGGAGGAGGGAGTGGGGACAGGAAAGCAAAAATAGATAAAGGGGTAAAATATGCAAGTAGAAAGAACAGTGAACTAGAAGTCGGCAACGATCAGGTTCCTCTCGTCTCTCTGCCCCAAACTCTGTGACATGGGGCAAGTTTCCCAATTTTTTAAAACGATTTTATTTATTTTTAGAGAGAAGGGAAGGGAGGGAGAAAGGAGGGGAGAGAAACATTGATGTGTGGGAGGAAACATCTATCGGTTGCCTTCTGCACGGCCCCAGCTGGGGACTCAGCCCACACCCCAAGCATGAGCCCTGACCAGGAATCACAACAGTGACCTTTTGGTTTGTGGGATGACACCCAACCCACTGAGCCACACCGGTCAGGGCTAGTGCCTCGATTTTTGAGGGAAAAGGGCTAACCTCATATCTCTGACATGCTGTAACTGAGTGAATGGTGATTCAGAAACGGCGTGAAGAGCGGTTTGCAATTCGGGAGGAGGGAAAGGCCGACGCGAAGGCTGACTGCACTTGGGCCTTGAAGGGTTTCCACAGGTGCAGATGAGCAAAAGGAGATGTTCCTACTTTTTGTAATGCCTAATGCATTTCACTATTTAAGAAGAAAAAGATAACTCCGTTTTCTCCACTGAAATGTTAATAATAGCTGTTTGAAGGGGTACCAACATGTCTTTTTCCAGCTCTGAATTACACATTCCCTGTTTTTAAGGAGTTCAAAGTCTAGCGTGGAAGAAAACATCAAACCCACAGAAAGGGGCTTTAGGGTTTGGAAGCCAGGGTGACATTCTTTATCTCCTCTCTGCTTCTCAAACCGGAACTGTCTGGGTCACGGAGAACATCCTCAGAGGAAATCCTGCTTTCCCACTTCCTGGTCAGAGACTGGACTCCAGGAAAAGGACAGATTAGGGGAGAGCCCTGTGTCCTGTCTCTTCACGGGAGGTCTGGGACCAGGAGGGCAAGAGGGGCTAATTAAAAACATAATGGAAAAAATTATGTCAGCTATTCAAGCTTTGGGCCCCTTAGAAATTGTGTGGCCTTCGTCCTACAAATGAGAACACTGGGGCCCAAAGAAGGGGAGGGACTTGTTCACATTCACACAGCTTAGTAAGCACAGAGCTAGGACCGGAACTTGGGACTCCAGCCTCCCGGAGCTATCATATGCTGTGGTGTTTGAGTCAGTAAGTTAGGTATCGAGCCATCAGACCTAGGCTGGCCTGTTCCCCTTTACACCACAAAGAAAAGACAGTGTGTGTGCACACACACACTTCTTGCTTTGCTCACATTGCTCCTTCTGCCTCCAAATCCTTCATAAGTTCAAAGCCTTGTGTACACTTCAAAGCCTAGTTTAGAGTCTACCTCTGCTCCAAACCCCTCCCCATCCTGCGAGAAAGCTCAGGGTCCTCTCGGGGCAGCAATGTTTTTCTCCTCTGACTTTCCAGAACCCTCTCTTTGGACCTCACCTTGTCCTCTTACAGATTTGTGACAACCAGGTTGTATGTTAGTTATGTGTACCCATGGCTGGAAGCTACTCAAGGGCAGGGAGTATGTGCACTCCCCTTGTCCAACGAAGAGTCACAGGACAAAATCTGCTGAATGTAGCCGCTGTGTCTGAGGCCTCGTGCTAGACCCTGGGGAGCATCAGGAAGGAAGGGAAGGCACTGTTAGACCCCGCCATCAGAAACAGGCACTTCTGCATGCGCAAGGGTGCAAGGAAGGGTCTGGCAGAAGTAACGCCTGCATGGGTGTGGTAATAATATAGGTACGATAATGTATAGTTTTAATTTGAACATTTCACCTGAAATGTTACATGGTGTGCTTGAGTGTGATAGTTACGTTACAGAATGACATGCCTGTGATTTTGTAATAAAAGATGGTGTGATTAAAAGGGGCGTTATTTGTGTCAGACACTGTGTGTGCAGAATCATACTCATCTAACATTGCCCAAAGTCCTGCTCGGAATCTCATTTAGACCCCTGTGACGTAACAGGAACAAATGTACACTTTCACACACAAACACCCATGGAGAAGTACTCACAACCACAGAGAGTTGCCACAAAAGCAGATGACAGGACCTGCAACTGATTCTGGCTTGGGACAATGGGATGAGGACCAGGTGAGAGAAATGAAGATAAGCTGATGCTTTGGGATCTTTTTGAATATTGGAAACAACCTGTTACAGAGCTTATAGTTTGCCTGCTGCATGGTGGATCATTAAGGTCATAGGGGAAAGCACTGTTCTATCTTTTATTAATCCTTCTAAAAACTCACTGAAGTAATAATACTAGTTAACATTTACTGAACACATCTGCTATGTTCTAAGTCCTGAGTATTTGTTAACTTGCTACCCCCATTTTATGAAGTAGATAACAGAAACAGAGAGGTTAAACAATTTTCCCCAAGGTCACACAGCCAATACAAAGAACCAGGATTCACACCCTGGCAGTCTGGCTCCAGAACCCCGCTGCTCACCTGAGCCTTCTGTTGGGATTGTCTCTGAGAGGCACTGGAAACTCAGTGTTGTAATGATGTGCCTTTGCTGAGGGTGTGGAGCATAGGTAAAGTCAGGATTTGAACTCAAGTCTGTCTGGCTTCAGAACCCACGTTCTCTTCTTCCCCTTTCTCTCCTCATTCTCTCTCAAGGGCAAAGGGATAAAGTAAGCATGTGTTTCAGTTCCCTAAAGCCCAAGGTAAAACCTTGGTAAAGTGATACCAGGTCGTAGACACTCACCAGTTAGAAGGAAGCAGATACGTGGGTCAAAGCTGGGTTACTTCTGAGAAGTGACTTGCTCCAAACCTTAGGAATCACCCTAGAGGGACCTGCTCTGTGACTCTCCAAGACCCCTGACTGTGCCCCCCCCCAGCCAGCATAGACAGTATCTGGATCTAGGGAGAGTCCACCACCCCACCCCCACCAAGGCCTGCATTTTCTGGGGGCTGCCCCAGAAAGGAGCTGCCGCTCACAGCCTGTGTAATAATGGGACACTTCTCTCTGACAGGGCCTTACAGGGTGCACTCACACCTACTCTGTGGCTGGTTTCTAGGGCCAGAAGGGTTGGCCAGTTCCACTTCCTCCAAGTTCATGGCCCAAGGTCCGCTGGGCAATGTCCCTCTCCCTCAATTTCTGTCTCCAGGTCTGTCTTTATCACTTTTATTCAACACGCAGGATGGTGTTCCTGTTGTGTCTGTGCAGCAAGCTGGCCCCTGTCTTCCAGGGAACTGGTGGGGAATACCAACACCCAGGCATGTGCGGTCAGCACCGTGCTGGGGGGACGTTCAGTGGACACGGGCGGAGGAGTCGGAGGCAGGAACTTTTCTGCTGGAAGTGCTCTCTTTTGTGTTGTGCCTCTTTCACTGAGCATAATGTTTTGAGGTTATTCCATATTCTTGCATGTATCAGTAATGTGGTTCCTTTTTATTGCTGAGTAGTATTCTACTGCATGAAGGTGTAACAATTTATCCATTTACCCACTGATGGGCATTTGGATTGTTTCTAGTGTTTAGCTATTATGAATGAAGCTGCTACGAATATTTGTGTACAAGAGTGCTTGTGGGTATTCTTCAATTCTCCCAAGTAAGTGTGTGTTTATAAACTAACTGCATGTTGATAAGGACTGCCAAAGAGTTCTTCCAAGTGGCTAAGTCATTTTTGCATTCCCTTCAACAACACAGGAGAATTCTAGTTGCTCCACATCCTCACTAACATGCCATATTGTCAGTCTTTTAAGTTTTAAACATTTCAGTGGGTGTGTCATAGTTATCTCATCACAGTTTTAGTTTGCATTCCTAATGCAAGTTTTAGCATCTTTTTATGAGACTTTAGGCTATTTGTTTATCTCCTGTAGAGTCAAAAGGAATTTAAACCAGGACATATTGCAGTGCCCAAGACTTTGAAGTAGTTTTCCCAAAATAGCAAGTATTTCACTAAAGCCCCGGCTGCTGTGGTTCACTGAATTCAGTGCCCAAATGCCAACAAAAGGGTCAGTGGTTTGATTCCCAGTCAGGGCACATGCCTGGGTCCCCTACTGTGTGTCAGGTCCCCAGAAGGGGGCGCGTGAGCGGCAGCCACACATTGATGTTTCTCTCTCTCTTTCTCCTTCCCCTCCCCTTTCTCTAAAAATAAATAAATAAAACCTTGGAAAAAATATTTCAGTACAGCCATCAGGTATAGAGAGATCATTAGGTCCAAGCTGATGTGGGGGCCAACCAGCTGGGAGGCCTTGGGTGAGGTGAGCCTCTCTCCTCACCTCCAAGGCTGGGGTCACTCTAACAGCCTGGCAGGGTTAGTGTGGAGGTTGAAGTGGCAGAACAGAACTGGCAAAGGAGTAGGCAGCACACAGCAAGTGCTTAGTACATACAGCCCTTTCCAGTGATTCAAGGCCCCACCCACAAGTACTTACATGAACAAAAGGGTAATGGCCAGGACTGTTCACCAGAAGGCTCATTGCCACACACACGTCTGTCCTTTTCTGGAAGCTTCAGGAGCAAAACCATTGGTGGCAGAGTGACCTGGGCTTCTCTGCTTGTGAGGACAGATGGGCTTAGTCACTACTGGTTCCATAGATCTGGGGAGCAGCTTTGGTCTTCTGTATGCTCCAGGAAGAAGCATGGCTTAGGGAAAGGGAAGCGGCTTCAAAACACTGGGAAGCAAAGTGCTCTCTTGATTATTTTCTTTTACTGATTGTGTAGAGAGAAAGAGGGAGGGAGAGAAACATCAGTTTGTTGTTCCACTTACTTATGCATCCACTGGTTGATTCTCATATGTGACCTGACCAGGGACTGAACCTGCAGCTTTGGTGCATGGGGAGGACGTTCTCACCAACCGAGCTACCCGGCCAGGGCTGCACAGTGCTTTCTTAGTACATTCAATTATTGTATTATTTTACCTTGGCCTTTGCTACAGATGAGGGTTATAAACTACGGCGATGGTTCTCAGATTTTTGTGTGCAGCAAAAATCACCTGATCCTGGCTGGTGTGGCTCAGTGGATTAAATGCCAGACTGTGAACCAAAGGGTCACTGGTTCAATTCCCAGTCAGGGCACACAGCTGGGATGCAGGCTGGGTTCCCTGGTGGGGGGTACTCAAGAGGCAACCACATATTGATGTTTCCTTCTTTCTCCCTCCTTTCTCCTCTCTAAAAACAAATAAATAAAATCTAAAACTTTGCCCTGGCTGGTGTAGCTCAATGGATTGAGCGCAGGCCTGCAAACCACAGGATCGAGGTTCGATTCCCAGTCAGGGCACATGCCTAGGTTGCAGTCCAGTTCCCAGCAGGGGACTCACAAGAGGCAACCATACATTGATATTTCTCTCCTTCTCTCCTTCCCTTCCTCTCTAAAGATAAATAAATAAAATCTTTATTAAAAAATCTAAAAATTAAAAAAAAATTGCCTTGACATCAGCTTTCTGAGCCTCACTCACAGAATTTCTGGTTTGCAGGACCGCATGAGCCTGAAGACTGGCTTTTCTAACAACTTCCAGGTGAGCTGACGGTCCCTTTGAGAGACACTGAATTGGAGGGAAACCCTTTCTGTCTCTGAGAATCGTGAGGGCAGCGCTGGGTCTGGAAGCACAGCACAAACAGGACTCTCCCCAGATTTCAGGCTTAGAATTCTGGGCTCAGGCCTGCTTACCAATGGGGCACGATTTCTTCTAGGGCAAGAGATAGGGGCAAAAATCGAGACAACGGCCACATGAAAGTGGGAGGGAAAACAATGACATCTCAAATCGGAGATTTAACCATTAAAAATAATCCTACGAACACAGTGACATATGGACAATTACCACCTCCTGTCTGTAGATGAGGAAAGTGGAACTCAGAAATTAACATCTTTCCTGGAGCCCTGCAGAGGGCAAGGGGGCAAGCAGGGGTGGAACTGGGACTGCCTTGCCCTGTTCTCCTCCTGCTGCCCAGCTTAGCCCTGAGCCAGACTGCCCTAGCAATGAGTTCCGGCTCCACCATTCAGCCAGCTGGTTGCTCAGCCCTTCTGTGCTTCCGTGGGCTACCTACAAAAGGGGAGGTAATGGTAGTCTCTCCTTCAGTGGGCTGTTAGGACTGACGGAATTAACATTTATGAAGTGGCTAGGTCAGTACCTGGCACGCAGTGCTGCCGTATAAACGTACCCACTGAAAATAAAGCTGGCCGCCCACCAGAGGACACACACACACCGCCTCCCTCCAGAGGACAAGCTCAGAGAGAAAGCTTAGAGACCCACTATTTGGAGGTTAGGGAGCACCGAGCCTTGAGGGTGGGGGTGGGAAACAGGTCAGAGAGTGGCGATGGCGTCTTAGACCCAAATCTTGGCCGGCTGTTCTCTCCAGGCTGCCCCCCTCCAGGACCCGACTCCAGACCCACCAGGCTGGGTCCCAACCTCTCCTCCCCCTTGACACCCCTAACCGAGCAGCTCCAGGTTTCCTGCCCGCCAAGGCCCCCGCCTGGGGGCGGGGGAAGGAGGGCTGGCATTTCCTGGCGGGGCCGCTAGCAGCGTCACCCCGCTCCTGGACGCTGGGACAGAGCGCTGACCGACAGGCACCAGATACTATTTCGGGCGGCGCCCGGCTCAGCTCCCAGTTTCCGTTTTTCCACCGTCCGTCGGAAATAGGGGAGGGGGCGGCTGTAGACGTCACGGGCTCCCAGCCCCAGGCAAGGGGAGGGGGTGGGGAGGGGGCGGCTGTAGGACAGGTTAGGACCAGCAGGCCAACACAAGTAGAGGGGGGATGGTGCAGCAGAGCTGACAAAAGCCGGAGTCCCTTGTTCTCCCCACAGCTCTTGGGCAGGGCCGTTTCCCTGTAAGATAAGACAACCGACTGTAGGCAACTAAAGTTAGGGAATTCAAAGCTAAGTGCAGAATCCTTCCCCATGTCCCTTGGCCTCCAGACAACCTTCTAAGGAAAGGAGAACCAGAAACCTCTACCACCACCCCATCCCCCCACCCTCCATTCCAGGAGTTCTCCTTCCCCATCACCCCCCTCATTCTTTCAAAACAGGTTCTCTCTCCTAAATACAGGCCGTCTTCATCTGCCTCTTGCCATGTCTTCTGCTAGCACCCCAATCCCCTTTCCATGGACCACAACATTAGCCTCAGAAATGGTCTCCCCACATCCTTCCCACCCCACAAACCTCTTCTTCACCTTACAGCCAAAGACATTCTAGAAATGCAGATCTGATGCTCTCTCAAACCAAGTAAATAAAAGGGTTCTCTCAGAATCCTTTGAACTGTCCTTAGGCTGGCTGCTCAAGGCTTGCTCAAGGCTTGCTCAAGGCTTGCTCAAGCCTTACGAGATTCTTTTCTGTTCCTTTCCTGGACGTGGAGCCCTTCTGCTTTAGCCCTTGACCCACCTGGACAGCTCTTGAAGCTCACTTTTCTACCCACCCTTCGGTTCCCACTCTTAGTTCTGAGTCCAGGCATCATTTCTCAGGCAAGCATTCCCTAGCTGGGCTCTCTGATGTGGGAATGGCCAGGGGCTCACAGACATGAGACGACTTGCCCAAAGGTGCCACAGCCGTGGGTGGCAGAGCAGGGCTCTCAGATTCACATGACTCCAACCCTTTCTATCGGGTTGGCCAAAAAAGTCTGTCAGGGTTTTTTTTCCTGTAAAATAAAAGGCACATTTTTCTCTTTCACAAATAAAATTATTGATTTGGATATCCTACATATGTCAGCTATCTGCCACGTGGTATAATGTCAATCGTTCTCAGTTATTGTCTCAACTTGATCGCTATCAACTTCAACTGGTCTACCCGACTGTGGAGTGTCATCCAGCGAGAAATCTCCAGCACGCAACTTTGCAAAGCACTTTTGACACAGGCGATCAGTCACTGCAGCCTCTGCATACACTGCACACATCTTCTTTTGTATTTCAGTTGCGTGTACACCTTTCATAAAATAATAAAGCATAATATGCTGCAAATGTTGCTTATTTTCTTCCACCTTCCATATTAAAATGGCTACACAAAAATTCACCAATGTTGATTTTTAAAAAACGCACACTGATACAACAGCTGTCGTAATACAGTCTAACAAAATTATTTCCAATGAAGTTAAAGACAATTAAGCCCTACTAAACACATCTTATGGGGAAAAAACCACATGGAGGGTTTGGCCAACTCAACACGAAGTGATGCAGCCAAGCAAAGGCAATGGAGACCAGAGGAGGGAGAGGTGAAAGCCAACCCCTCGCAGGGAGGCTTCAGGCAGGAAGTGGCATCAGGGGAATCTGGAAGGATAGATGTCAGAAGAGGAGGACGATAAGGTAGAAGAAGGCCCAGCAGAAGCTAAGACTCAGTGGAGGGACAGTTCGAGTTCACAGCGGTAAAAGAGGCAAGGCTGCAGCTGTGGGTGAGAGGGGTGGGGCTGAGCAGATCTCAGAAGCCACTCCCCAGCGCCCCCTCTCTGCCGCTGGTGTAGCTGGGCCGGGGGAGGCCTTGTGGAATTGCACTCTTTTTCAAGGACATGGATGGCCCTTCTTCCATGGGGTTCTGTAAAAGTTACCTTTACCCACACGACACCCTGACTTCCACCAAGAGCGCAAGAGAAACAGAGGGGACAGACAGGCTGCACTGAATGGGCCGTGTCTTCGTGGGGAGCTGTCCAGATAGCCAGGGGGGAGCCCGTACTCAGACCACAGCCGCACTCTGGGCTCAGTCCTGGACTGGGACTCAGTCTGTGACCAGGCAAAGGCCTTTCCCCTAGTTCTCAGCTCCCAAAAGGAGCTCAAAACCAGAGGTTCTGGAAGGAGAAAGCGGCAGGGCATTGTGGGTTGAGCTGTAGACTGGGAACTGGATACTTGAGTCTGGGTCTTGGCTTTTCTGCCTAGGCCATTTTAAGCTTGGCCAAGTCACAACTCTCTGTGCCTTCATTTCTTTCTCTGTGATACCAGCTAGAACTCTCATACAAGTGCCTATGATGCAATCTGGGTTTTCGCTGGGTGAGGTTTCATAGATTATTGTCCTCACCATCCCTTTTTAAAGATCATTCTATTCAATCCTTGCAACTGCTCTGTGAGGTGGGCACTACCTCCTCCTTTCACAGACGAAGAAACAGGTTCAAGGCTAAGGGTAAGATTCGAACCTGTGCTATTATCACTCCACCATAAAAGAAAGAACTTAGATACCCTCCATGGGCTGAGCTCCGGTCCCCTACACCTCTCCGAACCCAGCTTTCTACCCCACAGTACAGATTCTGTTCCCTCCAGCGAGTGAAGCCCAGATCTTCCTCCGCGCCTAGGCCCCAGCTGCCCTTCTTCATCAGCTGGGCTCTGGAGAGCACTCCGCATAATTTGCTTCAGACCCCTGCTCCACCACTCACTAGATACGTTACATTGGAAAAATCACTTTTATTCTCAGTGCCTCAGTTTCTTCATGTGTAAATTGAGTGTGAGAATAGCACCAGCCTTTTAGGATTGTTTAGGAGAACTAAATGAGTTGATGTTTGTAGAGTGCTTAGAACTGTGCTTCAGGAGCAAGATTAAAACGTTTGAAATATAATGGGAGGAGGGATGTTCCTGGGCTCTGGGCTTAGCCTGAAACGCAGTAGAATGGACATTTTCATCTCTCCACTGACACCAGTTCTGCCTCCACAGAGCCCTGGGTGCGAGCGCAGCCCGTGTCGTTCCCGGCCAGCAGGCTGAGTCTTAGAGCAGAAAAGAGCGGGGCGGGGGCGGGGGGGAGGTGGTGGAAAGGGAAGAGGGAAGGCTGGAGCAGGTGGGATATCAGGGAGTAGTTGCCCCGTGAAATCGGGGTGTCTAGGACACTGGGGAGAGTAAATTGGGGCTGCAGGGAAGGATGAGGAGTGATGGTTTCGGTGTCCCGGGCTTCCGAGGCAGGGACGGAGTGCCGGGAGGGGAGTCGCTGACGAAAGGCGTCTGGAAGGCCGAGGGAGGGACGAGGTGGCGGGGAGTCTGCTTTTTCCGAGAGGCCTCGCGACCAGAAATGGGGCCGGACCCATAGGGTCCTAGACAGAGCGTCCGACTTTCCGCGAGGCTCATTCCGGAGCCGGTCCCAGCCCCACGCAGCCAGTCCCCACTCCCTCCGGTGAAATTGCCAAATTAAAATGAATCATTTGGCCCATAATGGCCGAGTCGCTTATCGAGGGCGAGCGGACCCGCCGCGCTGCTTTATCTCCTCGGCGCACACCGCCCGGGCGCGCCGCGGCCCCTGCTAACGAGGCCTGGAACGTGCGCGGGATTAGAGCGAGTCTGCGGAGCAGCCCCGGGCGCTGCGCGCGCGCGGGGGCGGGCGGGCGCGGGGGAGGCCCCCCGCACCGAGGCCCAGGCCTCAGCCTGGCCACACGCGTCCCCCCGTAGCTGCAAAACGTGAGCATTCTGGCCTTTTTCTGTGGGGAAGCCACCTGCGGCCTCCCGGGATTCCCCGTCCATCCCCTCCCTCTTGTTTCTCTGCTCTCCGAAGAGCTCTGCGCTTCTCTTCCCCCGGCTTCTTTCGATGGGGGGCATTTTCCACGGATGCCGTCGCGCTCGCCGCTGCCGCCCCTCCCGTCTCAGAGACTCTCTTCCTTCCTTCCCCTTTTCCTTACGCAATATACAGAAACGCGCGAGGCGGTGGTTGGTTTCCATTCCTTCTTCGTGGTTGTGTGCGTGCGGTGGGACTGTGAGGGCGCGTGTGTCCGCGGCGGGCAGCCTGGGCTTCTCCCGAGTGTGGTGCTGTTGGCGATCGGGTGTGCGTCCGAGTGGAGTGGTGTTTGCGCGGTTTGGGTGTGTGGATTCGGGTTCTCGGTGGCTCTTCTGCGTTTTCATCGTTGCACATAATGACGTTAGTTTGGCTTCTCCACACGGGTCTTGGTCTGTGTGTGGGCTGTGCTGCCTTTGGGATTGTGTCTGGGTGGTTCCGTTGTTGTGTTGGGCGTGTGTGATCTCGACTAGGTGGAGTTGTGTGTCCACGAGCGACTGCGTTGGACTGATTTCGTTGTGTCATAGTGGACAATGAACGGGCCCGACCATGTCGATTTGTGGGTCAGAGTGGGGCTGTTTCCCTGCCATGGGGCTGGACCGTGTGTGGTCCTGTCCCCTGGATTGTGTGACTGTGTGCTTGTGTCCTTTAGAAGCGCATTTGCACACGGCTGGCCAGTAGCAGGGAACGCGTGAGAGAGGTGGAGGCGCTAGGTGAGGGGGCTGCCTGGGAGCGAGGAGGAGGAGGATTTCACATTTTACTCCATCTTACGGTGTATTCCGAAGCCACTGTCGGCGTGGATGGACAGCCGGAGCCTGATCGGTGGCTGCTCTGTCCGGAGGCCAGTCTGTGCCTCCGCGTTTCGGAGGCTAATGCGTGGAAGGCTCTTCCACACTCTGAGCTGAGCAGCGCCCGCCCGGGCCCTCACCTCCCTGCCGGTAGCCGCCGGCCTGGGTCCCCGCCGCGCTCCGGCGTTTGTCCATTCCGGGTCAGTTTCGCGCGCACGACCGCTGGGGTCCGTGGTAGACGCCTGGAAAAGACAATGGGCGCTTTCTCCAAGCCTCGAGCCTCAGGTGGGGGCCCTCGGGATCACCTCCGAGGAACACTTGCCCACCCCTCCCGGGTAAGCGCCATTCCCGCCAGGGTCGGGCACCCGCCGCACCGGCGACCTGGGCCGGTCTCGGAAGGACGAGGTCAGTGCTGCCTCGGGTCCGAAGGAAAGGGTTTTGTTTTCCAGCTGCAGTGGTTGCTAGTGTCATCGCCATTGTCTTATTAACTAAAATAATCGTCCAGAAGTAAATCGGCTTTTTCCTTTTAGCTCCTGTGGAGCTAAACAAAGCCTCGAGGCTTGCTCCCTACTCCCTACCCCCAACAGCAGCTCTCTCGCTCTCTTTTTTTAAAATTTAAGTTTCTGGATTTAGGGTTGGGGGAGAAAGGGACTGGTCACACAGCAAAAAGCGAGTCCCGACGTAAGACCCCGGGAATGATCGGATTCCTCTCCTTCCCGCCCCTCTGCCCTGTGGATTAGAGGAGAAAGAAAATCTCCCGCATTGGATTGAAACCTCAGGGAGTAATTGTTCCTATTTTTCCACCAAAATCGGGGCAAAAAGATGGAGACCTCTGCAATTAATCCAAAATTTCCATGAGTGATCCTATATAGCCTTGAAGATTTAAACAAAACAAATTAAACAAAACCTTCCAAAGGCGGGGGAGGGGGATTAAATCTTGCTACCCCTAACGCTGGAAAGTAATAGTGGGTTCATTTTCACCCTCCTCTTTGCCTTGTTTATCGCTGCGAGAAATTATTAGAATTTTCCCCTTCCTTGATGTTCTGAACACTGACAAATCGAAATCCGTTGTGTAGAGATGGTTGAGGCACTGGTTATCGCCTTCCTTCCTTTCATTTTCTAAAATTGAATTTATTAGGGTGGCATTGGTTAGTAAAGCCCTATAGGCTTCAGGTTTACAACTCAATAAAACATTATCTTCACACTGCGTCCTGCACCCATGCCCAAATTAAACTCCTTTTCTGTCCTCGTTTCCTTTCGCCCTTCTTTTTTTAATTTTTCTTAATCAATGGGAAGAAAAAACAGTCCTGGATGGATCAGATACCACCACCACCACTCCCTCCTCTGGGATCCCTGAGGTTCCGACTCCATTCCTGCGCGAAGGCAGTCTTTGAATTGCGTTCTGGTTTCGCTTTGGGCTGGAGATGGGCAGGTAGGGGGGACGCGGAGAGAATGGAGGGCTCGGAGGTTCGGCTCCACGGACCAGGGCTTGAAGACTGGATTCCCCTTTTCTGACACACGTTCCACAAGAGCCGCCCCCCCCGCCCCCAACACACACACACCGAAACCAGGCTGCGGGCCACCGTGGGCTGCAGCCTCCGGTCCGGCCTGACGGCTGCGTAGCCGGCCTCGTCCACACGCGGGTGCTGAGAGCGCAAACTCGGCCTGGCGGAGACAGACGTCCTGCCTGGAGGGTCAGCAGACGCCCCGGGAGGACTGCGGCGGGGCTGTTGTTGTGGTCGGACTGAGTCGCTATCCCTGATTGGTCAGGTGTAGGGTCTTTCTATGGGCTGGGGGGGGGGGGCTCCGAACACCTGCAGGTGGGGGGCGGAAAGCGGCTCGAGACTCCCCTGGGCTCGCCGGCGAGGACGTGAGGTAATTCCCAGCCACTGACCCCCATTTCTCTCCCTCCCTCCCTCTCGCCTCCCTCTTTCTCTCCACCCCCATCTTTCCTGGAAACTCGGTCTGGGCGCGGCAGACCGCCCAGGACCACGCCGCGGCCTAACTGCCGGTCTCTGGGCCAGACCCGGGGAAGCAAAGACCCGCGTCCGCGACCTGGACCTCGGCTCCGCCGGTGTCCGGCGGCGGAGTGGAGATCCTGTGCAGAGGGGTCGGCCTCTCTAACTATGCCCCAGGTGAGTTGGGGGGGAACGTTATCTGTGCAAACTGTGTCCGGGAAGGCCTTGGGTTCCGGCCTGGGTGGGGGAGGCTCAGGGGAGAGGACAGTGGGTCCTCGGAACCGGGAGGAGGGGAGGATGGACCTGGAGAGCTGGGTGTCCCGCGACTGACATCGCCCTGACCGTGCCCTCCGAGGCTTCCAGCAGGGCCCTTTCCTTTTTCGACTCTCGGTTAAAAACAGACAAACAAACAAAAAAAACCCACAAAAGCTATTTACTTATTTATTTTACATCTAATAAAACCAGGACCTTAGTCCCGCAGGGCGCTCCCATCGGTTCTGTGAACGTTGCCCAAGGCTCCCAACTCGGGGGAGGCTGCGTCGGGGTGGCGCGGGCCGCGGGCGCCAGAGGACCCGGCAGCAGGAAGAAGGCCGCAGCCATCCTGGCTAGAGCAGTCCCGACTCGGGTGGGCCCTGGCCGGGGCTGAAGGCCTAGGGTGGGGCGCCGGAGCCCCCCTGCACTCCCCTAGCAGCATGGGGAAGTGGGTCTGTTCACTGGTGCTGCGGTTCTCGAGCGAGCGTACTCGAGGCTCCCCCAGGGTGTGCGGGTGTGGGTGCACCGTGAGGTCTGGAAGCCGGGTCTGAGGCGGTGGCTCTAGCCCCAGGCGCCCCGGGGACTCTTTTAGTGTAAGAAACTCTCCGTTTAGGAATTGGGAGCTGCCTGACACCCGACGCCTCCCCCTACCCCTTCAAAGCTCCCGGGTCCCCAGACTTGTTCGGGCGCACGGAAACGTTCTGGCGGCTCGCAACAAAAGTGAAAATCCGGTGTCGGGTGCTGGGAGCTGGGTTTTGGCTGCACAAAGACAGATGAATTGTAATGGTCGAATTCGCTAATGCCATTCAGCTTGAAACCTTCTCTCCCTTCCCTCATCTTCCCCAAATAAAAACGATAAACGAAAATCATTCAGGCTTTCCTTTTAGTCATCTTAAACGAAGCCAAGTGATGCGGTTAGGTCCTGAAAACCGACAACCCAAGGTGTTTGTGAGCCCCCCCCCCCCCCCCCCCCCCCCCCCCCCCCCCCCCCCCCCCGTGGCATTCTCTGAGGCAAGGGTCCCTGGCCCGGGTGATGCTGGTTGCAGAACCCGCTTGGTTTTCCTGAGTTCCGGGGAGGGCCAGTCAGGGAGTGGTCCGCCACAGACCCTGGGGACCAATCATAGGTTTCCCACAGGGAGCCTGGGAGATACAGATATTTATAGGTCTCTGGCAGAGCATTTGGGGCCACGGACGACTCATATGGAATATGTACTCCCCTTACTCCTCCAGGATCCGCTCCTATGCTCAGTGGGGGAGCCCTGGAATTAACCAGAGGGTATAGATGTGTCGTAAGGAGAGCCTGAGCTCAGTCCGGTTGCAGTGCACGCCGTTTGTCTCTCGGTTAGAAACTGGGGCTGAAGCACGTGTCACTGGGCGCACCACGCATTGGGACAGTAAGGTAGGGAGCCAGCACCTTGGGGCGCCTGTGTTTCGATGCAGAATAGTATATTCTGGTGCATTTCTCTGCTGCAGAGGAACCAGGAGGGCCTACAGGTATTCCTCGGGCACATTTCTAGTGGCCGCACTATCGTGTCGGTCCCATTCTGTGCATACAGATCTATTGTTTCCGCCATCATCATAAACTCGCTTCCAGGGGAGTGTTGTGGACCCACCGCCTTTGCAGCTCCTTTGCACCAGGCCTCGGTGAATTCTGTTGTTCCTGGGCCGGGCCTCAGGGTTGGCAGACCCAGGGAAGAAGCACAGCCTGAATGGTGATTCTCGGTCCGATTGTGTGTCTCCTGGCAATTGAGCTGAGTTTAAGAAGAGGTTTCAGAAAATCCATCCAGTCTCTCTTCTCGTGTGGGAGGATGGTGCCCAGGCCGCCTTCCGTCTTGAGCACCGCCGTGGCAGAATCGGAGCTCAATGGCTGCCGTGAATGATTAGATGGACTCTGGTTGGGGGTGAATTGGATATTCGTGTATTTATTTTCTGCTCTAAAATACCCCAATTATAGAATTCTGAAAACAGGAGACTTATTTTGAACAGCTTATGAAGCCTGCTGAATTTGGTGTGATTGTTTTTTTAAGTAAAACGACTCACAAGCATCCCCAACCTCTGGGCCTAGAGTCTCAAGTTTTTTTTGTTTTGTTTTTGTTTTAGCTCTAGATGGGGCCTGGCTCCACTGCCATTGAAACAGGGTGATGGGAGAAACTGCTCATGGGGCAGTGGAGCCTCTGTGGTCATCCTGGAGTACGGTTGTGGAGGAGAGCAGTGTCCTTGGCTCCAGGGATGTGTATGGGATTGCATATGTGGAGGATAGTACAGACAGAGTGAGACCAGAGTTCCACAGATCAGTGTGACTTGGGGCAAGGCCCAGTCTTCAAGTCAATAATAATGTTTACTTGCGCTGTTGCACAGTGCTTTTAACTGCACGAGGAGGTATTTCCCAGAGGACGTTGTCAAGGCAGAAAGGCGGGAGGGGAGTGCTGGGAGAGTGCAACGGCCTTTACGACACCCCTTCCTACCGGTGGATGAGAGCCCAGACCCCAGTAGCCTCAGGGGCACCCTTTACATATTCAGGCTCCTTGCTGCCTCAGCCGGCCCTCCCTTCCAGACCCCACCTCACTTCTGAGTGCAGGTGAGCAGAGAGGGTGGAGTGCGCAGGGAAGCAGGGCCAGGATCTTTATCTTCCCTTCCAGATGTCTCATCTACCGTCCCGGTGCGGGCAAAGGGTGGCTGGGGTTTTCAGCGACCGCACAGAATACAGCGTGGATCTGCTTAGTGTAGACAGACACCCCGAAGCGGGTGAATACATGTTGAAAGGGGTGCTGGTTCCTCGGGTGATTCTCTGGCAGCTCCAGCAGAGTGGGCCCCAGGTCCTGTAGCCTCCATTCCTTAAACTCCCTACTTGCAACCCACCGGGTTTCTAGGTGTGTGTATGGCGTGGGCTGGAGGCTGCACCGCTGAGAGGTTCTTAAAGCCCCCCACCTCCTCGGGACGGATTCCCCGCCAAAACCAAAAGAGGGGCGGGAGGAACTCGGTCGGGGATTCGTTCCCTCCTCTTCCCTTGCGGCTTGAGAAGGGGCACTGGGTGGTGGTGGTGATGTTTCTCTCTCGCCTCTTTCTACATTTCCTTCCTCCTTTTCCCTCTTCTGTTTGTCTTCCGATGCTGTATTCCTTTTCTTCCACTCTGTCTGTCGGCCCTTTTCTGTCTGTCCTTTCGGCCCTCCGTCTCTGTGTCTCTCAGGCACCCTCCCCTCTTCTCCCAAACCAGAGTTCACCCACCCACCCCGGCCGCCCCAGCCCGGCTTGGGCCTTAGGCCCAGAGGGCCAGTGTGTGTCGATGTGGCTCTAAGTTTGTCGCCTTTTCTCACGTCTCGGTGCGTGAGTTTCTCTTTCTGCCTTAACCCCCTTACCCCACCCACGTCAGTGGCCTGGGGTTGGTTTTTAGAGCGGGCGTCCGCTTGTTTATCTGTCTGCCGGCAGGATGACGGAGCAGCCGCCCAGCGAGGCGGCACGCAGTGACCCCCCGCTAGAGGGACGGGAGGCGGCCGAGGCCCGCATGGCCCCCCCGCACCTGGTCCTGCTGAACGGCGTCGCCAAGGAGACGAGCCGCGCTACCCCAGCCGAGCCCCCGGTGATCGAGCTGGGAGCGCGCGGTGGCCCGGGGGGCGGCCCCGCGGGTGGGGGCGTCGCCGTGCGAGACTTAAAGGGCCGCGACGCCGCCGCGGCCGAAGCGCGCCATCGGGTGCCAACCACCGAGCTGTGCAGACCTCCCGGGCCCACCCCGGCGCCCGCGCCCGCTCCGGCGCCCGCGGAGCTGACCGGGGACGGCCGGATGGTGCAGTTGAGTCCGCCCGCGCTGGCGGCCCCGGCCGGCCCGGGCCGCACGCTCCTCTACAGCCTGAGCCAGCCGCTGGCGACCCTCGGCAGGTAAGCGCCCGGAGGGAGGGCGCTGTGGGCGGGCGGGCGGTCACCCGCGTCTGCTTTTACTGGGCTGCCTGACTGGAGCTCAAGAAGAGAGGGGGTGTTTTAAGCTCATGGGCGTCAAAGCCTAGAAGCTGGGGTCCCCGTGTGCAAGTGAGAACGGAGCTCGCTGTGAGCGTGTGTGGGAGCGTGTGAGTGAGCGGGCGCGGGCAGACAGGGGATGCCTTGTGACTGCAGCGCGCCCCGGGGTGGGGAGGCCGAGAAGGGGGAGTGCAGGCCTGTGGCCGTGGGTGCGTAGAAGCAGGGTGTGTCGTGTGGTTTCGGGGTAAGGGGCGCCAGGAGGGAGTCTGGTGAATGTGAGTACCAGGCAAGAGTGTGTCTGAATGTGCTCCACTGTGAGTCCTTCTGGAAGCAGCCGCCCTGTGGGGACAGGTAAGAGATAAGGGTCTGAGGGTGGTTGGAAATGGGACCCCTCCTCTGCACCCAAAATCTCTGCTCCAGGGCCTGCCTTGGGAGTGGAACCCTTCCTCTTCTGTCCAGACCCTTTGTCCCAGCTGTGGTCTCTGGCCCCAAGCTTTTCCACCCCTTGGTGTGAGGGTGTCCACTTCCCTGCCAAGGCCACTGAGCTGGTGAAGAGATGGTGGCAGGGCTGGGGTGGGGACAGGCAGATGAGGCAGGGATGCACAGTGTGCGTCATTCAGTGGGTGTGCAGGGGACTCCAGGAAAAAGCGATGGAGAGCCCCGAATGTGTGACGGAGGGGGAATGGCAGCGGTGCGGAGTTAGGGTCTCTTGTCTGTTGTCTGTCTGTCCACAGGCCCCATGGGACCATGGTGAAAGTGGGGTGTGGGGGGAGGAGACAGTGTGCCCTTTTGTGGTGCTGGAGTTGCACAGCACCGAGTGAGGAGGTCACATCTGCCCGTGAGAGCACCTGTTTGAGAGTGGAGGTTGTAGATTATGCGATTGTGCTGGGGGAAGGGAGTACATCTATTTGTGGGGCGTGTGTTCATTTTTTGTGTTTGTTCCATATGTTCACTTCTGATTGTGTGTGTGTGTGTAGGGGTGTGTGGGTATGTGACTCTACCACCCCTTGCTGGTTTCACCACGGAGAGGGTGGGAGCATTCTGTGTATGCTTGTGTGTGTGTTTCATGCTCCTATCCCCAATTCAGGTGTGAAGGGACCAGGGCTGCCCCTGTTTTTCCAGGGGTGGGAGGTTCAAGGACATGCAGAGGGATTGCTAAGGAGCCTCTGCCTCACCTCCACGCTACGTGTGATCTTGTGATTTGCCTGCTCCTTCCCACAGTGGGTTCTTTGGGGAACCAGATGCCTTCTCTATGTTTGCCACCAATAACCGAGTGAAGAGGAGACCCTCCCCTTATGAGATGGAGATTACCGATGGTGAGTCTGTCTGTCCCCACCTTTGTTATTTGCCTCTCATGCTGGTTAGATCCCTTGAAGGAGGGGTCATGGGGACTACTCCTAGGTGTCTCGCGTGGATGGGTAGGCTACCTTGGAACCCCCCAATGCTGGAAGTTTGCAACTGAGTGGGGACTAGGGAAGAAGGGACATGGGGGTGAAGATACGCTGTGGCCTTTAGCCCAAACCTCTTAGGGTCCATTGCAGTCTCCACTGTAGCTCTGTTCCTATGCCCAGCAAAGATCCTGGGGGAGGACAGAAACACAGGTTGCCCCTACACTAAGTGCTAACCCTCAAGGATTCCCTCTGCACTTCTTTTTAAGACCTCTTTGGAGTCTGGAGTCTTCTCCTTGCCTGGAATTGCACATTCACAGTGCAATTCTTTCTAAGTCCCGACATTGCGGGGCCTTCTTGTCCCTTGTTCCACACTCAGGGCAGAGACCTGAAGTTCCCTTCTTGATATCATAGATTCTACACCGCCCCTTTGCTTCCCCAGAAGGGCCCCCAGCCCTGCTATTATGTACTGTCTGAGTCGTCTTTGGCCCTGAACTTGAGGGAAGAGGTTGAATGAGTGGATAATTTGAAGACCCCTTCCCTCTTCCCAAGGATGACCTGATGTAGGAGATGGGGCCCAACCCCAGGAGGCCAGGAGAGCAAGCTCTTCAGAGCTGAGGGATATGGAGGGAATCCCTGGAGCTCCCAGTGCTGGGCTTGGACTCCTGAAGGAAAGACACTTGAGGCCTTGGAGCCAGGGATGTGCGTGGAGTTGGAGCTTCTGGAGAAAAGGGACAGAGTCTAGACAAGGAACAGACCTCAAAAGATCCAGCCAGTTTGGGGCAACATGGGCGTAAGTGAAGAGGGAAGGGTGATGGGGTGTCAGTGATGCTGGGTTAGAGAGGGGAGGTGAGTGTACCAAACAGAAAGTAGGCAAGACCAGCCCTGAAGTTCCCCAAGCAAGAGGTATTTTCTATGAAGAGCAGAAGCAACAGAAATAGGCACAGAAGAGAGGAAGGAGATGGGAAGGGTGTAACGGTTTGCAGGGAGTGCAGGAGGGTTAGGGAAGCTATTACTCATGATGTTACCAATATTTACTGAGCATCTGTTCAGTGGCCAGCCAGAGAAAAACAGAGGTCGTACAGGATGGATAGACTCAGGCAGGAGGGTGAGGAGAGGTGGGTAGTTCTCTGGGAAGGAGCTACAGAAGAACAGACAGAAATGATGGTGAAGGGGAGGGCGTGTGGGTGCAGGATAAGCCCACTGACTTCGAATCAGAAATTTAACCATAAAGAGTGCATAATACTGGGACTAATGCAAGGTCTAAAGTCAGGACTCCACGTGGTTCCTGTTGCTGAACTTCTCTGGGCCTCGGTTTGCTCATCTGTAAAGTGAAGGGTATAACAGCTTCCTCACGTTATTGAAAGTGTACAGTGGGGTCAAGTGTTTTTAGCGCCTGGCCCAGGGTAGGTGCTCCTTTTGGAGCCTGTCTAGCTCTACCTGTGACAGCAGTCACAAAGCTCCCCTCTCCTCCCGACATAGGAGCTCCCTCAAGATCAGCTACCATGAGTCATGGAGCAGGGGCTGGTTCTCCCTAGTCACAACTGAGGGACTCCCCATTGTCTGGCCTGGAGGCAGAGAACAAGTTATCTGAGGCACCTGGGGTAGGGCTGCTCAGCAGGTGTGCTATGTTTTTCCTAGCCTGGGTCTGGCCTTTGGCAAATGGTCAGCTGGGCTGGGGCCTGTTGGGGTTTGGAAGGACAGCTTCAGAGGCACCGTGGCAGGAGCCAAGTGCTCTTTCCCTGGAAAACATGTGTGTGAGCACACGTGCACACATGTAGGAGAGATGATCAAGTAGGAAGTGCTGGCGTGGAGGAGCTGGGTCACAGACTGACCTTGAAGGCAAGGTCTTCTCTGTCCAGGCTCCCTTAGCTGTGAAATGAGCAGTGGGTTTCAGAGGCTGTCTTGGTTTTCCCTTTCTTCTTCTCCCCTCCCCAAGTTTCCACATATTGAGGTCTGGTTCCAGGGGTCATAGGAAGAAGGCAAACAAATATGCCAATACTGGCAATTCCTTCCATATGCAGAGCTTCCTGAAGACTACTGGGAGCCCAGCTCTGTGATGGGGAGAGAAGCGGCCACCCCAGGCCAGAGCTCGGAAGCACTAGCAGGGCTCACCTCTGTCTTCCCTGGCTTTGGGAATCCAGGTCAGGCTTGGATGCAACACAGTGCTTTGTACATCATAGGTGCTAGATACACTCACACTGGATACATGCCACTGCTCTGCAAGTCTTAGCACATGAACGCCAGTGGATATTGATTCAGTCTGTAATCAGTGTATTGTAGACACAGGTAGACTGAGGCAGCCCTCAAATGCTTGCCTACAGCCTCAGGCCGACCCTGTGCATGGCTATCTTTCCACTCCTCTCCTGGGGGAGAGGGCCCACAGTGTAAGTCCTTTTCCCTTTGGTCTCTGCTTTCTCCTCCAGTCCCCTACCTGCCAGCATGATCAGTCGGCAGACATTTACTAAATCCTTATGCTGTGCTTTTCATCACCCTTCGAATAAAATCCTCGCACCTTACTCCAAGGCCCTGTGGGATTGGACTGAGCCTTCTCTGATCTCACCCACACTGATCCAGCCAGGCTGGTTTCAGTTCTTTTTCAGGGCCTTTGCACATGCCATTCCATCTTTCCGTGCGTGGCTGGCTGGCTCTTCTTCAGCTTAAGTTCTTACCTTATAGATGTTACCTCCTCCAACAGGCCATCCTCAACCAACTCAGCTAAACCTAGTAGTTCTCTTCCATCTTTTATTTGTGTTCAGCCTCCTGTCTGTTTGTTATCTGTTTGCTACTTATTCATCATCTGTCATTCCCGTTAGAATGTAAGGTCCAGGAGGGCAGCCACTCTGCTGTTTTGTTCACCATTATTCCTTAGTGCCTGGTTCTTAGGAAATAATTGATGCACAGATAATAATGGCTAACATTGATTGTACAAATATTTAATCTGAGACGGGCATTGTCCTAAAATCTTTGCCCGTGTTAGTTGTTAGATCCATGTGATAACCCTACATTTGAGTGACTAGTATTATCTCCATTTTACAGCTGATGAAGCTAAGGCAGAGAGGGTTTAAGTAAGTTGCTCGAAGTCACTATCTAGTGAGTAGTAGTCAGGAATTGAATCCAGAAAAATCTGGCTCCAGAGTTTGGCTTCATAACTAGTGTAATATGGCCTCTTGGTACCAGTGAGTTAGTGAGCAAATGAATGAATAAAAAGCAGCCCTGTCCTCAAATGTCTCACTGCCGAGAGAGAGAGAGAGAGAGAGAGAGAGAGAGAGAGAAGCACAGGAGCATACAGCAACGATCAAGGGTAATGGAGATTCAGCGATGTTAGGGTTGTGGCAGTTGGTTAGATCTCTTTGGAGGGAGTGAGAGGAGTCCTCAGAGAAGAGGAAACAGATGTACTGGGTTTTGAAGGATGAGTAAGAGTTTTCTAAGTAATTGAAAAGAAGGTATTCTGGGTTTCCCAAGTTTCCCAAAGGATGTTTTTTTTATCCCCTTCCCTTCAGCAGAAGATGTTTGGGAGATTCCCAATCCATTCTCCTAACCCTGCCCTTGTGCCCTCCAGGTCCCCATACCAAAGTCGTAAGGCGCATCTTCACCAACAGCCGGGAGCGATGGCGACAGCAGAATGTGAATGGGGCGTTTGCTGAGCTCCGCAAGCTCATTCCCACGCACCCCCCAGACAAGAAGCTCAGCAAGAATGAGATCCTCCGTCTGGCCATGAAGTACATCAACTTCCTGGCCAAGCTGCTCAATGACCAGGAGGAGGAGGGCACCCAGCGGGCCAAGCCTGGCAAGGACCCTGTGGTGGGGGCTGGTGGAGGGAGTGCGGGAGGAGTGGGTGGTGCACCTCCAGACGACCTCCTGCAGGATGTGCTGTCCCCCAACTCCAGCTGTGGCAGCTCCCTGGATGGGGCAGCCAGCCCGGACAGCTACACAGAAGAGCCTGCACCCAAGCACACAGCCCGCAGCCTCCATCCTGCCATGCTGCCCGCCACTGATGGAGCTGGCCCTCGGTGATGGGTCTGGGGCCATCCTGGGCCAGCCAGAAAGGTGCCCTCAGGCTGCTGGGACTGTGGGCTTCTGGGCAGGTGGGTGAAGATTAGGCAGCTCTGAAGTAGGGCAATGGACTTGATGAGTTTTCCTTGATGCCTGAACTTTGGAAAGTCCACACTGCCTCTGGGGCTGGCTTTTTCATTTCCCACCTCAGTAGGAGAACAGAAAAGTGGAGCAAAGTGGTAGGTACTTTTTATGAAGACGGCACAGTCTTCTCCCTTCCCCAAATCTTCTCAAGTAAGAGGCTTGAGCAGCACTGCTTTTGGCCTGGAGCTTGGAAGCCCTGTCTTTCCTGAGACCTGGGGTTGTCAGCTCTCGCCTGAGGTATTCAGCAGCCTCTGCCTTGCCTTTAGCCCCTCCCAAGCTGGCTGGGTGGCTTTTGTGGCCACACTGTCCAAGTATATAGGTACCCAGTAGCTGCCCATTTCTCCAGCCCCATCTTCACCCAGGCCCGTGTTGGTCCACTCAGCTTGCCAACTGCTGTAGAGTCACAGCCTTGAGGTGCCTTCTTCGGGGCCTGACTAAAGAAGACCGCCAGTGGGCCACCTGCTCCCAACTACTTGGGCCAGAGGGTCAGAAAACCAAGTAGCCCTTACTTCTTGCCCTGAGGATTGAAGCTTTACTTTCTCCCCACTGAGACCTGCCTTCCCAATCCTTGTGGCTGTGGGGACCAAGTCTGCAGCTGTAGGCCTGCCCTTTGGGCTTTGTGTGATGGCAGAGAAAGGAAAAGTGATCAGATGAAATTGAGCAAATGCTATTTGGGGCACGTGGGCTTCAAAGGCCAGTTGTGTCTCGAGAGCTACCTGCCTCTGTTCTCAGCTACACATCCCTGTTCCTGCGGCGAGCAAATGCCAGTGTGCTGGTGGGCATGTGCTGGGGCCAACAGTAGGTGGGGGCCCTGTCTGTGCATTCCCCAAGATGCTCAGAGGGACCTCCTTGCTGCAAGATGTCTGTTAGCTAATGGTCCCAATTGGCGTTCTGAAGTGAAATGAGCACAAACTGTCCTAGGATGCACCCTGGCATTTGGTTCCCCCCCCACCGCCCCCGGCACTTGGGACTTTTTCTGACTTTGGTGATTGGTGGGATCTTTAGGTCTTGATATTACCCAGGATCCAGTCTCACCTCTAGGACACGGGGAAGCCAGTCCAAAACCAGGCCTTAGCTGGGACTCAAACATGCACACATTCACTTAGCAGAATCTTAAACACCCTCGACTGTGTTGCTTTCGGTCATCACGGGTGTATGCAGGAGGCTGGCTTAATGCAATAGGAGTGCCCCCTCCAAAAGTTGTACATGACATTTTTGTAAGTCAAATCTTTATCCTTCATCTTTTAAAGAATACTACTGCGAGTCTTTTTGTAAGTGAAGAATCCTTTTGTAGAGTGGACCACTGCCCCCTCCTTGACCTTCTGTGTCAATCCAAGTGATGGGACATGGTTTTCTTAAGGTGAGGCCTGCCTGTGACTTGCATCTCAAGCCCATGGAACAAACTGCAAACAAGTCCTACATACCCGTCATTGTACCCTCAAGCCACCCCAGCCACCCTCATCCAGGCTCTGCCTTTGAGGTCAGAGGGGAATGATCCTACGGCCCTGCCCTACCCGCAGTGGTGTGGAGGAACCAGCACTGCAGCTGTTGGGAAAGGTCCCACATGTTTTGGGTTTCAGCTCAGGGCTGGCCCTCACTGTGAGGGGGCCTTGAGTGCAGCCTTGTATAGCCACATGATCCCCGCCCCTGACTCCTTCTCCTTCTAAGTTGTGAGGTCCAGTGCGTGGGGGTGGGAGCACCACAGTTAACCCTGTAGCACTCTCACTGTCTATCCCACGTCAGCCCCCCACCCCAAATCATGTTAGTGGATATTAGGAATGGTTCCTTTCTGGTACTTGGAAGCTTCTGTGAAGAATCCTGTCTGCCTGAAGACAGAATGCCTGTCCTAAGGCTGTGCGTGCGCTTCCCGGTGGGTTTCTTTGACTTGGGGCCGCAGTGTGGATGGGTGCATGGGTTTTAGGAGACGGATTATACATTCTACCGGGGGCTCAGCTCCTGCCTCCCTCTTTTCTCAGACTCCCAGGGTGGCCTGGACAAGTGGTCTCTTTCAGTACCAATTTCTCATCCGTACCCTGGCTTGCCTGTCTCCTAGGACTCTGGTAGGGGCTGACTGGAACCATGAAAGTAGAATTCTGAGACCATAAAGAACCCCGTTGCCCACAGAGCAGTCTTGCAGTGGGGGGTTCCCACCCTGAGTCCAGGAACTAGGCAGTGGGCAAGTCTACTCAGCCACTCAGCTTTGGGTAACTTTGGGTAAACCTTTTTTGCCTGAATTACTGTATTGTGACTGTTCTACTTTCTTCATGATTGACTTCATTTCTGTCTCATTCCCAGGCAAGGTACAGGAGCGAGAATGGATAAGAGATACGGGAACACGGGCAGAATACGCACAATGTAATGCAACTGCCTAAAATGGGCCTGGGTAGGGAGGCACAAAGCTTCAAGTCTTTGTAAGAACTAGAGAAGATCCATATTTTATTTTCCTTTCCCACCCGCACCCCCCATACCCTTCTGTTTCCTCTGCCTTCTCCTCACCCATGAAAAAGGGCAACATTCTAAGAATAATATCTGTACTAAAGGGAAAACATGGAAAGGTAAAAAAAAATCATGAGAACAAAAATGACTGGAGGGACTCCCATCTTTTAAGAAAAATTTATATTCTTTTATTTGTAGTGGCAAACGACAAAATGGTACAACCTTTATCCTTTTTCCAAAAACAAAACCAAGGGCACAGAATCTGTAGTCAGTCAGCAACTATCTCAGCCTTTGGGGGTGGTCTGGTCGTACTTGTGATGTCAATGGTACGTGGCCCCTGCCGAAGGCTTGCCCCTGCCCATGTACATAGCGCAGCGCTCCTGTGGGCGGGCCCAGCACTTTCCGTCAATGTTGTACTGTACGTGATGAACTGATGAATCATGTTGGTCTTTGCATTTTTCTGCAGAAGAGGAGTAACCGCTCCAGGTACCTGACCTTTGTACAGCCCAGAGGCCAACACTGTGGGCGTGTGACTCTTTAGTGACAAAACCCCTATGGTGATGATGTGTGTGTATATATAAGGATATATTGGGAAGATTTCTAAATAAAAGTTTTACAAAGGGGGCTGGACTTTGTGCTTGCGTGTTGCACCCATATGCCTGAGCATTGGGACATTAAAAGGAAAGGCGTGGCAAGAACCTGCCTCCCCTGAGATGGGGGCCTTCAGGACTCAGCTGTCCTCTGAGAGGGAATCCCACCCCTCCCTGAGGCTTCCCCAGTAGGATTTCCATTCCTCTTTCTCTTCCAGGCCTTACCCAGGGGCCTCTTCTCAGCACCTGTGCACCAACACTTTCCAGTCAGGGCTGCCCCACAGGTATGGTTCAGCTCCTGTGGTTGGTCAGGTGTAAGTAAGTTTTTAGAGCAAGAGGATGGGAAGGAGAAAGAGAGGGAGAGAAACGTCGATGGGAGAGAGAAACGTGGATGGTTGCCTCGCATAGGCATCCCAGCCTGGGACCAATCCTGCAGCCTAGGATGTGCCCTGCCCAGGAATCGAAACTTTGACCTTCACTTTGAAGGATGACGCTTAATCAACTGAGGCGTGCGGTCAGGGTAGCAGGTGCTTTGTCAGAGGATCAAAACATATTAAATCCTCACCAGAGGAGGTTCCCAGGTTCCCTGGGGGCTCACAGTGGAGGCGGCAGCTCTTATTTCTGGCTCCTGATGGTTGTGGGGTGTAGGTCTCACATAGGGCTCAGGAATGGAGGCTGCGGCGTTGGGGTTAGCGAATAGAGACTTAGGAATGGGAATACCATTCAGGAGTGGGGCTCTGGGTTCTGAGGAGGCCTCTGCATGGGGATGCTGGATCTTGGATCTTCAGGGTCCTCAGTAGGTCGGGCAGGCATTTCCAATGGAGTACCGGTCCTTTCTTGACTTCATTTAACAAATATTTATTGAGCACTTCCAATGAGCTGGGTATTGTTCTAGGCACTGGGGATCCAGCTGTGATTGTTGGACAGGGACCCAACAATCCCTGTCCTTCCTTGGGTTGCTTAAATTCTAGTAGGGAGACTATGAACACAGACACATGTAACCATCATAAATGTGTTGATCATATGGTAAGTTGGAAGGCGATTAGTATTAAGGAAAAAAGATGTGCCACAAAGGGAAGTCCAGGTGCTCACAGCTAATGCTGGCTCCTCTTGGGTGACTTACCTCATCTTGCCAGGTTTGGATCGTGACTGTCCTGTCCTGGGTGTTTCCAACTGTAGCTATGAGGGTAAAAGCATGAGAGTGCTTGGGATCATGCTCTGGCCTGTAGGAAAGCTCTTTCGCTTTTGGAAGACTGTGTGTCTCTCCCTAGCCCAGCGTTAGGAGGTCTCTGTGCAGGTGGGATGATGAGTCTCAGCTCTGGGACAGGGAGATCAGTGGGGTCTTAGTGGTGACAGTGGTGGGTGGGTCCTGGACCCAGAACCTGACCTGACCTGTGCTTACAAGCCTGAGGAGCATCATGGTGAAAGGATGAGGGACAGAGACAGAGAGAGGAGGCCAAGGCAGCAGTCGGAGAGGCTGGAGAACACTGGGAGAGTGTGGCCTTACAGACTCTAAAGCAAATGTGGGGTTAGCCAAACCCAGTGCCTCTGAGAGGTCCCCCCCACCCCCCGCAAAAAGGCCTGACTTGTGGGCTGGGTTTGGCGATGTGGAGGTCACCAATGACTCTGGTGAGAGCAGTGTCAGCGAGGCATGGAGGCATCAGCCGCACTTGTCATGGATGGAGAATGGAAAGGAGGAGCATCTCTTTCAGAAGGCCCTTTCCCAGGAGCGGGCGAGGCTATCCATCTGCAAAGAGGTCAGGAAGAGCCCATCAGCTCTGTGGCACCCAGGCAGAGATTCTAAGGCTATCAAATAGCCTGGGGATCACCTGGGCTAGTGTCCTTACCTGCAGACGAGAAGATGGAGGCCCAGAGAGGAAAGGAGTCTCCCCAGGGCCACATGTCCCATAAATAATGGCTGTAGTGGCAGCCAGGGCAGACCAGGCTTTCTGCTTCCCAGGACAACCTGTGCCCCCCACAGGGAAGGGGCCACACCCTGGAGCCTTGCCCGAATGGCCTGCTGATCTTTCCAGCCTCACTCTCACCACTTGCCCTTCATTCTCTGTGCTCCTATTGCACTACTCTTTCTGGTCCAGGCTGCATTTGTTTCTTTTTGTAACTATCCAGTTCTTGCACTTTTTTGTTTTTACCCATGCTCTGATCCCACACTCCCTGCTGGTTAACTTGTCCTCAGCATCCAGGAGACTTTATGGGGTGAGCCACCTCTTTTTGTCCCCACAGGCTTTCCTTTGTTCTGTGCTGCCTACTGCTTGTCTACTTGTCTGCTTCCTGATTCAAACACGAGCTCCTGGAGGAAAAAACCATGGCTGATTTGTCTCACCCTCTGTCAGATGTGCCTCAGGTCACGTTCAACATTTGTTGAATGAAAAGTTTCCTCCGTATAGAATGTTCTAGCTCGGTTTCGAGGGTGGTATGAAATGAGAGAGTGGAGGGGAGATGGATGGGTGGGAGACAGGGTCATTTCTATAAAATGCCTGCTCTAGGTGCCCACCTAATACCATTGTCCTGGGCGGGTAAGGAGCCAGTAACAGCTCTGGTTGTCATACTGGACCTGGATGGAGTAAGGTGGGGGTGATGAAGATGAAGAGGCTGTGTATCGGGTCTGTTCATAGCAGCCTTGCCTCCTTGTGCTGCCCACTGTCTCCTTCCTATTTATAAAATAATGAACTGTTCCCCAGCATCCAGCACACCTGTTCTGCCCCTGTGGCCCGTGTGAGCCAGGCAAGCACCTCTGACCAGCCTTCGGGGGACAGACCATGGTGCTGGACACAGTGTCCAGCAGCAGAGGCTCGGTCATCACGAGTCATAAGAAAAGAGTAAGTCGAGATCACATAGGGCCCCCCTCCATTGTCCAAAGGAGGAAATGAGGCCTAATGAGGGAATAGGGCTTCACCAAAGGACCCAGGATTTGAATTCTGGTCTGAGTCCAAAGACAGTGCTCATTGCCCCTCAGGAGAAGAAGAAACAGCCAATGGGGAGTTGGCACTCTTACAGCAGATAGGCCTGCACTCTGCAGTGGGGGAGATGGCAGCTCAGCTTGTTCAGCCATCTGCTCAGGGCCACGGGCAATCCTCTGGGCTCTGGAGAGCTTGCCCACAGCAAGAGGTTCAGCTCAAAGACAGACTCCGGGGCAGTGAGGACAGCCAGGTGGTGTCAGCTCTGGGAGGGAAAGGCTGGAGCACAGTGGGATTGAGCAGGGAGGCAGCTGGGCCACAGAAAGACCCAAGCCTTTGAGGTCAGGCTCACCTGGGTTTAAGGTACAGTGGCACGCTTACTGTATCTGCTGTGTGACTTTGGGTAAGGCATTGAATCTCTCTGAGCCCCAGTTTCCTTGTCTGTTAAATGAAGATAGTAATACTCATCTTACAAGGCTGTCTGTCATGTGATTTCAAAATAATATATGTTAAGTTGTTGTGTTTCGGAGAAAGCAGCTTTATTAACCCCCCTGGCTGGTACGGGATTGAGGAAAGCAGGCTGTACTTGGGAATGGCAGAACAAAGAAAAAGCGTAAAAGGAGAAGTGGGAACATTAACCCCTTCAAGCAGGAATTCCTCTGGACTTGCCCCATGCTGGGCAAAGCTGGGCAGCCAGCAAGGGACCTTTCCTTGTCCCTATCCCTGGAGGTCTCACAAGCTGCATAGAAGGGGGGTGTAGGGATGGATGCAGAGCATTACAACCCTGGAGGCAAGTGCTGTGAGAGACACACACACACACACACACACACACGCAGTGGAGATTGGCTCGGCCAATGGAGGCCCAGAGTAAATGTTTCTTGAATTGAAGGAGTTTGGGGAGGATGCTGGGGAAGGCTTCCTGGAGGAGGTGCTATTTCCTTTCTTCCAGGAGCCTTTGCAGTGAGGCCCAGACTGATATGAGCCCCAGCATCTTCTTTCCGTGGCAGATTCAAGCTGCTCCAAGGACTCTGTTCTTTCCTCCTGGGTGCCCCACTCCTGTCCTAGCTACTTAGGGTCAAGCAGGACCTGGCTGCCAGAGCCACCCAATGCCCACTGTGTCATTCTCTTTGGCTCCTCCCTGCTCTCCCCCTCATTTGGTCTGAGCCCTGCCTCCCTCCCCAGCTCCTGGCCTTCTCTGTCCACACAATAACAGGATGTGATCCGTTCAGAGAGAGGAAGTGGGGAGGACGGGCAGTGCTGATAGTGCATTTCTGACTCTCCACGCCTCTCCTCCCCTTTGGACCAGCCCCTGGGTCTGCTCCCTCCCCCAAGCCATGCCCAGACCTCTCTCCGGGTTTGGGAGGGATCACTTTAGGATCCTCAGGCTGCCCTCAGGGCTATGTAAGCCCAGGGAAAGAAACACCCTAGTCCTAAGCAGGACCTGCTCTCCTGGCTCCGGCTCTGCTGCCTGGAGACAACTGTCTGAGACATGGAGACTCAGAGGAGCTTGCCTGACAAGCTCTGGGCTCTAAAGTATTTTCTTGAGCTGCTGGAGCCTGAAGATGGCAAGTGGCTCCCTCGGCCTTCACATGAGCAGGGCTCCATCTACCCACCTCTTTCCACAAGTCCAAGTAGGCCTGCCCCAAGGCAGCAGGGAGACGATCAACCAAGAGGTCTGTGCCAAGCATGGGCTGTGCTCTGCCTTGCACAGGGTGAGAGATGGGCTGCACAGATGGGAAAACTGAGACTCCGAGAAGCAAAGGGACTTGTCTGAACTCAGCGTGAACTAAGAGCTGAGCTGGAGCTAGAACTTAGGCCTCCTGATTCCCAAACTGGCATTCTTCAGACAGCGCTGTCCAATAGGACTTTCTGTGGTGAAGGCCCTGGGCGATATTTGCTCCGCCCAGTGTGGCGGGCACTAACCACAGGCAGCTATTGAGCATCTGAAAAGTGGCCACGGCCACTGAAGAACCGAACTTTTCATTTTGTTTAATTTGAATTCACGGAAACGTAGACCTATTAAAGTGCCGCTTTCCCCTGGAAGAGTGAGGTAGATGGAGACTCTGATCTGTCGGAGTGAAGGGATGTTACATGGATTCTCAGTGAAGAACTGGGTATGACAGAACCAGGCCAAAGGCTCCAGATCCCAGACCTGGGAAGCTGGGGAAGCGGACGTGGGCCACCACAGGTCAGCCTCACTGCACTCTGTCAGCAGCTTGTCCCTGAGGGCTGTGCTCTCAGTCTGCTGTCTCACCTTCTGCATGCCCCAAGAACCCAGTGCAAGGGGACAGCCACTCCCATTCCGCACGTGAGGAAACACTGAGGTCAGAGACCGTGAGGGGTTTGCCGAAGACCAAGTGGGAGCCAGTTCTCTCACCCCAGAGTGGGTGGAGCCCAGCACACCGCCAGGATCACTGCAGAGAAGGACCCCACTGTCCCAGCCCTTAGGACGGGACCATTCTGAGGGGAAATTAGAGGGGGGCCCCCCCACACATTGCGGGAGGGAGGTTTGGCTATTTGTTATTTCCCGTTCCCTGATTCTTGGAGAAGACAATCCCTCCTGGCTCAGTCCATCATGCAGATGGGAATCTGAAGATAACATCCCTTCCTCCTGCCCAGTCTCTACCCCTTTGTCATCCTATAATCAAGCCCCCTCCCCTCCCAGACCCCTGTCTTTCTGAGACCCGGTGGAGCGACGGGACCAGGGCGGAAAACCTTTTCCCATCCCACGCCTTATGACAGCTCAGCCAGCTGAGACCCCTCGAGCTCAGGGTCCTCAACCCTTCCCAGCTCACCCTCTGCCACCTGGGACCTGTGGTGTTCCTGGGTCCCAGGCTCTGAGGATCTCCAAGGGCCAGGCCTTCTGCCCTCTGGCTGTTCCCACACAGGCTGGCCAAGGCTCCTGCTTGGAGCGCTCCGCCCCTCTCTCCAGCTGTCCCCTGGGAGCTGCGTATTCAATGGGCTATCAGGCTTCCTCATCACTCCCACGCCCCCTCTGCTTTACCCCTGAATAGGTGGGATCCAGACAGACAGAGGCATTTCTAACCCCAAGTCCCCAGGCCACCCCTCCCAGGATGGCCTGGGACCTCAGCTCTGATGCGCGACCTGCCTTACCCCGCTCAGGATGAAGTCCTGGGAGGCTGCAATTCTGTTGTCTGGCAAAGACAACGCAGCAGTCTAAAAGAGATCCCAGTATGCTGTGATTGCCCTGGTGGATTGATGCCTATGGTACTAAGATTTGACTCTGTGGGTCTAATGACAGGGGAAATTTGAGGTCTCTAAGACCCACAGATTGTATCACCCTAGGAGCCTTCATGCCATTCAGGGACCGGAGTTTTTCCACCTCCCTTTGGCTTTGCTGCCTGCAGCAGACGGTGTGCATAAGGAAGGCTTACGGGGCAGGCAGGGCAGGGTGATGGTTGCCTTGCTTGGTTATTTTTTGGGGGAGGAGGGCAGGGTTGGCCACAGGACCCTTCAGGGCCCACATCTGCTCAGTTGGGTCTCTGCCAAAGCTGGGCTCGCCTGTCCAGTTGCCGAGCTGCAGTGAGGCTGGAAGCCTGGTTGGCAGTTTTTCTGTGTGATGCTAATGAGGGCAGTGGCAGGCGAGGAGGGGGAGGCAATGCTTTTGTCCTGCACTTGTCCTTGCTGGAGGGTCCTCAGAGAGACAAGGGGCCCTCCTCAGATCCAAGTGGCCATGATTAGCCTGCTATCACTCACTTTGTTGGCTCCCGATGCTCTGGGGTGTGTGGACAGAGATTGGGGAGGGAAGGACTCCCCGTGTTTTCCAGGGAGCATCCTAAAAAAATCATGCTAGTTTAAAGTTGGAGTGAAAAATGCTGCCCCAATTTCCCTCCAACATCCTCTCTTAAGGGGCTGCTGAGCTCCTCAAAATGTTCCACATCCTTCATCTCTTACTTTCTCACCTCTAAGCCTTTGCGTACCTGAGGAGCCTTCCCTGCTGACTGCCACTGCAGTAACCGTTCTCTGTATTAAACTCTATCTCAGAAGCTGCATTGCCTGGTTTCCCCCACGGGCAGCGGTCTCTCCTATTTCTGAACTCACAGAGCCCCTTGGACCATATCTGGCTGTTTGCTCACCATCTGCCCATAACTGAGTTCTGACCTCACCTCCTGTTTTTCTGTGAGCTGGTTGACGCTGGCTGGGACAGTGTGTCACCCTCTGGCCACTCACTGGTGGCTCTTGGTTAACCGAGAGGGTCTTGGTTAACTTTTGAGCTTTTAAGAGAACTAGTAAATATCTGGAAAAGTGACCTGATTTTGCCTTTTTATGCACATTTATTTTTTAAAGATTTTATTTATTTTGTTTTAGAGAAAAGGGAAAGGAAGGAGAAAGAGAGGCAGAGAAACATTGATGTGTGAGAGAGACATCAAGCAGTTGCCTCTCACATGCCCGCAGCTGGCAACCTGGCCCATAACCCAGGCATGTGCCCAGATTGGAAATCGGACCAACGATCTTTTGGTTTGCAGGCCGGCACTCAATCCACTGAGCATCACCAGCCAGGGCTGCACATTTACTTTGTTTTGTTCTAAATTATGAGTTTTATCCCTCCCCCGAACAAGCACTCCTTGTTATAGAAATTCTGGAAAGAACATAAGAAAAACAAACAAACAAATCACAAACTCAGTCTAACTCAGAACATTTTTGTTGTTCACTTAGAAAAAATCTGCATATTTTGCTCCAATTTGAAATGATTTGTATTTTGTTTAACTTTTGCTTGCAGCCCCAGCCTTTTAAAGTCATTTTCATTTTGAAGGTCAAAGTCTGACCTTTCCAACAAACGCTTCAAGGGTGAAATGGTTGTATTGTTTGGGTGTGACCGAGCTTGGGGCAGTGGTGAACATGTTGGCCACCATGTGGCCTCTCACTGTTCCACTGGGGCTTCTGCTCTGGAAAAGAGTTGGTCTGGGACAGGGCAGTGCGGCTCAAACCTGTGATGCCCTGTTTAGACGTGGGGGACCCTAACACTTACCAGGTATCCTCAGCTACAAGTCATTCAGATGCATTGTTCTCCTACCAATTCAGTGCAGCATTACTGGGAACAGAGGCTCAGAGAAGCGAGGAGACTTGCTCAGCTCACACAGCTAGTGGTGGGTGAGGATCCTGACCCCAAGTCACCCCTTCTGGGCCCCAAGAACTGCAGCATTGAGACCCTGCACCCCTTCCCCGCCCTTGCTGTGCTCTACCTGCCTCCCTCCTCCTCGAGCTCAAAGCTCCTCCTTGCACATCTCTGGTGGTGGGGAGCTCACCGCCTTTCAGGGCATCTCTGCCATCAGTAGACAGGCATTTCTCTCACTGAACCTCATCCAGCCTCTCTGTGACTCCTCTCATCCCCCCCAGCTCCATGCTCAGAGGGCACAGAACACAATTTTTCTCCCTGATCTGAAACTGCTCCACGGATATTTGGGGACCGAGACCCTCCTGAGGTGGTTCTTTTTCATATATCAGCTTCTCCAAATATTTAAGAGACTAATGGCAAAATTAGTAACAAGGGGAGGAAGCAGTTTTAGTTAGAATGAAGTGAAATCAGTTACATGACACCAAAGGCCCTGAAATGTGAGGCTGCTTGTAATTGATCATACATGGTATGAAGGAACATGGGTCGCTGCTTTATTTTCCCTTCGGTTCAGATGGAGATGCACCCCCAGTCCTTTTGAACAGGCATTTTTGAGGGCTGAGTCCTGGCCCAACTTCTCATCCTTCCCTGTCCTGGGCCTCATTGTGCCTATCTTCAGTCACCATCCACAACCTGCTAAATCCTAAGACTCCCTTTCCAGCTCAGATGTCTCCCACGATCGCTGGACGGACACACTGAGCCGTGTCTGTGAACTGCCCTAGAACCTTTCGCTGGGTTCATTGCGTGTCTCCTCCTCTAACACCTGAGTGCCCAGGGGCAAGGCTGTGGAGCTATGCTGCTCTGAATGGTGCCGGGCCCAGAACAGACACTTCAGAGAGTTTTGTTACGTGAGTAACACATGTTCTCTCTCCCCGCACCCTCCCCAACCTGCTGCTCCTCTAGTACTTACTCTCCAGTTTGAAAACCAGCACCAACGTCCCAGCGTTGTCCGAGGCCGGGAACTAGGTCCCACCTTGGCTCTACTCCTGGATCCTTTGCTCCCCACATCCTCAGCCTACCAGTTGCACCCCTTAAATTGCTCTCTGACCCTCCCACTTCTCTCTATACACTGTTTTAGTTAGTCCCAGCCACACCATCTCTCTCCTAGGCCCCCTCCACACCCCCTCACCCCCTGCTCCCCAAAACAGCCCACTCAGTGCTCACTGCTGTGTCTAATCCATTCTTCAAGCTATGGTTGGGGAGAGCTTGCTGAAATGCTAGATTGCCCACATTGCATCCTAGCCCAAAACCCGCTGATGGTGCCGCAGTATCTGTAACATAAAGTCCAAATTTCCTCACAGGTCCTGCAAGGCCCTCAGGACCCTTTTCCAACCATCCTCTGCTCCCCAGCCAGGCAGATCTCCCTGCCTGCACTCCTACCCTTCTGCCCTTTCCCAAACCCAGCACTTCAGACCTCTCTGTGTCCTGGGGGAGCTCCCCAGTGCCTGCCCGACGTCTCCCACATGTACCTGTCCAGCCTGGACCTTGCCTCTTAATTCTAGGCTCACATTCATGTCTCCAAACCAAACTCACGACTCCTGCCCCTCCCGAAGCTTCCTTATCTCAGTCTATTCTAGCCGAGCAGCCTCAAAACCTTGAAGGCACCCTTGGCTTTTCTCTTTCTCTCACATTGCAAATTATATTGGCTTTACCCACAAAATCCATCTCCTCCCCTGCCCTCTTCCCTCAGCCTCACTGCCTCAGGGCCTTTGCACTTGCTGTTTGTTCTCCTTGACTGTAAGATCCTGAGATGCTCTCCTCCGGCACAGCTGAGCTTCCTCACTTTCAGCTCTCTGCTCCCATGGTGCCTCTTAAAGGAGCCTTTGCTGATAAATGTGTACAAAGCAGCACTCCCTGCCCTGCCAGCACCCTATTCTCCTGACCCTGTTTTGTCTTCCCCTTTTGCCCTATGACCTATTTTATCTATTTGTTTATTTTCTGGTTGACCCCGACAGGGTGTTAACTCTGTGTGGGTAGGGACTTTGCTTTACCACTATATTTATGTATTTGTTATATGAATGAATAAACTTTATTTTTAATTTACTTTTAGAAAGGGGGGAAAGGAGGGAGAAAGAGAGAGAAGGAAACATGAATTTGTTGCCTCTCACCACTCCCCCCGCCCCCGACTGGGGACCTGGGGACCTGGCCCGAAACCCAGGTACGTGCCCTGCCTGGAAATCGAACCTGGGATCTTTCCGTTTGTAGGCCAGTGCTCAATCCACTGAGCCACACTGAGCCACATCTCAAGTTTAATGAATACATTTGAGACTTACGACTACCTTTTAAAAATTTCTAAGACTAAATGGCATCTTCATTTATATAATTTTAGCATCCTTTTATGTCCTTTGAAACATTTGGTGCAACTGAAATTAGACAATTGTACAATGTAAGCTCTATCTTGGTCACTACTGTATTTCAAGTCCTGTGTCACACACTAAATGTGTTGAATGAAGGAAAGCAAGCCAGAATGCTGTCTGGAAAACTGGCCAAAAGTAGGTTCTTGACAGAGGGACAGCTCTGGGTCAGACATAGGGATGCCTGGGGTTTCGCCCTACCTCTCTTACTAACTTACTGTTTGACCTTCAGTCAGTGACTGTCTTTTCCTGGGTCACAGTTTCCCCAGCTGAGAGATGAGGAGCAAGATGGCACTACTTAGGATGAACCATTACGCCAGGAGAGACTGTGATTCCAGAAACCAGTACCCCAGCTTGGTGCCACTGCAGGCCCATGGTCTTGGGCAGGACAGCAGGGCTGTGTTGAATCACCAGGTAAAGATTTTGCCTGGGGACCCCTGATGGCAGGCAGGGCTCCGGGCACAGGGCCAGCCTTTGAGTTTCTTGGCTGAGTGAGTGGGCAGCAGGAAGAGGTGATTGATCTCCCCTGCTGGGTGGTCCTGGCCATAAACCTCACTGGTCCAGCAGAGTTGCCTAGGACCCAGGAGTTGCAGCTAGTACATTCCTTGGCTTGGCTGGCTCAGAGGGGTGCTTTCTGCCCCTTCCAGCTCTGAGGCACTGGGCCTTCTAGGGTGGTGAGCTCCCATTTGATCTGACCATAGCTCCTGGCCTGGCCTCCATCCTAAAAAACTTCTGTTTAGAGAGTGTCAATCTTTCTCCACGTCTGACCTTGAGATCCCTAGCATTGCTTTGAGCCACACTGCCCTAGGCTTCCAGGTGAGTCAGGACTTCTTAACCCTTTCTGTGCCTTGAGCAGTCTGGGCAAGCCTAGGCACCCCTTCCCAGACTGGAGGTTTTTAAATGCATTCAGTAAAATGTGTAGCATTGCAAAGGAAATCAATTATATTAAAATACCGTTATCAAAATATTAAAAGTATAAGTTTGTAATATGGTGAGTTGTGTGTATCTTTATACTGTATGAAATAACACGATCCAGCCGAAGGTCCAGTGGCTGTTACACACCCACAGCGATGAGCACCAATGGTGTCTCCAGTTACCTGCCACAACTGTATGGTGATACGAAAATATCACAGAGGCACTGTGGTTTGTTGCCTTCATTCCTAATGGAAGAAGATGGTAACTTTCAGTTAGAGGTTAGTGAATAACAGTTGTGATGTATTCCCTGAGCAAGTTCATGAAGCCCTGAGTTCTGTCCATGGACCCTTGTGAAGGAATTGCTGAGTGGAGGGGAACCAGGCAGATGAAATGCTGAATCTGAGAGGAGACACAGTCCTCAGGAGCCCACTTCCTCAGAACCTGATTACAACATGAAGATCTATTATAATCTGTTAACAGAGTCACAGAATCACAGGCTTCCAGAGCTGCAAGGGCCAGACCCTTTATGCAGATAGATGCCCCTGTTGGATGAGATGGCTCCATGCTTCTGCTTGTGCACCTCTAAGGATGGGGAGCTCACTCCCATTCTAAGACTGGACAGTTCCAACTTCTCTGAGCTATGATGACATATAAAGATGAATCAGACATAGGCTATGCCCCGCCCCCACATAGGATAGAGAAAAAAGAAAGAACCAACACAAGCTAAAATACTTCTGCTATCTGTCAGGCCAGAGGTAAGCACTGGGTATACTGAGACTTGCTGCCATACAGTACTTTCTGGGTGTGTACTCAGGTATGGTGCTCAGTACCTGGTGCTGGGGTGCCAGGACATGATGCCTTCCCTCTGGGGAGACAGACATTAAGGGAGTGAACACAGAAACCAATATGTAATTGCAACTGGTGATTAATGGCTATAAAGATATGAGCAGGGAGGACTCATACAAGGAGAAGGACTCACAAGAGGAGTAACTTCAGATGGGGAAGAGAGGAGGTCATAGCAAGCCCCTTGGAGAAAATAGTATCTCAGGCAAGACTTAGAGGATCTGTCAGCATCTGCCAGGCAAATGGGACGGGAATTCCAGGGCAGGCAGAGGGCAGAGCAAGTGTGGGGAGGCCCTGATGCAGGTAAGAGCTGGGCTGCTGCTAAGGCTGACAAGAGGCTCTGGGGCCACATGAGGCTGGAGAGGATGGTAAGGGCAGGGCATGGAGTCTTCAAGTCCATGTGAAGGAGTTTGCATATTGTCTGAAGAGCTACTGGAAGCTGTTGCCGGGGTTTAAGCAGGATCTGTTTGAAAGAATCAAAGTCTCCAGGTGCTCTTAGGCTTGCAGCAAAGACATTAATAAGATAAAATATTGTAAGAATGAATGAAAAAAAGCTTTTATTTCTGTGCTCAAAACATCCTGCTTTCCCTCCGGCTGAGCTCTCTGCCTAAATGCCTTCCTGGGGCTGTTTTTCTGCTCACTCCAACAGTTCAGCCAACTTTTGTCCTAGCACCACCTCTTCCAGGATGCCTTCCTGAACAATTTAGTCCTCTGCAATCCCCTACAGCACAGCCCTGAGCATGCCATGCTCACTGTTCTCAGCATTGCTGACTGTTCGCATGATAGTGTCCACTCTCCTTCCCTTCAAACCACCCCGGAAGGGGGTGAAGGTGAGGGTCTGGAGGGCTGCAGAATCTTTAGTTGTAAATTGGACCGCCCCCCCCCCCGCCCNCAAACCACCCCGGAAGGGGGTGAAGGTGAGGGTCTGGAGGGCTGCAGAATCTTTAGTTGTAAATTGGACCTCCCCCCCCCCCCGCCCCCCTTTGCGCTGCTCTCTGGGTCCTGTCTGGAATTGGAGCTGAGCTCTGCCACCTGCTGGCAATAACTGGAATGGCAGGCAAGATGCCTTGGGGAGAGAGGGCACTCAGGGGAATGGTCTAGGCCCACTTGGGCTTTTCTGAAGGGTAAGCCCACGAGGTTTAGCTAGACAGAGGGCCTGTCCAAGAAAGCCTGATGATTCCGGATGGCAGAGCTGGGCTGGGAACAGGAAGAAGGAACTGAGCATTGGTGGAACAGCAGCTCAGAGATGAGGACACAAGGTCCAACCCCACAGGGCTCCTGAAGCCTGAGTCCAGATGTTGGGTCCAAGCCAGACCCCAGGGAGGCCCAACTTGTTGCCATGGGGACCCAGGGCCGTGTTCATACAGCTGGGGAACTGACCCCTGCCATCAGCTGAATGAGGACACCCAAAGAGCAGGGACCAGCCTCAAAGCCAGTGTCCACCCACACCCCCCTTTCCGGAACAGCTTGTTTTGCTCTAAAGCTTGGGACTTTGACCTGGGAGGTGTGTTTTCCTCCTGTTGGTCACCTGATGTCCTTCCTGCTTATCTCCCTCCCCCACCATCCCCAAAGTGTGGCTCAGGGAATCCTTACCCCTCCCCAGGAGTTTTGGGGATGCTCAGGTAAGGGAGGCAGAACCTGGGACTTGGGGACTGATGGGAGAGGCTGGCTGCTTTTGTGAGTCACCAGCTGGTAGGGGCTCACAGGAGTTACTTCCATGCCCATGTCTTCTTGGATCTCTCCTTTCTGGGTTTCTGGAACACCCCATCTCCCAGGGTTTCTTCCTCCTGCTCCATCCTGACTCCTCTTTGATGAAAGACCCTCATCATGTGTTGGGGCGGTGTCCTGGCCTCTTGCTGCTTCCTTCCTTTCCCCTGTTCTCCTCCCATCACTCATGCATGCACACACACATGCACACACACGCACCCCAGATACCATGCACTCTCATGCCTCAGCAACTTGCATTGTGCCACAGATAGCTCCTAGATCTAGCTCTCTGCTCCAGGGATCTCAATGCCTTCTGGACATTTCCTTCTGGGGGCTCAGCAGGCACCACAGGCATGATATTTCTAAGCCTGTAGCTCACTATCCCTCCCGAATTCTGAAACTTGCCCTACCTTGTCCTAGGCACCCCCATTCACTGGCCACCCAAGTCAGAATCCGGGAAACGCCCTCAGCTCCTTCCTGTTTCTCACCACCCACACCACGCTAGTCACTGTCTTCTAGCAACCGTGTCCCATCTATTGTACCTCCTAAAAAGGCTTCAGATCTATTCCTACTGCCACTGTCCAGGTGCAGGCCACTGCCGTGCTTGTGTGGCTGCTGCAGCAGCTGCCCCGTGGTCTCCCTCTCTCCAGGCTTTATATTTCTCTTTCATTCTCCACTCACGGCCTAGAGGTGTTTTCTCAAATGCAAACCTGACTACATGACTCCCCTTAAAACCCTTGAAGAAGACATTGTGGATGTTTATTAAATTAAACCCTGATGCTTGCATTCCAGGCAGTGATTCTGTGGCTGTTCATTAACATGCATGGTGCCTACTCTAGACAAATTTTGTGCCAGAAGATTCTGAGGACATCAGGTTGGGGTGGAGAAGCAGAACAGGTCATACATATATGGGAGGTGCCACTTGACTCCAAGCCAAGTCTCCCTGGATCACCTCGAGACACCCCAACTTTGGGTAGAAGTGGGCCCACTGCTCAGCCCTGTGCACACCCCACCCACATTCACGCCCAGACACATGGGAAGTAGGGACGAGCCATGATATCTGAGCGTTGCCCCGAGAAAACCTGTTCTGCATAGGAAGAGCTGCCCAGGAGGTCCTGTGAGCAGTGGCTTGGTGGCTTCTGGCCAGGGAAGCTGGGGAGGGGTTTCTAGCTTATGCCCTGGCTTCTGACAACCCTTCATCTCTAAGATTTCACTCCAGTCTGCTGGCTTCTTTCATGGTATCTGAGGAGCTGGACTCTCAACATCTCTAGCTTCTCATACTCCTGGGGGTTGGCAGGGCAAGGGGACCCAGCATGACTATTGACCCCAGGCCTAGACAGGTCCTTGGGTCATTCTTAGTTCCTGAGCTGGAGGGCCTGATGGACTCCGTGTGATCCTAAGGGTTGAGGGCCTAGGAATTCGGGCCCTGCGTGGGGCCTTGCCACCCGAGGGTGTCTGTCCTTTGCCCTCCACAGCAAGGCTGGGTTTTGCCACTTGTATCCCTGCGGTGGGTAGAGGTGAATCAGAGGTGTGCGTAAAGACTTCTGACCAAGTCCAGATCCGGTCCCAGGGAGGTTCCACCCAGATTCCAGGAACCACATGTGGGGCCAAGAGGAAGAGCTGAACCGAGCCGGGTCAGCGGGGCTGCGCAGGGAAGGCTGGGGACTGGGAGCCTTAGGCCCTCTGTGGTGACCCCCATGGGAGAGGGTGGATAGAAAGAGCTACTGAGCTGGGCCAGGGGCCAGGGCTGCGTCCCAGGACTGGGTCTTGGCTGAGTAGGGACGGGTGAAGGGAGAACAGTAAATAGGACAGGCTCTGTGGAAAGGGACAGTTTTGACCTTTCTCTAGCTTCTGGGGTTTCCTCACTCTCTCCCAGCCAGCCAGCAAATGTCTTAATCCTACTGTCTTCCAGGAGGCCCCACATGCTGGATTCATTGTATGTGTCCCCTCTTTTCCCAGAGCCCAGCCCCTCAGCCAGGAAGGGGAACCTGATGTAAAAACTCCAAGAACGTCTGGGGCTTGGAGGGGCGGCCCTGACTCTCCCCACACTCCCCTGGTCCACAGACCCACCTCCTCAGCCAGTTTCCTAAATGTGACCTCAAATGACAGCTCCTGTGGGCTGGGCCCTGGCTAGGGAGGCCAGGCCTGGCAGCTCATTACCATGGGAGGGAGGGCAGTTTCTCTCCACTTTCCCTCCTCCTTCCCCCCTCGCCTTCTTCCTTACCAGTTCCTCTCTTCCTGGGCCAGACTGAGCTCGGGTTGATCTCAGCTCACACCAGCAGACCCCACGGCTGCTCTAGGAGCCCTGACACCAGCAGTCAGAGGGAAGGCCCAGGAGCTACCTGCAGCCATGCCAGCCCTCAGTCTGGTCATTCTGGGCCTGCTCACAGCGGTGCCGTCTGCCAGCTGTCAACAAGGTTAGCACAGGACTGAGACTGCAAGGTGGCTGCGTGGTGTGGATGGCCGGGCTGGGTGCTGGCAACCCAGGTGTGGATGGCGGGGTGGGGGTGGGGGTGTCTTGTGACCTTCATCACCACCTTTGACACCTGTAGCTTGGAGGAGGAAATAGAGGCTGGGCTTGTGGAGGGACCTCCAAAGGCAGAGACCTCAGAGCCAGGCTTCTGCCTGTGACTTGTTTTCTGCAAATGAGAAACACAGGCAAGAGGGGAAAGTTGGGTCTCAGATTGGGGAGAGGAGTTGAGAGCCAAGCTCTAGGAGCAGAAATTTCTCTAGTGATAGCTGGGTCCTGAGAACAGGGGTTAGGGCTGCAAAGAGGGTGATGATGGGGCCGAACCCTTGTGCCAGGGAGGAGCAGAACTGTCACTGGTTTGCCCATGGCTTTGGCCTAAGTTCTTGTTTTGGTTTCCTGGGCTTTGGTAGGGGACAGTGCCCTAGTGTGGTCCTCACCATATACCTGAGCTCTTTGTCCAGCTCTGCCTCTCTCTTGTTATGTGGCCTTGAGCAAATCACTGCCCTTCTCTGAGACTCAGCTTCCTCATCCACCTAACGAGGACAATAAACCTGTCCTGCCTACCTCCCAGGGTGGCTGCTGTGTCAGGGTTGTGGGAGGGCTTGGCACCGGAGAAGCACCACACCTCTGCAGGGCAGGATCTGTCTGCCCTGCATTGTGAGGGCACATTTGTAGCCAAAGTCTGAGGACTCTGCAGGTGGAATTTGGGTCCAGAGGGGGCTGGCAAAGATTCTTGCAGGGCGCCCTCGTAGGCAGGTGCCCTGAGCTCTCCTACACATCTGCTTCAACTCTGTTTCTGGGAAGGCTTCTTGGAAACTGAAAAGCAGAGGGGTTGAGTAACTCGTGTGGATCACAGAGCAGAGCAATAGGGACAGGGGTCAGATCACTTGTCTCCTACCCTACGCTCTGGCCCTTGCTCTGTGTCTCACCCTAGAGCCCAATGGAGGGAGAGGCTGGGACTGTAGCCCCTTGTGTACCTGGAGGCGGTTGGCTGCGGAGTTTGGAGGAAGCAAGGAGGGGCCTCCCAGGGCCTGAGCACTAACTCCCGATTCTTGAGCAACCACTACCCTGAGGAAAAATTGAGTGTCAACTGTTGTGTTTTGGGGGGTAAACAATAAGCCCAGAGCATTGATTTTTAGCAAGTATGGAACCCAGGGTAAACACACTGTGAATCTTTTGTTACCCAAGGAAAGAAGCCAGATCTGACCCGGCCATAGAGTTCTGAGACCCTTCCCTCCCTCCTTCTCAATACCTGCCAGGCTCAGAGAGGGTTCGGAGAAGAGTCTTTACTACAGCAGGAGAGCTTTAGGGTAGACTCATGGAAGGACTTTTGAGTGAGGGAGGCAGAATGAGATTTCTGATGCCCAGGCTGGTCCCTCAAAATACAGGACAGCACTAGAATGCAGGTGTGTAGACCTGGAGGCAGGACCCCTCTGAAGCCTCCTGTTAGCTTCTGTCCCCTCTGAGACCTCTACCTGCTGCCGTGCGCATGCCCTCTGGAGGGCCCAGCTCCCTCAGGCTCGGGGAGCACAGTGATGTCCAGGGAGATAGGAGCCCTTTGAGGCTGCCAGTGGCTGAAGGCAGAGGCTTCTGGGAAACTTTGAGGGTTAGAGGTGGTGTCAAGGGTTGAACTTAACTCTTAAGGGCCAAAAGGCAGAGAGAGGGCCCTGTTCTCTGGTCTACTCCTGGGCACCTAGTGCTAGGAGCTGAAGGGGGCCAGGTTTCAAAGCTTCTTTCCTGGCCCCCGAGACCCAGAGGAGATCCTCTCTGTTTTGCCTTCCAAAGATGTTCTGCCCCACCGCTCTCTCCGGGCACCCCAGCACCCCTATCCCAGCCTGTCATTCCCATGCCCTGCCCAGCACCAGAGAACCCTTGTTACAGAACAGGATCTTCCAGATGCCAGCCCAGTGGTATCAGCCCTGGCCTGCCCCAGCCTCTCGGAGTTAGGGAGGAGGGGAGCCACTCCTGGTTGGCAGGACCTAGGCCAGCTCTCCAGGGGGCTGTCCTTTGGTCCCTAAAGCCCAGGCACTCCCTGGGGGGCCCTGCATGTGATCCATGATGGGCGGGGGGGGGTGTTGCTCAGGGCTGTCTGGATCTCAGGCACAGTATTCTGATGCTCATTCCCTCTTCAGCTCCTCGTTCCTTCTGTGAACTTGTGTCTTCCTTCTTCCAAACCTCCACCCCTTTTTTAGGCTCAGTGGAGGGTCAGATGGATCCTCCTTCCTACCCCTGCTCCACAGTATGTCTCCTCTGGTCCTGGCAGGTGGCTGATGGCCTCTAACACAGGCCCCAGCCCTTGGCGTGGGCTTCCCTCCCTCCCCTGCTCTGCACTTCCAGTCCCGCTGTGGCTCAGACTACTGTAGCACCCCCTGCTCCCCTCTTCTCAGGCCTGGGGAACCTGCAGCCCTGGATGCAAGGCCTTATTGCTGTGGCTGTGTTCCTGGTCCTTGTTGCAATCGCCTTTGCTGTCAACCACTTCTGGTGCCAAGAAGAGCCGTGAGTGCTTCCTGGGGCCCTTGGGTTTGGGCCACCATGGACAGGGTGGCCCCAGGACCGTGGCTACTGTGCCTGCAGCAGTGAGAAGGGCCTCAGAAACCCTGAGTCCAGTCCTCTCACTATGTGGAAGGGACACTGAGGCCCGATGTCTTGGAGACTAAAGCGCCAGCTGGCCAGCTCCCAGACCTGCCTCTGATGGCCCCACAACTCTGATGCTCACACACTGTGAGGTCAGGGAAGTGTCTTCTTCTCCTGGAGTCTCAGTGTTTCAATCTGTATAGTTGAGACAGTAGCCTGGCCTGCAATGGGGGCTGTGAAACCTCTGGAGAGGAAGGTTCTGTCCTTCCTTGGGGTCAGCTGCTGTGCCACATGCTGGAGTACAGAAGGGCAGTTGACAGGGAACCCCTGCACTCCCAGCCTCCCAGACCGAAAGGGAAGGCAGGCATGGAAGCAGCCATCACAAGGGCAAGTCCTGGTGCTGAGGGGAGTGCAGAGCACTGTGCAGGCCTGGCCTGGTCTGGGGACTAGGGTGTGGTCCAAGAAGGCCTCCATCTGATTGCACCTTCTTCCCAAAACCTGAGGAATGAGGAGGAGCCAGCGTCAGGACAGGGTGGCACAGGAGGGGCTGCAGTCAGGGAAGAGTGCCCTGGGGCCCTGAGTCGGGGCATGGCACTGAGGGAGAGGGTTGTGGGCTGAAACCCAGCCCACTCTGCTTACCAACCTTGGGGCAGGGCTGCAGCTGCCCCAGCTCTCACTACAGCTCACGGAGGGAACACAAGCACCTCACGGGTGGAGACAGGGGTGGAGAGGTCCCAGGCGAGCTGGTGAGGAAGGCAGGGCCAGGGCAAGGTAGATCCTTCTACACCAATGCCCTGAAATGTGGGCTCCTCCTTAGTGCTGTAGAAATCATGTGAAAGTTACAAGTGGGTCTATACCTGAGCTGAATCACTGTGCACCTCGTGATGGACATGGGGGTAGGGGCCTGTCTGCAGGCGAGGAGGGCCATGCAGCAGCAGGGCATGAGGTCAGGGGAGGGTCTGGACGCTGGCAGTGACAAGGGGATGAGGGGTGGGGACAGGTCCACACTGTCTGCTGTCTAGGTGTCAGACCCCCTGGGAGTTGGGGGAGGAGGACAGCAACTGGCCAGAGGGAGGAAGGACAGGGAAACAGCCAGGCTTTTGAACACAGCCTAAGACAGAACACCCAAGCAGACCTGGGGCAACTGCTGAGTTTAATCTGGGACACACTAAAGTCTAAGGAGCCAGTGGGATTTCCAAGGAAAGGCGAGCAGCGGTAAGGCTCCCTGTGACCCTCATGAAAGCAGTTTCCAGGAAGATGAGGGCAGAGGCCATGCTCAGTGGGTTTAAACTTAAATAAGAGGCCAGGAGCTTTTCCCTGCAAGGGTTTCCTTTCCCCACTGACTCAGTTCTATCTTCAGAGGCTATTGACCATGCTGCTTCTGCTGCCCAGGAAAGGCCTGTGGAGATCTGGACAGACCCTGGGTTCTGCTGGGTCTGTTCTGGGCTGAGCTGAGGCCAGAAGGACAGTGAGAGAAACTGGGAAAGGCTTCAGATCAATCTCTTGCTGGTCTTGGGCTGGGATCTGAGGCTGCAACTGTGGAGCAGGGACAAAGGTGTAAGAGTCCAGGGAGGGGGCCAGAATCGGGTGCTGACAGGGGCTTCTGCCAAGGGGCAGCAACCTCTGCCCTTGGACTTGTGAAAACGGGAGCCCAGAACAGGGCCTTGCTGGACATGGGGAGGAGGGGGAACAAGAGGGAAAGGAGTCCAGAGAGCCCTACTGATGAACCCTGTCCACAGGGAGCCCCAGAACTCTGTCGTGCCCATCGGAGACAAGGCAGACGGGATCCTGGTAGGGACGGAAGGAAAGTATTCCTCAATGGCAGCCAGCTGCAGGTGAGACACTCCAGGGGCCCATGGGGACCTTGGGACCAGGTGCCTCTGACAAGGGAGTGGGGCGGGGAGAATGGGGACTCATGTGGGGACGAGCTCAGTGATGGGAACTGGTGAGCCATGGGGGCTTTATGTGGGCTGCAGGGCTCCAAGGGGACAAGAAGCCTTAGTTTGGGGATAGAGCCCAGGAAGGGGATGGGGACTTGGTGGGGCCAAGGGCTCAGTGGGTGGATTGGGACTTAGGGAGGGGTGCAGTGGGAAAAAGAGGGTTGATGAGGGACAGGGACCCTGAAGGGATGAGTGAAGGGACTCAGTGTGGGGAAAGAGCTCAGTAGGGAGATGGCCTCAATGTGTGTGTGTGTGTGGGGGGGGTCAGCAGGGACTGTATGAGGGGCTCAGTGGAGGAGGAATGTGGGGTTCAGGGAGGTGGTGCTAAAGAAGCCTCCAGTCTCAGGTGCACAAGACCAGATGTGGTCAGGGGACCCCCCCTTCCAGGACTCAAATGTTTTATTCTGAAAGATACTGTTCTCACAAGTGCGGGCTGGGGCAGGGAGAGAAGGGGATGGGATGGAAGGTGTAATGACCACTGTCATCCTCTTTCAGATCTGATGAGCATGAGGATGCGTATGAGAATGTCCCTGAGGAGGAGGGCAGGATGCGGAGCACCCCCATGTGATCCCACTCGTCTGTGGCCACCAGCACCAATGTGATCCCACTTCCCTGGGCACCTGGAATCAACGCACCTCCTCTGAGCAGGAATCTACTGTATCAGGCCGACTCCTCCAACCCCGCCCTACCTTGAATTGTCCCAGTCAACTTCAGAACTCAGACTGTGTCTAGGTTAGAACTCAGCTGTGGCTCTGAGGTCTCCTGGTTGCTACTCATTTCAATTCAGTAGGCCCTTCTGAAAGAGATAGTCAGCTCAGCACCTCCCATCTTGCCTCACATTTCCTTCCCTCACTGTGAAAATGGCTTTTATTTCTGTGAAATAAAGACTTTTTGTACTTCCAAGGCTGAGGCTCCAGGGCTCAGAAACAGCCCCTCATGCTTCCAGACAGCCCTTATCTTGCTTTCTGCATCATGACAATCACCTTCCAAAGTCACTGTTATGGTGGCTTTGGCAGATTACCCAGGAAGTCCTCTCTGGGAAGTCCTACAATGCCAGGGAGCTCACCCACTCTATTTTTACTCCAGGCAGCACCAACCCCCTCCTCCATGCTGCCTGGCATTGTGGCATTGCGGTGAGTTTGCTTATCTCTTATCCATTCAGCCCTAAGCCCCTCCGCATGGCCTCTCTCTCTGGGCTTTGGGTGTAGGGAGCACCAGGAAAGTCTTGGGCTAGGACTTAAGAAGCCCAGATCTGAGTCTCCACTCCTCCCCCGACTTGCTGTGTGACTTTGGGAAAATATCCATTCTCTCTGAACAGCAGCTTCCCCTCTGTGGAAGGTTTGGCCAGTTTCACCACAGACTCCCAGTCCGGGGTGGAGATGGAGTCAGGGTCCCAGGGGGAATGGAGCTGGAAGGAGAGGAGAGAGGAGACATGACTCAGCAGCTGGCTGACCCTCACCTCCAAGACTGTCATTCTAATGGGAACAGCTTCTGTCTCTCTGTCTGGCGTGACAACCTGGGTCAGACTGACTGGGGAGCACTCCCAGAAGCAGAGGAGTGGGGCTGGAAGGTAGGAGGCAGTCCACCTTGTCCCCAAGATTTCCCTCCACCACCTGTTCCAACCTGTCACAGCCCCCTCATTTCACCATTACAGCCGTTTCTCTGCTATTCAAAGGCCTCGCTCAAATACCTCCAGGGAGACCCATCTCGGGTCTGAACTATCCCCTCTGTTCTCCCTGGGGTCCAGTTTGCAGCCTACAGCAGTGGGAAGGGTCCTGAGCGGAGGGGTGGCAGGGTCTTTGGCAGGGGTGGCAGGGTTCACACTTGTCCTGCTGTGTGAACTTGGGGCAAGTCTCCTCTCCTCTCTGAGCTTCACCTCAGTGAACTGTGGCCATAGGTCCTGTGATTTCCATTCTAGGCTTTTGCTTACATGGTGATTGAGATAATTTTCAAGGCTACTTCACTCAGAGTATCACGAGCAGAAATACTGCTTGCTGATTGTGCTTCAAGGAGCCATCACATGGGCTGATGCATTCTCACCCACCTCTGTCAGTTTCAACTCTGCATATTTCTTTTTTTCCTGGCCCAGCCAAGGTTCCTCTTCCTCTAGGAAGTCTTCCTTGATTAAACCGGAGGGCAAAGCTAGGGGACCAGCCAGCCCAGCCTCTCACCTACTGAAGGGGAGAGATGGAGGTTCCTAGAGGGCCTCTGCTAAGGTACAAACACACACTTCTTCCTCTCCAGACTCCTGGTCTGGACCTTTTGGCCATCTGGATCAGATTCTCCTTGCCTGAAGCTACATTCCCTCTCACTACTGTCCCCAAGTTGTCCCCAAGTTGTCCCCGAGGGATGGGATGGGCTTCAGTCTGGCCCCCTACCGCCCGCTAGGGTCCGAAGGCAGAGCCACCTCCCTTCTGTCTCCCTGCTGCAAGTGAAGCCAGCCCCTCTCACCTGTGAAGTTTTACCAGGTGGATTGGGTGTGCAGGGGCCTGCCTTGGTTCCTGGGGCAGGTCCCCAGACCTCTGCCTGGACCTCCTCAGCCCTCTCTTCAGGCTGGCAGGACCAGGAGGTTGAGGACTCTGGGGGTCCTTGCAGGTGCTGGGCTGGCACTGACCTTCCTTTCCCCACCCCCTTGTTCCTGCCCTGACAGGGGCAAGGGGCACGGAGCTGTGGGCCCCAGAACTGATGGAGCCCCTAATCCTTATCGCTAGTTCCCACCTGCCGGCCTGGCCAGATGAGAGAGGGGAGGGAGGCTGGGCCCGGGCCAGGGCGGTGCTTAATGACCCTCTGGGGGCCTAATCTCAGACTGGCAGCCTCTGAGTGTTTCAGGCTTGCTCCTGGAGGAGGCTGATAACGTACCATCTGGGCCCCCGACCATCTATCGGGGCAGCACAGACAGTCCCGAGGGGCCGGTGCTCGCCCGGGCTGGGGAGCAGAGCCTCTGGGCTGGGGGCGGGGCGGGAGGTGCGCTCTCCGCCCCCGGCCCCCGGGGGGAGGGGATTCTTAGCTCCTGGAGTGACAGCTGAGGGGGAGGGCCCCGGCCGACCGAGCAGTAGGACCAGAGCGGACGAAACCCCAAAGGACCAGGGCTCCTCCACTCCTTCCCCCTCTCTCCCCACCCTTTCCTTCCCATTTAAGACCCCTCCCACCCAGACCCGGTCTCTTCTCCCCTCTCCCAGCCTTTTTCGATCTCCGATCTCCAACAGTCTGTTTCTGTCTCTTTCCGAGTGCGTCTCTTGGCCTCCATCTCCTTGTCTCCGTCTCGTCTGCCCCTCTTCCCTCCACCTGAGCTCACTGCTCACCGTCCCCTCTCTCCCCGTGTATCCCTTCTCTATTTTCCAGCTGGTTCTCCCCGCTGGCTCTTCTTCCCGATGTCCCCGCTGTTCCGCCTTCCACACCTTGTCCAAGCTGCCCTGATGTTGCCCTTGGTGGGGAAAATCCCCTGATCTCATTGGAGTCTCACTTCTTTGTGCAGTATCATTCCCCCCAGTTCCCTCCACCTGCTCTCTGGGCATCGCGCTGAGGTTGCCCAGGCCCTGGTTCCAGGACCAGCAGGTTCTCTTACTGCTATAGGACATTCTTGCTCCTTCTACTTCCTAGAGCAGGAGTAGGACCTTTCTTTCTCCTCCCTGCCTAACACATATGACTCTCACAGGGTTACGAAGTAGATTACACCCAAATTCGGGCACTGAAGCCCCTACCCAGGAACTGCGGATGCATAGGTGGCATCACAGCTTACTTCAGTTAGACCTGAAAAAGAACTTCCGGCCTGGAGTTCTGTCTTGAGTGTCACCTGTTATACACAGGCCGGAGTGCCAGGTGATAGAGATGATTTCCAAGGTTACTTCGCTCAGGCTCAGAGTATCGCGAGCAGAAATACTCCTGGCTTTTTGTGCTTCAAGAAGCCCCCAGACTGGGACTATTCCTGGGTAGTCCCCTCCAGCACAGGGTAGAGCTGGGGCGTGGGGTGCAGTGTGTCACTAGGAGGGGGTGTGACCCAAGCCACACGCACTTTGCCCTTTTCCCTTGGACCAACCTCCCAAGTGAATCAGACGGCTGGAGCCGTCAGACTTGCTCCGGGACCAGGGCAGGAGGCACTTGCCTCCCCTCCAGACCTGACCTAGGGCCTGGACCCCCTCCCCTCCCCTCCCAGTTTTCAGTCCCTGGAAGTACACACAGTGGCCAAGAGTTTGAATTTGACAGTCTTCCAGTCTCAGGTTCGAATTCCAGCTGTGTTCCTCACTGTTCGTGGGACCACTTGTTTAGATGCTCAATTCACTTGTCGGTAAGTTGGTTCCATCATGTATTCCCTGTAGGGCTGCTGGGAAGAGAAGAGATCATGTGTGTTGTTATCATACCCGAGACTTGCCACCTGACCCTTTAGGCTCAGCTTAGATGCCACTTGGTCAAACCCCTTCCCTAGCCATGGGTTAGGTGCTTCCTCTGGGCTACTCCAGCCTTCTCTGCACTCACCCTGACTTGTTGTCTGTTTCCTTGTCTGTGTTCAGCTCCAGCCTAGGCCTGATTGCTCCTCAAGGGCAACAATGGGTTAACTTCCCTCTCCGTGTCTCCAGCACCCAGGACAGGGCTGGACTCAGGGGAGGCTTGGTGAAGAGACCCAAAGGAAGGGACTAAACCTCAGTCCTCTGAGGACTTACAGTCCTCAGTCCAGCTGTAAGTCTGTCCATACCCCTCAATCATGGCACAGCACACACATTCTCTCTCTCTTCTCCCCACCCTGCTCCCTCTCTGGTTGAAGGTCCTGGGATCAGTGAGAAGCTCTCCTGAGCATCACTGCTCCATCTGACCTTCCATTTTTAAATTTGTTTGGTAGGGTTTTATTTTATTTTATTTTATTTTTTATTTTTATTTATTTATTTTTTAGGGGTAGGGTGCTCTCTGTCTGTCTGTAACCTGGGCTGCCATCTGGTGGCTGCACTCTCGACAGGAAAAGCAGATTCAGCAGAGCTTTTGAACTTGAACTTCAGGTGGGGCTCTTCCTTCTTAAACATTGTGACCAGAGATCCCTAGGAACTCCCACAGATTTTTCCAGCTTCTTGCTCAGTCTTCCCAAGGGCTTCAAAGGCAGCCAGGCCTCCAGTGACCCCTCCTTGTTGCCCAAGAGGCCAAGTCTATGAATATCTCTTTCTAAGCACTACTGGGGGGGGGGGGCAGGCTCTTGAGGGCTTAGTCATGTTGGTCCTGATGACACATCTCCCTTTCTCTCAGAAATGGTCCGGGAGCCCAGTGGCTTCTACCTTGGGGCGTTATTTTGTAAGACAAGGGACTGACCATATTTCTGGGACTATGTTTGGTGCAGACCTTGGCCCCCTGGAGAAGCAGGAGACAGAGAGAGAGTTAAGCCAAGGATAATGAGTCCCAGTACCATCCTGAGTGAAGTGGAAGATGGTGGAGCCAGGGAGACTGCACTGGGTTGTGTGGATTGTGCCCACACTGAACAGGCCCTGACAGCTGGCTTGGGCCTCTATCAGCACGCAGGGAGGAGTGCCTATTTCTGATGCTCTCAAATAGAATGGCAAGCATTCTATTTTCTTCTTCAGCTCCCATTTCACTCACACACATGCACGCACACACCCTACAGAGAATTCTGTGCTGGAGTAGAATTAGCCATGGATTGGAAGTCAAAAGACTAGGGTCCAATGCCACTAACTGGCTGTGTGACTTTAAGCAAGTCATCTCCCTCTCTGAGTCTGCATTTTCTTCTCAAGACAATGGGCCCAATTACACAAACTGATGGGATCAGAATAGGACTTCAATCAGAAAGCATCTTACATGCCCTTATGGTAGGCTTCAGCTTTCATGTAAAAATCAGCACCACCACCATCACTGTGCTTGGGTGTGATGGGCCCAAGGCTAGTGAATAGAACTGAGAATGGCAAGTGCCAGAGGACAAGCAGGAGTATGTATGTGGGGTGACAGTGTGGCACTCAGGATCCTGTGGGACATCTGCAGAAGATGGAGGAGGACAGCTGGGGGGTACAGTTCAGGTCTGAAGTTCAGGTGAGCAGTTAGTAGTCGAGCCAGAGGTCTTGCCTTCAACTGGGAGGTTAAGAGCCCAATTGAAGTCTGGGTCAGGCAGCCTGGGTACAGCACTGCCCTGACACTTAGGATCTGTGACCTTGGATAAATCATCTCCACTCACAGAGCTCCCATCTACTCACCTGTAAATTGGGGGCATTAAACAGTGGCTCTCTAATAAGAGGTGTTGTGACAATTAAAAGCAACAATGCATGTAAAATACATGGACTAGTGCCTAGCACTGTTAGTTCATGATAAATATTAGCAATTGCTTTAAAAAAATCCTTACCCAAGGACCTTTTTCATTGCTTTTAGAGACAGAGGAAGGAAGAGAGATACAAAGGTAGAGATAATAATAATAACAATAATATTAATAATTAGAAGAAGAAGAGAGAAGGAGAATGAGAATAAGGATAAGGATAAGAATAAGAAGAAAGAGTAACATTGATGTGAGAGAGAAACATTGATTGGTTGCCTCATGTACATGTCCTGACTGGGAATTGAACCTGCAACCTAGGCATGTGCTCTGACTGGAAACTGAACCTGCAATCTTGCAGCATACGGGATGATGCTCCAATCAACTGAGCCACCAGACCAAGGCTGTTTTTTATTAATATTTCTTTTTAATATAATATGTTTTTAGAGATTTTATTTATTTATTAAACACTTTATTTATTTATTTTTTTAGAGAGAGGGGAAGGGAGGGAGAAAGAGAGGGAAAGACTCATCAATGTGTGGTTGCCTCTCATTTGCCCCTTACTGGGAACCCGGCCTGCAACCCAGGTATGTGCCTTACTGGGAATCAAACTGGCCACCACTTTGTTTTGAAGCCCACACTCAATCTACTGAGCTACACCAGCCAGGGCTGTTTATTTTTAAAGAGGGGAACGGAGGAAGGAAGAGAGGGAGAGGAACATCGATGTGTGGTTGTCTCTTGCACGCCCCCTATTGGGGATCTGGCCCACAACCTAGGCATGTGCCTTAAACTGGGAATTGAACTGGCGACCCTCTGCTTCTCAGGCTGGCACTCAATCCACTGAGCCACACCACCTAGGGATAATATTTCTATTATTATTACAGGATGAACTGAATTGGATGCAAGACTACAGTGTGTCAGAGCTAGCAAAGTCCTTAAGCCCATCCTGTTGTGCACTGTGGAATCTGAAGCCAAGGAGGGGATGGCACCTACCCAAGTCATGTAACAAGTCCAGGTGAGAGGCAAGCTAGAGGCTCTGTGGGGCTGGTGGGTACAGAACATGCGGGGCTCAGCAGCTCTCCTGGGCCTCTGGAGGCACCACCACAATGGGGCTGTCTGCACAGGTTCACTCTGCTTTGCTGAGGCCAGTACAGTTCTGCACATGGACTTTGCAAATGAATAACTGGGCTGTTAACCAGTTCTAGCTGTAAGCTTGGGGGTGTGGGATAGGGATGGTGAGCACAGGTGCTGGCAAAGTGGGGAAAGGAGTCAGAGAGGAGAGGGAGCTCTCATGGGTAGAGAAACGAGAAGAGAGAGGGGTGAGGAGAAGCTGATGGAAGAATCTTCCACTCCTCAAGAGCTCATGAGCTGAAATAAGAGACTGGGAGGGGATTTCCACCACCCACACCCAAGCACAGTGATGGTGGTGGTGCTGGTTTTTACATGAAAGCTGAAGCCTACCATAAGGGCATGTAAGATGCTTTCTGATTGAAGTCCTGTTCTGATCCCATCAGTTTGTGTAATTGGGCCCATTGTCTTGAGAAGAAAATGCAGACTCAGAGAGGGAGATGACTTGCTTAAAGTCACACAACCAGTTAGTGGCATTGGACCCTAGTCTTTTGACTTCCAATCCATGGCTAATTCTACTCCAGCACAGAATTCTCTGTAGGGTGTGTGCGTGCATGTGTGTGAGTGAAATGGGAGCTGAAGAAGAAAATAGAATGCTTGCCATTGCACCCTTACAGTCCATTTGGAAAGCTGCATCTGGGAAGAAAGAGAGAGGTCCCTTCGAGTTTCGAAGAGCTATTTCTGCTTCCACCCTTCCCACTCATTCCTCCATGTCTTCCACATCCAACACTCTGCAGAGGCTGCTCTCACCAAGGGCACTATAGTCCCCTCTTCTCGTTACTAGATACGATGGCTTATTCTATCCTCTGCTCTCAACATAACAGGATAGTGGCCATTTTTTCTTGAGGGGCTGCTCCGGACCACCTGCCCTGTGCTCACCAGGCTTCCACGTAGGTCACGGTGCTGCTCTCTGAACAACACCGTGGACTCCGAGTTCCGTGAGACACTGACCCCATCTATCCTGTTTATCGTAGTGTCTATATGTTCAGCACAAGCTGGATGTACAGGAGGTCCCTAGTAAATGCTTGTTCAAGGAATGACACGAGGGCCTTATCCAGTCCGTTATTTACATCACTTCCTTTGACTTATATAACCAGCTTCTAAATCAGCACCTTCAGCCCCATTCCCTCCAGGACCCAGTTGCCTGCTGCTCAACTCCTCAAGTACCTCAGGTCCAAAATGAAAGACTTGGTCTTTCACCAGCCGAAGTTCCTTGTTTCTGTTGGTGGCACCACCACTCATGCTGAATGCTGCTCCCTTAACTCTACCCGCAACTCCCCTGCTTTCAGTCTCCATCTTGCCTGGGGAGATTTTGTTTTCACTCTGGCTGAATGCTCAAACCATCCTTCACACTGCCACTAGAGAATCTTTCCTTAAAGAACGAGCCAACCAGGCTGCAATCCTTCACATCTACGAGGCAAACCACACTCTTCCAGGCAAGTGCAGCTTAGTGGCTGTGCACAAGGGTTTGAAGCCAGACTTCCCTGGAGAAATCCCACCCTGCCAATTTTTCAGCACTTGAACATGAAAACAAAGAGCGAGACTCTGGCTATCATGTAGCCTTGTGGTTAAGGGTAAATGAGTTAATATATGTGCAGAAAGTATGTAGTAAATATTTAGTGTTGGCAACAAGCCACCCTAATTTTCCTTTCTGCTTTGCCTGCAATATTTTGAGTAGCCACTAGATGGCCACACTGAAGATTTTCTGTGACTCCACCTCCTCCAACCTCTCCTCCCTTCCCTTCCAGTCCGTTTTTCTCAGTATTGTCCCTGTTCAGGGCTTCTGATTTTTCCTACTGCCAGCCTCACCTCTTTCAAGATGACTTTATTTCCCTCCAATACTCACTGAGTGGGCTATACTATATGTCTGTGAACTCCTGGATGGCAGGACATCTCCAGGGCATCTGGCATAGAGTACCTGAGTAGAACAAGTGGTCTGTGTCTTTGAATAAATTAATGCGTGTCAGCCAGTCCCAGCTTAGCCACTTAAATCAGTCGTGTGAGCTTGGACAAACCACTTAACCTCTCTGGGTCACAGTTTTTTTTCCTAAAGTGAACACATAAAAGAGGATCTACTTCATAGTTCTGGTGAGAGTCCAGTGTAAAGGCCTAGCATCCTGTAGACCCAGCGCCACCATGAACAGCGACTTGCCTGCCAACCGTGGCTCATTCCCATTGCCCGCCAGCCATTGCCCACCCTAGGCTCTCTTCTGTCACCAGGCCCAGTTGAGAGTATGAAAAATGTTTTACTTCTTCCCAAAGTCCTTCTTTACCAAGTAGGGTCAGAAACTAGCTTGCATTGCAAGCCAGCTGGGCTGGGTAATTGACAGATCAGTTGAGCCCAATGTGCTCCCATTTTCTTGGAAAGCACAGCTTTAGCCTCATTTCCAACACCCCACCTTTCCCCTGTGTGACTGTGCACCTGATCCTCCATTACTCTATCCACCCCAGTTCCTGATATCCCAGCTCTGTCTGGAGTCAGGCTGAAGTTCTGGGTCCTGGTCACTCCTGATGAATCTCTGTGCTCTGACACCACCTCTATCTAGAATGACCTAGTTAATGTGCCTTTTCCATTATATTTCTGACATAAGGACCCTTCCTTAGGACAAACTCCCAAGAGTGGAATAACGCCATCAAAGAATATGAGCATTTCTATGGCTCTTGTAATGCACATATTGGTTTCCCTAAGTGTTGAATACTTTAACATTTACTCTGTTACACCACAGTGTAAACAGAGAGGCAGGCAGTGAATTCCCATTCACTTTGAGGCCAAACATTTTCTAAAAGTTTGTTTACAAAGTATAAGCGCTATCTTTTAGCCAAAGATTTTCCTCTTCTTTATTTTTTCCTATTTCTTGCAATGTCTTGAAGAGCCACTAGATGGCAGAGCCCACACAGTCCCTGGGAAGATACTCAGCAGATGCTGGATCAGTATCCCACTTTTTTGTGTGCCTAGAGGGTGGTGTGTTCAGGCTGGGGGTCTGAGTGCAGTGGCAATTGATGTCATTTCTGGGGAGATGTGAGGGTGGCTCTAGCAGAGAGAACCCTGTCTGGAAGTTAGTGGTTTGGGATTCTGGGACTGGCCCTGCACCAAGCTTAGATTTTCTTTATTTCTTGAGGACTTCCTGTTTGCTACATACTGTACCAACCACCACAGAGAGGCATCCATTACCAGGGTTTCTGTCTTAGGCAACTGGTTGTTTTATGGAAGTCTCAGGCAATGTAAACATGTATGCTCTTGGGCCACCAGGCAATATTTATTCAAATGGAAGTTCTGATAACTGAATTTGTAAGCCAGGTCACTGTGATGCAGGAATATGTGCCGACTAAGGAGGATGAGTTTGGCCTTGTTAAACTTGGCTTCCAGGAGGGATCTGGAGATATTGGGAGAGAAGAAGTGGAGCAGCATCCTCATGGATAACATAGCTCATGGTGAATGAGTTTACTTCCTGTCTTTTGGTCTCTGAGCTGTCCACCTGGGCACTGGCCTGGTGACTGAAGACACACTTCATTATGGTGTCCAGGGTCATTAGGAAAGGTGTTCAAAGAATTTCAGACATGGATTCTGAGTAATGCTCCTGTCCCATTTGTCTTGGAAAGAGAATTGAAGACCACACCCTACATATGCTCATCTCCATTGGCTCCTTTCTCTGCATGTCCCTGACCCTCAAACCTCTATGGGTGCCTTTGAGAGCTCTTGGAACTCTGTAGTAGAGAGAAACAGTATAAAATAAAAGTGCATTCTAATTACAACTACTATAAAAGAAACCAACCTGCAAATAACTGAAAGGAACTGAATTATCTACTTCCTCAATTTCCTCATAAGGCTCTGCCAGTATTCTATGAGGCTACCAGAAAACAATTCAACCCTCTTTAACTAAAGCAGCCTCTACCATTCATTATACACCATGTATAGAATTTAATAAAAACCCAGCCAGTATGCCAAAAACAGTCTAATTGACCAAAAAGCAAAATAAAACAAGAAAGGAGGCAATCAAAATAGTCCCATGGATTATCCAAATATTGAATAGCCACACAGAGACACTAAAATAACTATGATTGGTGTGTTTTAGAATATAGAGGAAAACTTGGAGGATTTCATCAAATAATATAATCTATAAAAAAGATTAAAATGGAAATTCTAAAATAATTTAGCAAAGTTTTATACTTTGGGTATATAGGCATGAACATGTTTTTGTAAAATTTATTGCTACACATTTTATACCCTTGGCTGCTACTGTAAATAGAATTGTGTTTTTAATTTCATTGCAAGTAAGTTACTAGGCACAGCCCACACTCAAGGAGTAGGGAGTTCTCTTATACTTCTATTCCTTGAGGGTGGAGTATCTACATAAATTATTTAGAATTCTTCTGCATGGGAGATCTGCCTCTTTTCCCCACTTATTAACTTATTTGATATTTATTTGTATCAGTATGAACTCATGGGAATATTTGGGTTATAATGTTATACTACCTTCCTCATCTGGTTCAAATTTTTCTGGCTTCAGCTATTGAAATCTCTTTCAGCTGGTTCCTGTGCTTCTTTGACATGAGCCTATCGATGTTTTATTCTGTTGTTTTACTTTCTGGCACTACTCCAGGCTCATCTTGTACATTTCCTGTCCTGGTTCTAGAGTCAACTATTTCTCCAGGGATTCTTGGTTCCTTTGATTGGAGAAGAGCATTGGAGACCAAGATCTGAGTGCTAGGTGTGGTCATCATGTGCTCAGTTCATTGCCACGGGGGAGTCATTTCTTTTAGTCCCTCTTCACTCACAGAGCATATATGTGTGTGTGTGTGTGTGTGTGTGTGTGTGTTAGCCTAAGTATATATACATATCTACAAATATCTCTACATGTAACCATCTATGTCTACTTTAAATTAAATGTGAGTTCATATTAATATCTCCAACTCTACCCCATTATTACATGGATCATTCCATGCAATAGGCATGGTATATGTATATACCACATTTCATTTATCCATTCATCTATCAAGGGACATTTGGGTTGCTTCCACTCTTGGCTATTGTGAATAATGCTCCTATAAATATAGATATGCAGATATCTGAGATTCTACTTTTAGTTCTTTCAGATAAATACCCAGAGGAAGGATTGCTGCATAGTATGGTAATTTTTTAAAAATTTTTTGAGGAAACACCACATTGTTTTCCACAGTGGCTGTACCATTTTATGTTCCCACCAACAGTGCACAAGGGTTCCAACTTCTCTATGCCCTCATCAACACTTGTTATTTTGTTTGATTTTTTTTATAGTGGTCATCCCAGTGGCTGTGAGGTATGCTTAAGATAGTTGAATGTGGGAGGGAAGGAATGCAGCAAGCAGAAAAATTGGTAAGAAAAGAGCAGTGATCCCTTCCACCAAGAACATACTTTCTTCTAAGGAACCTCAGACCCAATGAGGAACACACCAAGATACATCATAATTACACTACCCAAGATTAAAGATAAGGAGAGAATCTTAAAAGCAGCAAGAGAAAAGGAGACAGTTACCTACAAAGGAGTTCCCATAAGACTGTCAGCTGATATCTCAAAGAGACCTTACAGGCAAGAAGGGGCTGGAAAGAAGTATTCAAAGTCATGAAAGGTAAGGACCTATATCCAAGATTACTCTATCCAGCAAAGCTTTCATTTAGAATGGAAGGGCAGAAAAAGTGCTTCTCAGATAAGGTCAAGTTCAAGGAGTTCATCATTACCAAGCTCTCATTATATGAAGTGTTAAAGGGATTTATCTAAGAAAAAGAAGATACAAAATATGAACAGTAAAATGACAGCAAGCTCACAGTTATTAACAACTATACTTAAAACAAAAACAAACTAAGCAAACAACTAGAACAGGAACAAAATCACAGAAATGGAGATTACATGGAGGATTATCAGCAGGGAAGTGGGATTGGGAGAGAGGGGGGAAAGGTATAGAGAATAAGTAGCACAAATGGTAGGTAGAAAATATACACGGGAGGTTAAGAATAGTACAGGAAATGGGGAAGCCAAAAAACTTATATGTGCAACCCATGGGCATGAACTAAAGGCGGGGGAAGTGGGTGGGAGGGGGGTGTGAAAGGCCGAGGGAAATAAAGGGGAGAAAATGGAACAACTGTGATAGCATAATCAATAAAATATATCATTACCAAAAAAAGATAGTTGAATGCATGTTTTGCATGTGTTAAAGGTAGATTTACAATTTCATTTTGTTCATTTTCTCTTTTGATCTTCAGCGAAGCTCTGTGAAATAGTAGCTGAAAGGACATGTTCATTGGAGATAAATGAAAATCTATCTGCTGTTATCACATACTGATTGCTAATCCAAGGATGTTGCTGGCATGCTGGACCTGGTTGTTAGGATTGGTCATTATAATTTAGGGCTGCAGCTTCATGGAAGAATAGGGGCTAGGCATGTATTAACTTTGCTATTGATTTCTGACTTAATTGCATTGTTGTCTGAGAATATGGTTTATATTAAATACATTCTTTGAAATATTTTGAGAATTGCTATATGGCGTTGCATGTGCTCAGTTTTTGTAAATGTTCATTGTATCTACATAATAATGAATTCTTTTCAGTTTCTGGATGTTGAGTTCCATATATTCATTAAATCAAAACTGTAAATTATGTTAGAATAAATCTTGTATATCTTTACTGTATTATAATTATAAATATTATAAGTCTATTCATATTCGAGCAAGTGCATTAAGGGGCCCCACAAAAATTGTGGCTTTTTTATGTGTCCCTTTAGTTTGATCAATTTTTAATTTGTTTTGAGGTTTTGTAAATATGCTTACATGTTTAGCATTTTTATAGTTTCCTGGCATGTTGAATATTTTTCTTTTTAGTGCAAAGCCTCTTTTTTTCCCTCTCAGATATTTTTGTTTTTATGTAATCTATTTTGTAATATTAATATAGCCAATAATATTATGGATCCAATTTCCTGGCATGCATTTACCATCCTTTTACTTTCAGTAGTTCTGTAGTTTATAATTTAGGAATGTCTTATATTCTGAAAATGCACTCTGAGAGCTTCTGTCTTAATTTCTATCCATATTTGGTGATTATTGATATATTTGCATATGTTCCCACCATCTCTCTTGGTGTTTTCAGACTGTCCTTCCTTTCCTATGTATGTTTTTCCTTTTTTTTTTACACTTTTATGGGTTAATATATTGAGTTTTTAAAAAATATTCTACCTTTTTTATTTTATACTTTACAGATTTAGAATTAATACATTTTATTTCTGTCCTTTAGTGGATATGATTGAAAATTTTGGTTCATATGCCTGACAAAGTCTAAAATTATTGGGTACCCTCCTGCCTCCCAAAAGATACATATATTTTAGCCCCCTCTAATTTCAGTCACTCCCTCTTGGCTTTAATAAGGACAGTTTTTGTTCTTCTTTTACAACATGTGTGTGCATCTTCATTTTCTTTTCTCAAAGCCTTTGGCGGTGGCCAGGCTGCCCTTCCATGGCCCTGGCTGTGGGATGTGTGCTCTGATGTAGTCACCAATGAATAGATTTCCAGGTTCTATAAATCTTAGAAAAATTTCTCCAGCCACTAGTTCCTAAAGGGTTTTGAAATCATTATTAAATATTGATTCTTATCCAGTGTTTTCCAGCATATATTATTAATATCATTTTTGTTTTTATTCTTTGTCATAATGGTTTGTGTGTGTATGTGTGTATACATTTATGAGCATATCTGTGTGTATATACATCTGTATCCATAAATGAAATTTGATATTGGTATATAGTAATCTATATATAATTACAAGGAAATTAGTATAAAATATTTAAACCAAACAAAATGCTCAACAATACCTGGTAAAATAGTATACCATTTATTTAAATATTTTAATGGATAATTAGAAGCTCCTACATCATTAGGGTGATGCTGAAATTAAGTAAGATTATAAATAAAAAGTGGTTACCATCATCACTGCTATCATTAATCAAAAATTTGGGGGGGTTATTTAGATGACAACACGAACACAAGAGACCCCCTCCTACCTATCTATAACCCTCCTACAACACTTTGATTCCTCCTAGTGTTCTTATGCCATTAATTATAACTTAACTTTAAAACAAATATACATAATCATTGTACCCTGGGCTCTAATATTAGGACATTTTTTTCAGGTACAAGTGGATCCCATTCTTGGGTTTCAGGAGAACCTGAGCTGATGGGGAAGGAGGCCTGGTGGGGTCTGGAGACACCCTGAAGTGGAGCAGAATCAAGGCAATGGCCACCTTTAACTCAATCATGGCAAAGTGCTGCCCGATGCAGCTCCTGTGGAACCGAGAGAAAATTTGTAAGATACTGGAATAACAAGTCTGATATTCACAATAAAGGAACATTTTCATTCCAAATGCCATATAAACTTTGTGCTTTGTGTTTACTTGTTTCCTTTAAGAATGTGACCTGGGAGGTCCTAACACAATGCCCTCTCTAAACCTCTCTTGGATTTGCTCATGGAATTGTTTCTCCTGGGAGGACCTGATGTAAACCTTGGTGACTACAATGGTAGCACTGTATTGTATAATTGTAATTTGCTAAGGAAGTATACTATGGTTGTACAATAGTGCATATTTCACACACACACACACAAAGATAAATTCGTGAGGTGAAGGATGTGATAATTAACTGGATGGGGAGGAATCTTTCCACTGTGTATATCTATATGAAAACAGTATGATGTACACTTTAAAGATCTCACAATATCAATATGTTAATTATACATCAGTCAAGCTGAGTTTTAAAAAATCTCTATCTTTAGAAAAAAAATAAAGACAGTGCACCTGCATAGGGGGTGGACTTCATTGAGCCTACAAGCAACAGCTTGCATCATGGGAAGGCTTGCTGAGGTGAAGCCATACAGGATGTAATAGAGAATGGGGTGTGCTTTGTGAGACTGACTGGCCCTCTCAGAGGCTCCGTCAGTCTGAGACGTCTGACCAGGGCACCAAGATCTCCTCACAGTCAGGTGAGAAAAAGGGATTCCATGGAAGAATGTACAGAGCTGAGGGGCTAAGGGAAAAATGCTGTGTCCAAGTAAATATTTTTGTGTATTTTTAACAGTTTTGAGTTGTCCTCACCTTGGTCCAGCTGAGAATGGCAAGAAGGAGTGGGAGTGTCTCTTACTATAATTCTCCTGAGAGAACCTTGAGGGGTCAAAAACCTGAAATGAGAGGGCACCCACAGCACCATGAACACATTCCTTAAGCTACTAGGTAATGCTGATTCAAAGAAATATACTGTGAACCACAGGTATAACTTCAAATGTCCAAGCAATCACAGTTTTGAAGGGGGAAATGAACTAACAGTAAAATTTATTTAATATAAAATATTACCATTCTAACATCTACCTAATATAAAGAATTACTAAAGAAATATTTCATATTTTTAGTACATGTTCAAACTCCAGTGTGAATTTTTCTAGCACCTCTCAGTTTGGACTACCCACATTTCAAGTGTTCAGTAACCATGTGACTAATGGCTACAACCCTGGACAGTGCAACTCTGGAACTATGATCTTGCCTGGCTTTCCGATTCACTAGTCTGTTACCCAGACTAAGTCAGGGGAAAGCACAAACACTATGGCCAGTAGTATTATTTTTCACTTTGGAGGTAAGAGACCACTTACTGAGAAGTCAAGTGAAAATGACTACATGATCAGTTGTTACTGAGCTATGCAGTCCAACGTCCCATTACATGTAACCCGACTTTAACCCCAGCAATTGTATAAGAGGAAGCATTCACATAGGCTGCGTTTCAAGTTTTTCAGAACATTGAATCAAGGAACTCGGGTATGCTAACCATCGGCTTTTTGCCTCTCCGGGTCCTCTCTCCTCCCTGCTCTGGGCTCTGAGAAGCTGACCCATGTGTTGTCCTGTTGGGTTAGGTTAAGAAAAGGTACTGACAGGAGATCTGGAGGGTGGGAGGAGAGAGCACTCCGGGTTATTCCCTGAGCCCTTCCCTGCCAGGCTGTCTCAGGTTGGCTGCATGCTCTACTGACAGCTACCATTCCTGTCTGATGGGCTTTCCTGGGAGCACTCTTTCCCCAGGTTTGCAACCCTCTCTCCTGCATCTCATCAGGCCTAGCAGTGGTAAGCACTGTGGCAGTATTGGCTCCATTTTGCTTTTCCTAAACCCCAACCCATACTTTTATCAATAGTTCCTTCATAAAACTCTCCTCAAATGCCCAGCTCGAGGGGATCATTGATTTCCTGCCAGATTTGGGATTGTTATATCCAGCAAAAGGGAGTTTGAGTCACCTCAATTACTGCTGACTATCTACACTCTTGCAGACATCTAGGTAAGGACTTGCTAGAGCCTGTTAAGTAACTGGCTGTGGCCATTTAGGGTAGCCTGTGTGACATTATGCCAATTTGTTCATTCAAAGCAGAGATAAAGTAGGAATGGGGGAAAGGACAAGTTTTCCCTTAGTGGAAAAGTTTTACAGCCTTGGTTTTTATGTTTATTTTTGTTTACTGTATCGTTTGCCACTTCCATGCCTAGCTAACAAAAAGTGAATTGCATAGCACTAGTTCTCTGATGTATTTATGCGTAACACAGTCATACCTTGGGGTTTTCCCAGATGGCAGGGTTGTGGTGAAGACCCCAAATACTGAGAACCACCGTCATTCCTAAGAAGCAAAGAGACAGAATTGATTGCAGAAAGATCAGCAAGCAGTGGGCTATTGTTATACCACTCTACACTAAGACTTTTCTTCCAGGAGGGAAGGAGCTGGCTCCTGGCACAGCTCTGCGTTCTGTAGCTAATGCCAGCCGTGAAGGACCCATGGGAAGATCAGGCTTGATGGCACCTTAGTTTTCAAAGCTCGACCTACCTAATACATGATTCTGTGTTAAAGAGCAGAATTGGTTTTTACACAATTGGTATTGTGTAAAATCATGCTTATGTTTTCTGTTAGCTCTGAAAGTTGTTTATGCTCTAGTCCTTCCTTCCCCATGGGGATATGCTCCAAGATACCCTAGTGAAACCCTGAATCTGCAGATAGCACCAAATGTACATTATACCATGATTATACCTATAAATGCATACCTATGATAAAGTCTAATTTATAAATTAGGCATAGTAAGAGATTAACAAGTAACAATAAAATAGGACAATTATAACAATATACTATAATAGAAGTTATGTGAGTATGGTTTCTCTCTCCCTCAAAATATCTCCTTGTACTATACTCACAGTTCTTCTTGAGATGATGTAAGATTAAAAATGCCAAACCTATTCCTGAATTGGTATAACCATCTCTTACTTTCAGGAAATGGCTGAGTGTACTCATTTCAGGGACACCTTGGAGAAGTCTCTGCATAGGTTCAATGCTTTCTAGTGCACCACACTACCATCAGTCAGAACTCATTTTCTATTCATATCTTTCACCCACAAATGTAAAGTCTTGTCCATCTTAACTAGCACTGTTTATGCACTGTGCCCATAACTTTTGCAGTCTGAAGTGCAGCAGAAAATCTATACAAATTTCTTTTTCCATTTTCACAATTCCACAAAATATTTGTTTATGGCAGATCATAGCAAATTCAACTTATGAGAACTTTCACATTTTCTCTTAAAAAAAGCATTTTACAGCTTCTTTTATGCATATCCAAATTGCTGGCATTACTACTCTTGTGCTTTGGGGTCATTACTAAGGAAATTAAGAGTTTCAGACCCCAGATGATTGCAGGTAAGTGAAGTAGGGAAAATGAAATCATGCATAGGAAGGGACTACTGTATATCTATTAAAGGACTATAAAGCACCCACTGGAGACAGTTTGGGGACATAAGAACAGAACCATAACTTCCCCATGCATATCCAAGGACAATTTCTGTTCCTATACAGAGAGTGGGGAATTTTGGCAAATATCCATGTAGTTGGGGGATTAAAAGAAAAAAGACAGAGCAGAGAGACTTTAGGATTATTTAGTTACCAAAAGTAATTCTGGTAAATTGATTTTTGATCTGTCAACAACACCCTAGTAAGTGACAGGTTGTTGGTGCCTGCCACAAGCAACTCTGTCGGCTGGTTTCCAAGGGCAAGAACAAATAGAACACTGGAGCAGATGTGTGAAGCATGTCTCATGTGACTCTGCCTCCCACTCACCCTGCACAGAAATGTGTGTTGTCCTGGAGAGCCCTGGTGTCTGGGCAGGGGACCTCAGCATGAGTTCTAGCTCTGCTCATTGCACACTGGGCCCCCAGTGGGATTTTGGCTATTGTAAATGTATTTGAAAGTGCTTTTCAAGAGGAAAACACTTTCAACTGTTTGCTAAGATCATGTTCCAGGGGAAAAATGAGATAAAATGTTTGAAGACTCTATGTAAAGGATTAAGTGCTGCTCATTTATTAGGGCTGCTCATTTATCATATTAGATATGCTGATGATGAAGCCATAAACTTTCCTTGGGTCTCCTAGTTAAAAAATAATGTTCATATCCCATGAAGTCTCACCTGGGTCTCAAACTCAGCCAAACAAGCTTATATTAAAAACAATGTCCCAGAAGGGAAGAATCCCTGGGTTCAGATTCTGTGAACACAGGTTCTGGGTATAACTTGCTGCAAATGGTTATGTGCCTTTGGGAAAGTCTCTCCAACCACTGCACGATCAAGGTGTTACCCACTGAGCTCTTACTGAATAGATGGCCATCCTTAACCAGTGTCTTCAGGATTGTCTTTTGACTTCTCCAATAGTCACAAAATCCACTGGTCTTTTACTGTGGTCCCTAGGATCCCACCATCTCTAGGAACTGCTTAAGGAAGGAATGCGAAAACCTGCAGGCAAGGAGCGTCCATCTGGGAAGGTTATAGGCTTCCTGAGTTCTCTGGAAATGGCTGTGACTGTAGGTATCAAACGGAGTGACTCCTTGATACACATTGTGGTATATGACATCTCACCCAGCTGGTCCCTGTGAATATAAGGAAAAGAGGAAGGAACTCAGACACCACATCCAGTTTGTAAATATTGATTTTTTTCTCCTTCATAATTGTTCCTGGTGAATATCATCCTCAGCTTAAAACTATTTTTTTCACCTGGTTATGGGACTCCTGCCTTAGGGTCAGCTGAGGTCCCAGAGGAAGAAGAACCAGACAAGTGCCAGATATCCTCATTATAAAGTGAGGTACTATCAACAAGATGGAGGAATAGGTACGTACACTTTTCCTCCTCGCACAACCAACAGAAGGGCAACAACAAATGTAAGAACAAGAAATGACCAGAACTGCCAGAAAATCAAACTGTATAAAAGTCCAACAACCAAGGAGTTAAAGAAGAAACATTCATCCAGACTGGTAGAAGGGGTGAAGACAGGAAGCCAGGGCAGGGAGGACTCCCAGCAAGATAGCTGTTGGTGGAACAGGGAGGGTGAGGAGGCGGTTGGTGGACCAGGTGGTCCCACATTTGGGTACAGAAAAACTGGGAGGAACAACTGGAGAGTGAGAGAGACCACACAACTCAGGGTTCTAGTGTGGGGAAATAAAGCACAAAAACCTCTGACTGTAAAAACCTATAGAGGTTGCGGTGGCCTGAGAAACTCCCAGCCTGATAGGAGAGTTTGTTGGAGAGACCCACAGGGTCCTAGAACACACACAAACCCACTTACCCAGGACCAAACACCAGAAGGGTCCAATTTGCTTGTGTGTAGTGGGGGAAGTGACTGAAAGCCAGTCAAGAGCTGAGGAAGACTTATTGCTCCCTGTCTGACCCTTCCTCCACAGACAGTGCCACAACACAGTGATGTGGTTTGCCTCACCTTGTCCAATACATAAACTTTACCCCCTACTACATAACAGGTGCACCAAGATGAAGAAATATGGTCCAAATGAAAGAACAGATCAAAGCTCCAAAAATAGAAATAAGCGATGAAGAGATAGCCAACCTATCAGATGCAGAGTAGAAAACACTGGTAATCAGGACACTCACAGAAATGTTTGAATATGGAAGCAAAATAGAAGTGAAGCCTATGCAAAGTGATATAAGGAAATTGTACAAGGAACCAACAGTGATGGGGAGGAAAACCGGGACTCAAATCAATGGTTTGGATGAGAAGTAAGAAATAAACATTTAACTGGAACACATTGAAGAAACAAGAATTAAGAAAAATGAGGAGAGGCTTAGGAACCTCCAGGACAACTTTAAACATCCCAACATCCAAATCATAGGGGTGACAGAAGGAGAAGAGGAAGACCAAGGAATTGAAAATTTATTTGAACAAATAATTAAGGAGAGCTTACTTAATCTGGCAAAGTAACAGACTTCCAGGAAGTCCAGGAAGCTTAGAGAGTCCCAAACAAGTTGGACCCAAGAAAGCACACACCAAGGCACATCATAATTACAGTACCTAAGATTAAAGATAAGGAGAGAATCCTAAAAGTAGTAAGAGAAAAGGAGACAGTTACCTACAAAAGAGTTACTATAAGACTATCAGCTGATTTCTCAAAAGAAACCTTCAGGCAAGAAGAGACTGGAAAGAAGTATTCAAAGTCATGAAAGGCAAGGACCTACACCCAAGATTACTCTATCCAGAAAAGCTATCATTTAGAATGGAAGGATAGATAAAGTGCTTCCAAGATAAGGTAAAGTTAAAGGAGTTCATCATCACCAAGCCCTTACTATATGAAATGTTAAAAGGACTTGTCTAAGAAAAAGAAGATGATCAAAAGTATGAACAGTAAAATGACAAAAAAAAAACCTCTCACAACTTTGAACAATTGAACCTAAAAAGAAAAGAAAAACAAACTAAGCAAACAACAAGAACAGGAACAGAGTCACAAAAATGGAGATTACATTTAGAGTTGTTAGCAGGGAGAGGGAGAGGGGAGAATGGAGGAAAAGGTACAGGGAATAATAAGCACAAATGGTAGGTACAAAATGGACAGAGGGAGGTTAAGAATAGTGTAGGAAATGGGGAAGCCAAAGAACTTATATGGGCAACCCATGGGCATGAACTATTGTGGGGGAATTCTCATGGGTAGAGGGGTGCAGAGTAGAAGGGAATAAATGTAGAAAAGAAATGGGACAAGTGTAACAACATAATCAATAAAATATATTAAAGAATAAAATAAAGTGAGGTGCTAAAGTACTGGTAAAGGATTTCCTATGGAGATTTCTGAAAACCAGTTTTGCAACACTTAACTCATCACACAAATGTGAAGAATGTGTAGAATGGCTAAAGATTGAAGAGAGGAGGGTTAAGAGTTTTGATAGTAAAAAAGAAATCCTTCAAAGAGAATTGTTGGAATGCCAAAGTGCTGTGGAAAATGGAGGAGGGTATTCGCTCCCATGTTAGGCAAAGGGGGGCTTCAAGATTACTGTTCACGTGATTTGACATGTGCTCTCTGGAGTCTGGGGATCATAGGACTGATAGGGAAGCCCCTCAGACAGACAGGGAGGCAGGACAGTGCAACAGAGACAAAGCAAGAATGCTCCCATGTGTCCTATGGGCCAATGAACTGGCCAGAGGGAGAACTCTGGTACCACCTTGAAGGGAACTCTAAGGACAGGAATTTCCTTTCCCCACGAATCACCTCTACAAAGTCCCAGTGAGGGAGTCTACAAAAATACCCACAGAAGCACCCACCAAAAAGTAAAGGAAGCATTTGAATATGCACCAAGTTCAGAGGGCAAGGTCACAACAGTATCAGCCATGCTTTCCTCTTATCCTCCCTCCCTCCTGGCACCATTTCTGGAAGGGTCAGAAACAGCAGGGTGGTGCAGGAGTTGGTCAATGAGAAGGAGTCAGCCATAGTCCCTTACCCACTGCTGGCTTCCAGACTCAAAAAAGTACTGAGCTGGGATAGAGAGAGATGTTCCACGTGGAGAGGAAATGAAAGATTTTAATATTACACTGGATCAGACAGCTTAATGACAGGAATGAGATTGCTCTTGTGACTTAAATCAATTGGAATATATAAGATTCACTTCAGGTTTCACACAGGAAGAACAGGTCCCACACTGCAAGCGTGAAGAATCAAGTTTTTAATTTGCATCCTAGCTAACCAGGTTGATTCAGTAAAATGATTGCATATATTACTTACTTTATCTGCTTTTCTGACTATTTATTTTGGATACAGGTCTGGGCCATTTGGTAGTATAAAATTTTAATTTTGAACTCTTTCCTTCTTGAGCCCAGAGTAAAAAGAGTCATGTGCTTAGTTTGGAACTTTGCATAACTGAGAAAAACAATGTTGGCCATCTCAGCCCTGGTGCAACAAGAAGAAAGAAATTTTAACCCAAAGCAGAAATGGGCTGATAATGAGACAGACGGAGACACTGAACAACTTCTCGGTTTTTCCAGAAGTGCCTTTTTACAGTATGGTTTTATTATTTGTCTAAATGAATCATCAATTCTCAGAATACTCTGTATAAATTTCCTTAAATGTAACTGTAAGGTCATATTATTAATAAAAACATATTTTATTCCCTATACTATTATTGCCATTACTCTGATTAAAATAAATTGTTGTTAAAAGACCCTTTGCACTATTTTCTCACCTGGAAGGTTTTCATTATTGTTTTTCACATTTCACATAAGCCAAATAATAATGAAAAAGGTCATCCTTTGAGTTGTAAATATAGCCACAATAATCATATTAAAATATAATTAATATTGGGAGATAGTATACAATTTTTTTAATTCAATGAGTGAATAAAAATGACTAACCAACACTGCATTTTGTGCTATAGAGTTCAAGCCTTTAATTTATACTGGGAAATGTCTATTATTTTGTTATAAAAAGTGAGATCTCTACTATACCCATATAAATTCAAATTTTCCTTTACAAATGTTCTAATTGAGCTGATCGTCGCACTTGAAATATGATGTTTTCCCCCTAATCATGGAGTTGCGTTGCCTTTAGCTTATCTATTATTCTGCCCATTTGATCAGAAAACAAGGATATGTAAATTACCTACCTAGGATGAAGAATGTGGTTTATATCATGGACACGTGGGTTCTTTGCAAACAATATGTTTAAGAGGCTTCATAAACCTGGGCTTCATTTACAGCAAGATATGCTCAAGTCTAGCAAAACAGAGTTGAAGTTTCCACCTGGCTAACTATTATCCATCCTATAAGAGGCACCTGAAGCAACACATCTCCCAGGAAGTCTCCCTGAGCCCCTGTGTCCACTTAGGAACCTGTCTTCTAAGTCTCTGTGGTAGCCAGCACATCTCTCTCATCCTTATCATGCTCTTCTGCAATTATCTCTATGGGAGTTCTGTCTCCTGTGTTAGGGTGTGAGCTCTTTGAGGGTAGGATGCACACCAAATCTTGCATGTATTTTTAATGCTTCAGTACTTAACATTTTAATAAATCCATATTTAATAAACTCCATATTTAATAAACTCCACATCAGTGTACATCATTTAGTACTAAGTTCAAAGTCCAATGCCAAACCTAAGAAATGAATAAGGAGATGGGAGAGAATGTCTACAGTGAGGCTTAAATGATGCAGATGTTCATTGAGGTCTCTCAGAAGAGGAGCCCCACTTCAGCCTTACCACTCAAGCTCTACATTGTGAGTCTAAGGATCAAGTCCCCATTTCCAATGCACCAGAAACTGGGTGAAAGAAAGAAATAAGACATTTCACACACTACTGAATACAAAAACAATGAAATCGATAACTTATGAATGCATGAACCTGGTTTGCAAATTGCAAAGGGATAACTTTGAGCCCCTTAGAAAAAGAGCAGAATGGTAGCCTGCCTCTTCTGCTGCCACATACACATGCTTTGAAGCACTACAGTCAGCAGTGTACCAGAAGAAGAAAGAATGAAACAAAATCCCAGGAGGAAACCCCAGATGAAATGTCTAGGGAGGCAGATCTTACCAGGTGATAGAAGACCCATCCCCCAAGATGCCCCTGATCTCTTCCCGGCATCTCTCCTGATGCTCAGGGTTCTGAGCCAGGTGGTAGAGGAGCCAGGCAATGCCCCCTCCTACGGTGTCTTGCCCTGCTACCATCAATGTGTTCACCTCAGAATGCAGGTTGGTATCTGAGAAGCTGTTGCCATTGTCAGCCTAGAAAGTACAATAAAGATATTTTCATGCAATTACAGCTTATAGATGTTTGGAGCCCCAGCCAAAATAATGGTCTGAAAAAAATGGCATTCCCAATGATAGTCTGAATTTTCATTGGGTCCAAAAAATAGACACTATGAGACACACTTTGCTTAGAGCATAAAACTGGATCAAAGTTAGGTAAGGAAAGCAGGCCTTGCACAGTTCCTCCAATCATCCTGCCAGATTTATTCAGATTTTCCAGCATCTCATCGTCAAAGTTTTATCAGCTTACTCTGTGAGACATTTCCTTATTTTACTGAACTATCATGGATCTTTCTGATAGTCACCAAACCTGTCAAATCAATAAAANCTGGTCATTCAGTGTCCGCTACAGTCTCTGGAGTCCTGCTTTCTTATATGCTGAGTCCCAGATTAGCATCTGCTGTGTTCTTCCGCAGATCAGCCAGGTCCTTCTCCGGCGCGTGGAGAGAAGCGAAATCCTTTGTCCTACTCCGCCGCCATCTTCTCCGAGCCCTCCTAGAATTCTATCTTTACCTTAAATTTTATGGAACCTACTCATCAATTCAAAAGCTTTGAGAAATTTCATTGATCAGTTTTGCTTTTCTCTTCTCTCCTTCCATTCATCCACCTGCCCACACAATTATCTGGACATATAAGCAGGCTCAGAAATTTGAAAGATTTACCTGGGCAGAAAGGATAACATCCAGAAAATCCTGATACTTTCTCTTCTCAGTGTTACCCTGTTCCTTCTTATCTTTGAAGGATTTCCTTCTGTCTTGGATTATCAGTTCTGTGGTAGAATAATAACCCCCCATTACTAAAGTGACAACAAAGTAAATTAAAATAAAATAAAATGTAGAGCTAGCCATGTCCCACAATAGCTTTAAATCTTACCTAATTTCCTGAGGACAGAGTGGGTATACCTATTTAACCAGATTTCATTTTTCTATCAAATGACATTAGGTAGAATGTCATTTGAAAATAAACATTTTCCTATCAAATGACATTTTCCTATCAAATGACATTATTTGATCAAAGTTCCAGAGATAGATGCTTCCAGTCGAGATGGTATAGTAAGTAAGTGCTGTGCTTCCCTCCTCCCTTGAGGCAAAATTACAACTAAATTATAGAACAACCACCCTTGAGAACTACCTGAATACTACCTGAACAGAAGTCTCATAACCAAGGGTATAAAAAAAGGAGCAAACAAAATACACCCAGCGACATTAGAATTAAGAACAAACTGACAGTAACCAGGGGGAGGTGGGAGGGGATAATGGAGGGAAAAGGGGGAAGTGTTTTCAGGAACATCTATAAAGGACACATGGACAAAACCAAGGGGGGTTGGGATCAGGGGTGGGAGACAGAGATGGCTGGGGTGGGGGATAATAGTGGCGGGGGAATGGAGACAATTGTACTTGAACTAGAATAAAACCACTTGGTTCCACACCCGTAGGTGGTAGTTAAGAATTGAGAAGGACATGGATGGGCCAATAGCAACTAAGATTCAACTACAATCAGAGGGCTCACATAACCCATACAAAAAAACATTTCTAGAGCACCTGGTTCAGGTGATCAGGAAAACTGTGCCACTGAGTCCCGTAAGACATCAACTACATGAGACCATGATAACAAGATTGGGACACATAGCAGGTCAATGCAATACACAGAGAGAAACACAAAAAGGCAGACAAAGTGGGGGGAAAAAGAAACATGCTCCAAATGACAGAACAATAGAAATCTCTAGAAAAAGAATAGAGATTCTTTTTTAAAAAATAATCTATTTTAAAAATAGAGGCAATGAAGCTACCACATGCAGAGTTCAAAAGCTGAAATGAGGTAGCACTATCTGTATCAGACAAAATAGACTTTAAAAGAAAGGCTATAACATGAGACAAAGATAAAGGATCAATCCAATGCGAGGCTATAACCCTTGTAAACATTTATGCACACAACACAAGAACAACTAATGACAGATATAAAGGGAGTGATCAACAGTAATACAGTCATAGTAGGGGACTTTAAAGCACCATTGACAGGAAATGCACAGATTATCCAGACAGAAAATCAACAAGGAAACAGTGGTCCTAAATGTCACGTTAGACTAGAGGAATTTAACAGATATTTTAAAAGTATTTCACCCCAAAGCAAGCAGAATATTTTTCTTGTACATTGTTTTTAAGCACACAGGGAATATTTTCCAGGATTGACCACATGCTAGGCCACAAAGCAAGTCCCAATCAGTTTAAGGAAGGTGAAATCATATTGGACAGTTTCTTTGATCACAATGGTATGAAATTAAAAATCAAGTACAAGAAGAAAACAAAAAACCCCCACCAACACATGGAAGTTAAAGAACATGCTACTGCACAATGAACGGGTTAACAACAAGATGAAGCATGAAATCAAAACATCCCTTGAGAAAAATTATAATGAAAACACAATGACTCCAAGCCTATGGGACACAGCCAATGCAGTTCTAAAAGGGAAACTATAGCAATATAGGCTTTTCTCAAGAAACAAGAAAAATCTCAAATAGACCATCTAAACTTACACCTAAAGCAACAAGAGAAAAAAACAACTATCACAGCACAAAATGAATAGAAGGATGAAATAATAATGATCAGAGTGGAAATAAAGGAAATAGAATCTAAAAAACAATCCAAAAGATCAATGAAACCAATGTCAATTCTTTGAAAAGATAAGCAAAATTCATAACCCTTTAACCAAACTCATCAAGAAAAAAGAGAGAACCCAAATAAGTAAAATTCGAAATAAAAGATGAGACGTGACAACTGACACCACAGAAACACAAAGCATTATAAGCAAATACCATGAACAGTTATATGCCAACAAACTGGACAACCTAAAAGAAATCCATAAATTTCTACAAACATACAATCTTCCAAGACTGAAGCAAGAAGAATATTTGAACAGACTGATGACAACTAATGAAATCAAAGTAGTAATCAAAAAACTTCCTTCCCCGACAAAAGCAAAAGACCAAATGGTTTCACATGTGTATTGTACTAAACATTCAAAGAAGAACACCTAATCTTCTCAAACTATTCCTAAAAACTGAAGAGGAGAGAAGGCACCCAAGCTCATTTTATGAGGCCAGCATTACCCGAATTCCAAAAGCAGACAAAGACTTTACAAAAAGAGGCCTGATGAACATAGATACAAATATTCAACAAATTATTAGCAAACTTCATTCAATAATACATTAAAAAGGTCATATGCCACGATGAAGTGGGATTTACTCGTAGGATGCAAGGCCAGTACAGCATTTGCAAATCAATTGATACTATACATCACATAAACAAAATGAATGATAAAAATTATATGATCATATAAAAAGGTACTGAAAAACCTTTTGACAAAATCCAACATCCATTTTTAACAAAAACTCTCAGAAGAGTAGGAACAGAGAAAACATACCTTAACATAATGAAGGCCAGATGTGACAAACCCACATCTAACATAATACTCAACAGTGAAAAGGTAAAAGTGTTGTCCTTAAAATCAGAAATAGGACAATGATGCCCACTTTCATCACTTCTATTTGACATAACACTGAGAGTCCTAGCTAAAGCAATCATACAAGAAAAAGAAATAAAAAGCATTCAAAATGGAAAGGGAAAAGTAAAACTGTCATTGTTTGTAGATACATGATACCATATACAGAAAAATCCTAAAATTTTTACACACACAAAGAAACAAAACTCTTAGAACTGACCAATAAATTCAGTAAAGTAACAGGATGAAAAATTGCTATTCAGAAATCAGTTGCACTTTTACATACCAATAATAAACTATAAGAAAGAAGTTAAGAAAACAATCCCATTTAAAACTAATTAAAAATAATATACCCAGAAATAAATTTAATCAGGGAGGTAAAATGCATGTACTTAGAACACTATAAAACATTGGAAAAAGAGATTGAAGAAGATCCAAATACACGGACACATATATTGTGCACATGGATAGGAAGAATTAACATCTTTAAAATGTTCATGCTGCCCAAAGCAATCTATAAATTTAATGCAATCCTTATCAAAATATCAATAGCATTTTAAATAAAACTAAAATAAATAATCCCAAAATTTATAAGGAACCACAAAAGACCTCAAATAGTAACAACAATTTTGAGAAAGAACAAATTGGAGGTACCACTCTACCCGATATCAAACTATACCACAAGGCTCTAATAATCAAAACAGCACGATACTGGCAAAAACCAAATACATAGATTAATGGAACAGAACAGACAGCCCAGAAATAAATCAATGCCTATATGATCAATTAATCTGTAAAAAATGAGGCAAAAATATACAATAGGGTAAAGACACTTTATTTAATAAGTGGCTTTGGGAAAACTATACAGATACACACAAAAAAATGAAACTAGACCACCTTCTCAAAATGGATTAAAGACTTAAATGGTAGACCTGAAACCATAAAATTCCTAGAAGAAAACATAGGTGGTAAACTCTCTGGCATTGTTTTAGTAATGTTTTCTGATTATTTTGCTTAGAAAAAAATAAATAAATAGGACTATATCAAACAAATAAGTTTTTGCACAGCAAAACAAACCATGAACAAAACAAGAAGGCAGCCTAGTGAATGGAAGATTTTTGACAATGAACTATCTGATGAAAGATGTGTCTTGCAAATTTCCTAGGGGTAAACATATTTCATGTTTCCATTTATGCAGTTCCAGGAACTGTCTGAAGTACTTTAAATATATTAACATACTTAATCATCACCACAAACTTATGAGCTAGGTCCTCTTTTACCCTCATTTTACAGATGAAACTGTGGGAAAGCTGTAAGTAACTTGCCCAAAGTCACACTGCTAGTAAGTGGTGGGACTAAAGTAGGATGAGTTAACTGCTTAGTAAATATTCTGTAGTATGGGGTTTATTAAAAGTAGTGTGGAATTGCTTAGAAAGTTTAATCTCTTTAACTTTTAGGTTTATGTTTTGTTAAAGCTATTTTTGAACCATTCTTTTTTTAACTTACTTTTTTTTATTCTGGTAAGAATGTTTATGCTGAGATTTACCCACTTAACACACTTTTAAGTATACAATACAGTATTGTTAACTATAGGAACCATGGTGTAGAGCAGGTCTCTAGAACTTAGTCATTCTCCATAACTCAAACTTTATACCCATTGGACTCCTCCTCATTTCCCCCTTTTTTGAATGTATGTCTCCATTTACTTGCTTCCCCTGATCATTCCTATGTTGTATGAATATTTTTCATTTGTCATTACTACTGCAATCATATTGCAAAAAGCTAAATGCCATTTATGTTTTGAAATAGTAAGTGCCCACCTGTTATGTTATATTTGTATTAATAAAAGTTGTGCAAAATAAAAATTATATAATATGTTGAAAACTTCTCATAAGACCACGACTGTGGATGTAGCAAGTTCTTCTAAAGGACTTGAATTACATTGGAGCAATGTCCATATCAAAGCTCCATTAAGAACAAGAATGCTTTCTGTCTTCACACTGAGGTCTGCTCCTCTACACAGATACAACATGGTTATGACAATGGATGCATTTGGGCAGCCGAAACCCTAGAAATACCTGTGCAACAGGGACAAAGCAAGAATGCTCCCATGTGTCCTATGGGCCAATGAACTGGCCAGAGGGAGAACTCTGGTACCACCTTGAAGGGAACTCTAAGGACAAGAATTTCCTTTCCCCATGAATCACCTCTACAAAGTCCCAGTGAGGGAATGAATCTACAAAAATACCCACAGAAGCACCCACCAAAAAGTAAAGGAAGCATTTGAATATGCACCAAGTTCAGAGGGCAAGATCACAACAGTATACCTGTGTACTGATGCAGAATGCTGGCTAACTTCTGTAAGTGGCAGTAAGCTGCGGTGAATTTGAAAATCATGTCATGGTGAAGTAAGAAAGTGTACAAGTGCTTAAAGATAATTTTGGAGCCTTCAGATATCGCATTGACATACGCATCATGGGAGCTGGAGAGAAAGAGGGAATAAATGTCAATAGATGACCTAAATAATGGCAAACAAATGTCATCTTTGCCCTCCTGTTACTGACCTGTTTATCTGGCAGTTGGTCTCTTTGCTGAAGGTACATTTCATGAGTGCATCCAGAGTCATCAAGCTGATGTCCCCAGAGACCTCCACAAGAGTATCCTGAGTACCGCACATCTTCTCCCATTTACTCTGATACAGGAAGTCAAGATTAACAACATCATTATCAAAGTGTCTTTATCTGAAGACTTTTCCTTGACCCTGTCCTTAAGCTGAAATGGAGACAAACCTGACCTAACAGGAGCCAAAATCCATACAGGCAAATAAGCTGTTTACTTGCATTAGGACAGGGAAAACACACATCCCGCTGGGTAAGAAAGAGCATGGAGTACACCAGGCATCCGGTAAATGGCCAAATTAAATATCATTGGCCTGTCAATTATTACCATAACTCTGCTTTGAAACAGACCAGAGTTCCAGTAAAACAGATAATCTCTGGTACAAGACCTGTAATTACAAGGAGCTCCCCAGGGCTTGCCCATCTTTAGTTCCCAAACAGTTAGACAACCCATCCATCACTATTCTCAACCACCATAGCCACACTTAGACTTGGGACACTAAAGTGAAAATACAAATACATCTCAATGTGTAAGTTCAGATCAACTGACATTTGAGCACCTCTGCCTACAGCCACATGCTCAGGATTTGAAGGCCACACAAGAAAAGGCAAAGAGATGGTTTTCTTGCTTTTACCGAAGTGTCAACTGTTGGCAATTGCTTTCACCCTGAATTATGTAAGTTTTATTCAGTACAAAGGTGAGTTTAGAAGTAATGAGAGCAAAGGGGAAGCTCAAAGCTGAAGGTATTTTGGCATAATTCAGCAGAAGGAGGAGCTCTGACAGGAATCTCAGGGAAATGTGGGACCTAGAAGTTAGGGAGACAAAAATGTTTCTTGAAATGGATATAAACTCAAGTACTACCACTGGGTGATATGCAATTGTGCCTTAACTGGAACAGCACCTGAATCAGAAGAGCATGCCCTCTCCCACTCTAACCTGCACCTCAAGATCTCTGTCTGGACAACTCACACTGGTACTCACTTGCACCAGTTCCAGCAGACTTGAGGTTAAATTCACCTCTGTGAGTGAGGCTGAGACCAAAGCCAGTAAGTATGTCTGTTTCTCTTGTGGAAAGGAATAAGCTTGCTGATGAAGGAGGCGGGGGGAAACTTTGGCTTTGTTTGTGATGTTGGAAGTGTTTATGATGAAACCATATTAGTGCATTCCTTGTATGATTTTTAAATAAGTGCAATCTAAAATGTTATCATGTACAAGAGGGCTTTTAGAAGAGAACTCATGTAAACATCGGAGACTGCCCATAGAACACTCTTCTTGCCCCCTTGGAAGAGTGCAGGTCACCTCCTAATGATCCTCTGTTATCTACAACAGGAAACTCACATATGCAACTGTAATATAGACAGTCATTTGTCCAGCCATTTATGGCAATCAGGCAAGTTCATTCCAACCACCAAAACTTTGGTTATGCTAACTCACTCTGCCTAATTTCTTCATCCATATTATTCACATATTCAAGTCCAACTCATGTTTCATGAAAACTCTGAGTCTTCTCTGAACCAGAAGCTATTATAGCTCTACCAGTTTTTCTGACTTGTCACCCAGAGGATTTACCATTTGAATCTTACTTCTTTGATTTATTTCCATATGTTCTCAAAATATATCTAAGACAACCAGATCTTCACCTCTTTTTATCATCCAAAAAACCATAGCAAAGGCATATATAGGCCCTGGCTGGTGTAGCTCAGTGGATTGAGCGAGGGCCTGTGAACCACACAATCGTGGTCCGATTCCCAGTCAGGGCACATGCCTGGGTTGCAGGTTAGTTCCTAGCGGGGGACTCATGAGAGGCAACCATACATTGATACTTCTCTCCTTCCCTTCCCCTTTAAAGATAAATAAATAAAATCTTTAAAAAAAGGCATATATACAAACTGTTGCTAGGGAGTATTGTATATTGAATAATTTCTAGAAATCATTCCCCTTTGAATTTCACTACCCACTAAACATATGTGTGATCCAATCCCTGTTAGAAGTATTTTGCAACACATCAGAATACTTGTATCCCTTTACCTACCAGCATTATGTTCACAGACTGGGTCAACACACTGACATGGGATTTCAAGACATTAAAATTAAATGCAGGAGTTATTACACGTCGGTGCTGGAACCATGTGGGTCCATTTAGGCTCAGTAGTCCTTCTCCTTGAGAAATAAAAGACACAGAAGCATTTTATTAGAAGGTATGGTGAAGGAGAGGTGAGGAACACACACCATGGGGTGACCACGATACACAAACACAACATAGTAGAATATCAAATATTGCTCGTATTTTAAGATCAAAGTAAATTTTGATGTCTATATCTGGGATGACTGTATTTGGCATTGCCAGGAAAAACCCACTTCATAAAGCCATATGACAGTGCTCATCTTGAAATCATCAGTTACTATCCATGTATTCATTCACTAAGTAACATCAGTTACTACCCATGTAAGTCACTTAACCTTCCTGAGGATTGGTTTTCTCAATGACCAATGATCAAGTGTGATAAATATTTACTTCACTGTGTTGCTTATTAAATGGAGGTATATATAGCACCAGCCTGATCTCTAGCTAACAGTAGAATCAAAGGAAAGATTCATCTTCTTTCACTCCAAACCAATCCCAACTACAGAGTGGACACAAAATTCACAAGGAACTAGACAAGAGTGTGTATTATGTCTCCTGATATCTCCTCCTTGAGCCTTAGGCTGTGCTTCACACCCATTAAGGATACAAAGTGGAAACACTAATTAAGGCTAATGCCTCAAATCTTATGAACCAGGGGGGTCATTGAAGATTTGGCTTTAAAAGAACCTTGAAGCTTATAGATACAATGGCTATCATACACTGAGGGCTTACAACATACCAGCCCTCAGTGTATGACCAGCCAATGCATGACTTGAATATGTGTTTCATTTAATCCTCAAAACACTCTGGAGATGTGACTCTCTTCCTTATTTTCAAAGGTGAGGACACAGAGGTTTAGAGAGATTTTTTAAAAAATTGATTATGCCACTACAGTTGTCCCATTCCCCCCTTCATTCCCCTCCACCCTACACACTCCCTCCCCCACCATTCTCCCCTTTAGTTTATGTCCATGTGTCACAAGTTCTTTAGATTCTGCATTTCCCACACTGTTCTTGCCCTCCCTGTGTCTGTCTTGTACCTACCATCTATGCTACTTATTCTCTGTACCTTCTCCTCCTCCCACGCCCCTGTTGCTAACTATCCATGAGATCTCCATTTCTATGGTTCCGCTCCTGATCCAGCTGTCCTCTTGGTTTGCTTTTGTTTTAGGTGTGGTTGTTAATAACTGTGAGTTTGCTGTCCTTTCACTGTGGATATTTTTATCTTCTTTTTCTTAGATAAGTCTCTTCAACATTTCATATAATAAGGGCTTGGTGATAATGAACTCCTTGAACTTGACCTTATCTGAGAAGCACTTTATCTGTTTTTCCATTTTAAACGAAAGCTTTGCTGGATAGAGCAATCTTGGATGTAGGTCCTTGCCTTTCATGACTTGGAATACTTCTTTCCAGCCCCTTCTTGCCTGTAAGGTCTCTTTTGAGAAATGAGCTGACAGTCTGATGGGAACTCCTTTGTAGGTAACTATCCCCTTATCTCTTGCTGCTTCTAGAATTCTCTCCTTCATTTTCATCTTGGCTAATGTAATTATGTGCCTTGGTGTGTTCCTCTTTGGGTCCATCTTCTTTGGGACTCTCTGAGCTTCCTAGATTTCCTGGAAGTCTACTTCCTTTGCCAGATTGGGGAAGTTCTCCTTTATTACTTGTTCAAATAAGTTTTCCACTTGTTGCAGTTCTTCTTCCCCTTCTGGTACCCCTATCATTCGGATGTTGGAACGTTGAAAGATGTCCTGGAGGTTCCTAAGCCTCTCCTCATTTTTTGGAATTCTTGTTTCTTCATTCTTTTCTGTTTGGTCATTTTTTTCTTCCTTCTGGTCCACTCCCTTGATTTGAGTCCCAATTTCCTTTCCATCACTATTGGTTTCCTGTGCATTTCCCTTCATTTCAATTAGTTTAGCCTTCATTTGTTCCTCTAATTTGTGACTAAAATCAACCAGTTCTGTGAGCACCCTGTTCACCAATGTTTTGAACTGTGCATCTGATAGGTTGGCTATCTCTTGGTCACTTAGAAGTATTGGCTCTGGGGCTTTGAGCTGTTCTTCTTGAGCCATAATGTTTTGGTCTGTTTGTGCCTGTTATGTATGAGGGGCGGAGCCTTAGGTGTTCATTGTAGACCACTCTGCCTGGTTCCAGGAATTATATCTTGACCCCTTGTGGCTAAGGACTAGCAAAGACCTTCGGAATGTGAGCCCGAATGAGGAGACAAAGCTTGTCTCTGGTAGCAAATGCTGCTTCAGTTTCCTCTCCCTGCCCCCAAAGTTTGGTCAGAAGTCAATGATGGGTAAGACCCCTCACAGTGGGGGGCAAACTAAGCCAGGCTCGATCACTTGGGAGGTCTTCATGGAAGGACTTGGGGGGCTGCAACAAAGAGCAATGGACTCTCACCCCCGCCCCCCCCCCCTTTGACATAGCCTGAGTCCCCATGTTCTCTGGGAGAAGTGCTTCCTGGCTCTAACCCCCTTAAGCCTGAATACCTGATGGGGAGAGGTGCAGCTCCTTGCTTTGCTAGAGCGTGTCCTGGGGAAAAATCTGGCATCACAAAGACTCTTGATAAACCTGTGAAATCTGCTCTGCTAAGAGTGCTTTCATTTATATACTAAAGGTTTGAGCAAGAAACCCTAAAACTCTGTTCTTGACAGACTCTGAAGCCCTCAGAATTCTTTGAAATCTACTGTTTGATCCTTGCTGCCCTGTATTCCTCTGTATTAGAACTCCAAAAAAAAGGCCCTGGAGGAGGGGGCTCAAGGCCTTTTTCTCCTCAGAGAAACTGGCCGCTGCTGGCCTTTTTCCCCTGAGAAACTGGCCACTGCCCACGGCCTTTTGCCTCTGGGAAAATGGCCACTTCTCCTCCCTAAGCAGATCACATCATGTCTCAGTCATATTTACTCTCCATCTGTGGCACACAGGGGGACTTGCGAGGAAAGTCGCCCCACAAGTGTTCACCAGGGTGGGGCGACCCAGTTGCTAGGTTGTGACGCCTGATGTGGGGGCGGGGTCAGAGAGGGGCAATAGTGTTTGTTCCACTCTCTCTCGAACCTTGGTCCCCTCTGCTGCTTCTTGCAAGCAAACTGGGCCCCCTGGTGCCGGCTCCCTGGTGTGTGGGCCTGTGCACCCTCCAGGACCTTGTGGGTCTCTCCAACAAACTCTCTGTGAGCCTGCAAGGTTCTCCCGGCACCTCGACCCCTGAAAATTTTTCCAATTGGTGATTTTAGGTTCTAATTCCTGTCGCTGGGTCCCTAGCCTGTGTGGTCTATCTCACTGCTTGTTCCTTTGCCTGGTTTATCTGGGCATGAATGTGTGACCGCGGTCAGCCAGCCACCTTGTGCCCTCACTGGGTCCACCCATTGCCACCCCACACCTGGGAACTGTCAACCACCCCCTGCGCTCCTGGGTCGGTCCTCCTGCTTTTTCCTGCCTGCCCCACTCTGCCAGCCACTGACTCTGCCCCTCTTACCGGTCTGGCTGAATGGTTCATTGTTGTCAGACTTCCATACAGTTCAATTTTCTGTGTTTTGGTTGTATTTTTGTTACTAAAACTTTGTTGTCTTTAAACTTGGTTGTGCGAGGAGGCACAGTGTTTCATCTATGCCTCTATCTTGGCTGGAAGTCCTAGAGAGATTAATTGACTCCCCCAAACCATACTCATCAGTGGGAAGGAGGAACAGGATTCAAATCCAAGTAGCTATAACTCCAAAACACATATTCTTTCATTCAATTCTTTTCTTTTCTAACATAAATAGCAAATATATGACCAAAAGTCCTAATTTATCTGTTCATAGATTATTTTCAAACTCTACTGTGGGGAAAAATTTTACTGAATTGCATACAGAAATACAGAACTCCAAAAAGAAAGGGAATGAGACAAGAAAACAAGAGAGAAGAAAGGATAACATAAAGAATGTGGAGGGTGAAGCTGCAATTTTAAAGACAGAAATTGGACACATACACACATATGTGTCTTGAGAATGAGATTTTAGAGAGAAATGGACAAAGAGGCTTCCTAGGAAGTTGAGCTGTGTTGACCTTAGCATGCCCCCTTGACCTTCCCCCTAGATAACCTGCAGTGTAGATCTACCATATTCTTGATGCTTTTGAATTCTGACTTGAGTTCCTTTTCAGTGCTCTACAATAGAAAGGGGACTTCTAGCAAGAGAGTGGGTCACCCTTCTTATTTAAACATACATACCGATTAGTGGAATCAAGAACTTGTATAGGTACTTGGACTTAGGATCTGCAGAGTAAGCCAGAGAAAACAAAAGACAGCATTAGAGGAAAGTTATCAAAGTTGGTGAAGATTCTCTTCATTTGCCTGCATTAACCACAAATAGCACAGTGGAGCCCAGGGCTTACTTCCTGCAACCCTTTGTAGGTGCAGGGGTTGGGGCAGATGGCCAAAGTCTAGGTTCAGGAATCAAAGAGGTCCATGAGGCAGAAGGTACACAAACCCAGATCCTTTCCTCGTTGACACTTCCTACCACACACATAGAGATTATTCACAGGTTACAAAGTTTCCAGAATAGGAGTTGGGACAACCTATCATATGTTTCTCGGAAAGCAAATTACCTATTACCACAGGGGTTGGAGAAATACCAGGAAGTAAAGTACAGATGCCTATTGGGGTTCTTGTGAACTCTAACGTGGAGGTGTTTTACAGCTCTTGCCCTTTAAGAGGTGACCTCATTGAGACCAATACAAGATAACTGGGGAAACAGGAAACATGAGAAAGGCTGTTTTCTTTTATGAGATTTTGCTAAGAGTAACGGAGACAATGGCACAGGGAAGAAAGGTTTAAATATCAGACTTTAATTTTACAAAGTTGATGGACCAAAGAGGGGGCATTTCAATGTTGTGCTATGAGATAATATACCATGAACGCTTTGAAAAAAATTGGATGCAGGAGTCAAAGGACTCAACCCCAAAAGGGAACACAGTTGAGAAATATGCGAAAATCAAACACAAAATCTGGACCATTTTGAAGAAGTTAGATTGAGTAAAGTCATGATCTGGCCTTCAGGGTTACATACTGAAACCAGCACAGGCAGAGCCACCTCAGAATCCCTCTGAAGACTCCTGAGCAAGAAAGGAGCTGGGGCTGGGGACTGTGGCTGACACTGAAGTCACAAAACCAAAGAAGGAATGAAAGCCCCTGGTGATCTAGTGGTGTGAGCTGGGCTTTAAGATATAGTGACCTAAAAGGGCCTATGAGAGTCTGAACTAGACAGGAACAGGGGTGTGTGGGAATCAACTTCTGGATTGGTGGGAAACCTCTCCACACCTACTCCAGTGTCTCATAAAGGCCCAACATTAACCATTGCTGCAGAATTCCTTTGGAATCCTGCTTGTGGCTTGTGTACATCACTCTTAGGAGGATGAAGTTCCTGAGATTCATTCCTTGTCTTACCTGTTCTGCTCAGAAATGTCCTTGCATAGTCTGGGTCACAGATATAGAAAAATGCCTGAAAAGGCCCAAGCCAGATGGGAAAGGCACATGGGTATTTTTTGACAACCTCCTCAAGTTCCTCCAAGTTACCATCCAGAAGTAACTGCAATGGAAATAGCAAGGGAAATTAGAGATGCCAGCCAGTCTAGACTCATGTGCTCGTACAGACTAGAGTGAGTTCAGGGCATGGATAAGGTCACCAGGCAGGGGGCCCTGACCTTTTTTCTGGAAGTGGGTGAAGATGCTTTCCTTGGGATTTCTAAGCTTGGGGTATAAAGAATTCTAAACAAGGATACTTTACTTATCGTTCCAATATAAATACATGTCCTATCCCCAGACGAAGTCATTGTCAAACAACATACACTGGGAGCTGTTTTCCCAACTGAGAGGGCGAAGGAAGCCAAGTCACATACCCTGCCTCACCTGCCAAGGTCACACACTTGGATTAGGAGTGGAGTCTGAAAGCTGAAAAATATTTTTTTTCCTATGTGGAAAACTAACTAGTAGCAGGTTGAACACGACCCACCATCTTGCTCACTATTTCTCCTCCCTTTTCCTCTCTCTAAGTACTGGTGAGTGATTTTTCCCTAATGACCTAATAGTAAATGGTTCTCTCTAAATACACACCAATTCCATCTACAAAGAAAATTCAACTCTTTTGCCATATAACAGCAGAAGATTCAGTTACACAGGTGTGTGAGGCTTGAAGCAAACTCCAATGCAAAACTCTCAACTACTACCATCTCTTCCTATGCACTGCTCCACTTGCTCCTGTGCAGCCCTTACTCAAGCATCACCTCCTTGCAGTAAGTAAACTGCCATGACTATTCTACTCTGACAAAAGGCAGGAAGATAAGAAAGAAGACTGTTTAAAATAATTGCATTACAGCCCTGACTAATGTGGCTCAGTTGGTTGGGTGTTGTCCCCCAAAGAGAAAGGTCATCTGTTTGATTCTTGGTCAGCTAACATGCCTAGATTGCAAGTTCAGTCAGTCCCTTTTCACAGCTATGTTTTTCTACCTGTCTTCCTCCTTATTCCCCATCTCTAAAAACAAACAAACAAAAACAAAAAACCCCCTGCATCATGGCCAGTCTGATCTCTCCCCACTGCTGACAACTGAAAACATTTCAATTAGCCAGTGACTCCTCCCTACCTTGAAGTCAGCCTAAATGCCCCAGGCTGCTGTGAAAAAAGACTCAACACATCAGAGTCCACACTAGTGAAAGGTTTCCAAAAAGGAAGACATCCAAATTACTGCCTAAGGTAAAATACAGGATTTCCTGTGGCTTGATATGCGTAATCTATCTTTTTAAAAAAAATTTAAAAGGTACTACCTTTGGATCTTTTTTTAAAGATTTTTTAATTTATTTGTCTTTGGAGAGGAAGGGAAGGAGAGAGGGAGAGAAATATCAATGTATGGTTGCCTCTCGTGGGTCCCCTGCTGGGAACTGGCCTGCAACCCAGGCATGTGCCCTGACTGGGAATCGAACCATGATAGTCGGGTTAGCAGGCCCACGCTCAGTCCACTGAGCTACACCAGCCAGGCTAATCTATCTTAATCTAGTTCAGATAACTGTGTGCCACATGAAGAAATCCACAGCCATGTGAAGAACTAAAGATCTCAATAATGGTAAATGCACAGGCAATTATAAAAGCTAGTATTATTGTAAGAGTGCTTTGTAACTCATCTTTTATTTTCTACATGCTTGTAGAAAATAATGCATTGAAAAAAAACTAGTAGTTTGTTTTTAATAAAACAAGGAATCTTGGTGGGACTAGATTTAGAGGCAGGGTAGACTAACAGGCACCAGGCTTCCTCTACACTACAAATTTAAACCAGTCAATATTTTTTAGGTGTTTGGCTGGGGCTTTTCCCTGCTTCACAAGTATTTTAGGAAAAGAAAGTTAATTTTCTCTAGCTGGAAAGGATTAAGGTTGCAACTTCGCACATTTTCCGCAATGACTAAATATTACTTACGGTAATACTTTAAAAATTTTGCAACATGTGTGGAAACCTTTTTAAAGTGCGGCATATATGTGCAAGAGCTTGGTGAAGCAGAAATGATCCAGAGTTACACCGCGCTTTCTTTTTTCGGAATCAAGCTTTTAAATACCTCCCTCGGCCACCGAGGCTTCTGGTCTAATGGCTCCAGGGTGTGTCCCTTTCTCTGTAGTGCTGTGAGAGAGCAAGCCTAACACAACAAAAAGATGCGGAGAGCCACAGGCTGGGCCAGAGAGGTCTGTGAGGCAAGGAAGGATGGAGAAAGGAAAGGACACAGCGGCCTCTCTGCCCTCCAAAGTTTCCAGCATCCTCCTTTGCCCCTCCCTTTCGTCTACCTTCGGGTTCCCGGTGAACCAGTGCGGGGATGGACCGGGAAAGGCGCGCAGATCTCGCAGCAGCTGCTGCCTCCGCAGGTAGAGCTTGATGGTCTGCAGCAGCCCCAGGGTCAGGAAGAACACGAACGCCAGGTAAAAGGACCTCGCCCAGCGCGTGTCCAGCTCCGCGAACTCCATGACTGGGCACTGCTGATTGCCGGCAGCCTGCGGGGGCCCAGGAGAGGGTGATCTCTCCAAGCCCGGTGGTTGGGGAGGATCACTCTGACCACTGCGTCTCTGTGCTCCCTGGGAAGCTACCTCCTTCCCCAGGCAAGCGGAAGAGCGGTGGGATATGCAGCTCAGGCTTGGCCAGAGGAGGCAGGCTCAAGTTCCGGATTTCTAACCCTTTATCAACCAATGCAAACCTCTATTCAGGCTGACTTCTTACAGCCTCCCGGAGTGACACATTTCATCTTCCCTAGTCATCAATCAAGGGAGATTTGAATCTAGGTGTTGAAATAATGCCAAGATTCAGTCATCCTTTTTCTTCATTGCCACAGATAAACGCTATGCAAAACTGCTGTGCAGATAAACAAACTGCTATGCCAAAAGACCTTTCCTATTCTGAAATCTTATCAAAACCCAGAGTTCTGTGGGCTGTTGGTCGGCATGAATGGCCGTCATATTTATATAGTGTGGTCTGTCCAGTGGTGTGCTTGTACAAGTTTTACCACTGATGCTCCCTCTGATTTCCAAAGTTTGAGGATGACCACCATGTCCTATTTCAAGCTGCTAGCAGGGGACCCTGAATCCCGACTTGGGAAGTGGTGCTAAGCAGCATCCATTGTATAGCAGTTTCACCACACAAATACAATCAGGGCCCTCAACACAACTTACGGAACGTGGTGCAAAATGAAAACGTGGGGCCCCTTGTTAAAATTTACTAACAAGATGATGGCAACAGAGCATTAAACCAAGCACATACCTATCTGAGTGCAAGATCCTGTGTCACTGCTCAGGTTCCATGCTCATGAACTCAGCCCTGGATGCAAGAGACATAGATTTGAGAGCATAGATAATAGTAAATGTAGTAAAGTAGCTAGAGTTTATTTTTAGAGGTTTTTTAAAAATAACTTATTCAGCAGTGAAGTGGGATCCAACAGGCTCGGCTCCCTAAGCTGCTATCCCTCACTCCCAACCTTCTTTATAGGAATTGTCTAAAATTCACTCATTCATTCATTTATTTATGCTAAGATAGGGACAGGCATGAACAATAACCCAATCCCTGTTACTACTTCCTATTCTCCTCCCTGTCACTGGTCCCCCCACTCCTATCCCAGTCTCTGGACCAGCTTTTATTTGTCAGGTTAATGCTTAAGACAGAATCAAATAGTGATGATTTCATCTGGACCAAGTACTGGCCCCTTGAATGTTCCATTCATTCTGTGCTAGTCCTTGCTTCAGTTCTTTCTTCCCTAGATCGTTCCACCTTTTTCTACCTCCATCCATCAGCTAGAAGTTATTTGACAGCAACTCAAAATAATGGTTTATATAATCAATGCACAGGACATTGGCAAAGTATTTTTAAAATATGAGGAACTAGTGAAATTTACATAGCAGATTTCATGCAGAGGTCCAAGAGCTTATTATTCCTTTATTTTCTTCCTTAACAGCCTGGAAGAGAGAGAATGGAAATATTCAGGAAGGAGCCATAGAGCCAGTCCTCACTCTCACTGCTGCCTCCTGGACACTGGCCAGTGTTGGGCACTGCCAGGAAGCCAATAAGGATCGAGGGTAAGCCTTTCCTTGGGAGGTTCACAATCTGGTGGAGGGGACAGAGAGAATAACAAAGGAATACAGTACAATGGATAAATGTTACTATCAGAAGAATCTATATGGATTATCTAAAACTTACTCTATCTTACAAATATGGATATTAAATGCAAAAAAGAAAAGCAGCTTGCCCGAAGCCCCTTCCCTCCAGACTGAGAATTCCAAGGTCCTTTCTTCTCTCCTCATGTCACTGTCACTGGGTGGGGTTGTTGTATTTGAATGGCGAGAAACCAAATGTCCAGGCACTTAGAGCTCGTGATGTTATTTATTGGCCAAAAGCTTTACCTGCACAGGGGCGAACTTCCCCAACTGTGACCGGAGTCACGTAACTCCTCAGAGCTGCAATATGGAAGTCGTGCCTGGCTTACAGACTACAGGGGTTTTATAGAGCGCAGCAAGCAAGCAGTATCCAGAAGCAGATGTGGCTGTTAGCAATTGGTGCAATTGAACACAGCTTTTTCTTTTGATTGGCGGGGTTACTCGTTGGCGGGCAGATTCTGGCGGTCTGCCTTGCTCCACATATTTACCTTATTTGGCTATTTACTTGGCTAACCACTCATCCCATCTTCCTGGAACATTCTGGGGGCAGGGAGTACAGCCTTAAGCAATAACATCCTGCTTTACACCTTGTTGCATTTTCCATTTTGTCGTAACCTTACAGGGTCTAGGTCCAGAGCAGGTGTGCCCTGTGCCTCAGGCCCACCGGTAGTGTGTGGGTTCTTGACCTCACATAGGAAACATTCCACAACACGAGTCCAGCTGATTTTGAAAGTTGTTTGTTAAAGCTGAGCACAGTGAATCAAAGGAAGGGCTTAAGGTAGAAGAAGCAACAGGAGAGAGACAAAGAAAAGGGGGCCCTGGAGACAGGTTTAGGGGGCTAGCCCAGGAAGACCTGCTGCTGCCCACCGCTCCTGTGCTTGCAAGTCTCATGGGGTCACTTAGAATTCAGGAGAAAGACAGCAGAAATATGAGACATGGGGGTGCTCCAGAGAGGGCACAGCATGGTTGCTTTGTCCGGAGGCTTTTATCTTTCTTTGGCCAGCCAGATTTCTAGTGCAGGTCTCAGGAGGGTTTTAACAGAATATTCATTAGATTTTCAGGTGTTTCCTTCAATATACTGTTCATTACAATAGGTATAGAGGGGTTAGGGGTTATTTTTGGTCAGTTGTATTTTTAAAGAACATCACTGAATAGGGGCCAGGACCAAGGCCAGTCTTCCCCAGGAGGGTCTGGGTTGTGTAAGCCATTTGCTCCTAAGTGTCCTTTGTTAGGGAAAATGAAACCATGTGATTCATTAGCTGGCTACAAATTGCTCAAATTATTTGGCCTTGTTTAATGATTTTTTCTCTGTGTCCATTATTTCACTTGTCAAGGAATTTCTCTAGCTTCTTACTATCCTGCTTCATTGCCCCATTAGAGACTTCAATCCCCAAGATCTTTTAGGGTTGATGAGGGAGGACAGTTTGTCTTCAGCAACTGATTTATGTGAGCAAGGTCATGGTCCCAGCTTATGTAGGATATGGACACCTGCCCCTGCCTGATCTAAGGGGAGCAAGGGAATGGGATGTGAGACTGGAGCAGAGAGGCCATTGCCTGACTCATCTGAAGTAGGGATGGGCCGGAATCTCTAAAGTGTCATCATCTTGACATAGATTTTTTTGCATCCCAGAGGCGACAGATTTGACAAGATTGTTAGGGGAGTGGAACACCTGAGATTTTATAAGCATTAAATCCAATGGGGACAGAAAAATTTCTTTCCTGGGAGAAGAGGCTGAGTGTATCAACAGGCTAGTAGAAAGAGTATCAGAAATATGAGAAAGATAATTATATTAAGGCTTAGCTATTATATCATTTATCTGTAACAGGTTGGTTTTTATCCTCACCCAAAGACATTTTTATTCATTGCTTTTTAGAGAGAGAGGAAGAGAGATAGGAATGAAGAGGAGGAGAGAGGGAGGAACATCAATGCAAAAAGGAAGTATTGATTGGTTGCCTCCCATATGTGCCCAACCTGGGAATTGTTTGCACCTGGACTAGGGATTGAACCTGTATCTTAGGCGTGTGTCCCAACCAGGAATTGAAACTGCAACTTTTCAGTTATGGGATGGCGCTCTAACCAACTGAGTCCCACTGGCCTGGGAAGGATTTTGTTTTTTGAGGAGGAGCTTAGGTCCTTGATAGGATTATAGTTCCTGTGGGGACTCAGATTATGGTTCCTGTGGGGCCTCACCAGAATCAGGTTTAATTTGAGACAAGTGAACCCACCTGGTTATTCCTGCGAGTTTTATTGCAGTTGGGGTGCTTAGTATCACCTAATATTGGCTTTCCACCTGAGTTGTAGCTGGGACTCAGGACAGTTTTCCCTCCTGATTCTTAGATAGATCATATCTCCAGGTTTAAATTGGTTGTGTTGATAGTTTTTATTGGGGGCAGGCAGAATTTTGTTTCCCTATTCCTGTAATGTTTTTGCACCTGTCCTAGATTCATGGTGTAAGACAACAGCTGAAGGATTCCCTCATCTATTAGCAGGTCAGACCTGAGAAAGGGCCTGCTGTGGGTGAGTTCACAGGGGCTAACTTGAAACTTTCCTTCAGGTGCAGCTTTCATTCTCATGAGACCTAAAGGTGACACAGACACCGATGACTTTGAGGTTTTGTGGCAAAGCTAGACTAGAGTCCTTTTTAGGATTTGATTAGCTCTTTCTACCTTACCCAAGGATTGAGGTCTCCGTGATGAGTGTAAGTGATAGTTGGTTCCTAAAGCCTGAGCCAGCTGTCGTGTAATCTTGCCTACAAAAGAGGGCCCATTGTCACTCCATAAGCTTCTTGGTAGACCAGCCTAGATAAGGTTTCTTTTAGTAAGTACTTGGCCACCTCAGTAGCTGTTTCTGTTCTGGTAGGAATGGCTTCAGTCCATCTGGTGAAAGTGTCTACAAATACTAGTAAATATTTCAATCCAGCTTTAGGTGACGTCTGACCAAAACCAATTTGCTTATCCTCTCCAGGGTATGTTCCTGGCGGTTGTGTTGGTGTCTGGAGGGGAGAGGATAGGGGTAACCCTGGGGGTTATTTTTAGAGCAGAGCATACACCCTAGGGTTACTTCCTTTATGGTATTATGAAATTTTGTCACAAACAGCTGGGAGACAAAGGTATTCAGGGCATTTGTCCCCAAGTGGATGTCATTGTGGAGCATTTTTATGTATTTCCATGATAATAAAAGTGTATTCTTTGACTTCAGCCTGCCCAGTCTGTAGACAACTCATTCTCTAAAGCCCATGAGACCTCCACAATGGTATAGAGGAGCCTTTGAGGGGCTGAAGGTGGTTGAGGAACAGAGCTTTCTCTAGGGTGATTGATGAAGACCGAGCCACTATCCTAGTTGCCCAACTTGCCAGTGTATTGCCTTAGATTCTACCTGTGTTCCCCTTTTGGTGGCCTCAGTAGTGTACTACTGGTACTTCTTGGGGGAGTGCACAGCTGTTGGGAGTTCTAAAATTTCTTTATGGTCTTTTATGGAGGAGTTTTTTTGCTGCTAAAAGTTCTCTTTCTTTCTAAATGTGCGGCATGAGCACATATTAGATACCCATGGTTTGAGTCAGTGTAAATATTAACTCTGAGTTTTTTTCCATAACTGTAAGGCCCTAGTGAGTGCTATGAGTTCAGCTTTTTGGGCCAGAGTAGTAGGGGGTAGGGATTTTGCCTCTCTTACTTCCTAAAGACTAACTGTGAGGTACTCAGCCTTTCTGGCCCCACCTTTTGTGAAACTGCTGTGATTCACTATCCTTTTGCTTCAGGGTTAAGTAAAGCTTCATCTTTTAGGTCAGGCCTGCTTAAATATACTTGTTCAATAGTTCCTATGCACTGGTGTGTGGCCTGGATTTGTGTGTTTGTTGGTAGTTGGGTGCCAGGATTGAGAGTTTGACAAACCTTCAGGGTCAATTCAGGGGAGTTGGGAAGGAGAGCCTAGTATTTACGTAGCCTTCACCCTGTGAGCCATTGATCTCTCTATTTCTAACAGAGCTTGTAGTTGATGGAGGGCTTTTATTCTCATAGAGCAGTGGCAGGCATCTATGACTTTTAAATAATGTGAGCAGTTGGCTGCTATAAGAGCTAATTGTTTTGAAAGTAAGCTCTGGCTTTGAAGTCAGGCCTAATTTCTGGTGAGGACTCCCAGTGCTATTTCTTGTTTTTCTGCTATAGGTAGGGTTTATTTTTTCTGTAGATTTGGCAGCCCCAGTGTAGGTGCACTGCTGAGCTTGATATTTAATCCCTCAAATGCATGATGGTATTTTCAGGGATCCAGGCTATAGGTCCTTTGTCAACTTCCTTTAAAGCCTCATATAGAGATTTAGCAATTAGCCCCAAACCTGGTATCCTTAGGTGTCAGAAGCAGGCTTTTCCTAAATATCCTTGAAGCTGTAATTTACTTTGTTGGACTCTGAGAGCCAGTGTGGCCTATTGTTTTTTGTGTGACAGGGTCTGGACTCCTGGGGTACCTAGGTGTGATAAGTATTGGACCTGCTAGGAGGTTGTTTGGGGAGAGATTTTGTATCCTTTACCTGTGATGAAGTCTAAAACCAGAATGAAATTTTTACCTGAGTACTCTTTGTTAGTACTAGAAATCAATGCCATCAACATATTGTAGGAGGGTCCCATTGGTTAACTAGAGTTCTCTTAAACCCTTGGCTAAAGCATTTCTAAGCAAATGAGACTCCCCTAAAGCCCCAACGGAGCGCAGACATGTATATTGGCTAGTTTTCCTAGTTTGGGGGTTAGTCCATTCAAGTGTGAGCCAGTGCTAGAAGTCAGGATGAAGGGGGATACAGAAAATAATCCTTTAACTGTAACACAGTAAAATATTTGGCTTCTCCTGGGACATAAGTTAAGATTCTGTAGGGATTTGGCAGTATAGAATGTATTGGATTTAAAGCCTTATTTACTGCCTTTGGGTCTTGTACAAACTGGCATTCTCCATTTGGCTTTTGTATTGGGAGAATGGGAGTACTGCATGGGGACTGACTGGCAGGGCCAGAGAAGCCCATGCTTTAAATATTTTTCTATGAGAAGCTCAACCCCTTTTTATGGCCTCAGGTTTTAGAGGTATTGTCTTTTGTTAGCTCCCAACCCCTGATTTTATAAATATCTTGACAGGAGGTATATTTGATTCCCTGCCTGGTATTCTAGTTTCCAATGCCCTGAGGTTGATGTGAAGAGGACAGATTCTGAAATATTATTATTATTTTCTGGTTCAGGGTGAGAAGTTAGATTGGCCACCAGGCATAATAATGAGGGTTCATTATCTTCCATGGCAAATGCTCCTAGGTCTATGGTAGTTCCTAGACTAGACACGCTGTTCCTCCCTAACAAGGGAATGCAACACCCTGGAACTATAAAAAAGGCGTGACTAAAAGTCATATTTCTGTGACTGCAGTCAAGGGGTTGATTGAAATAGTAGTGTTGAAGATGCCCATTTACCCCAGTGATCAAACAGACTTTGGAAGAAAGTGTCCCTGGTGAGTGAGTCAGAGCAGAGTAAGTAGCTTCATTTGTAATAAAAATGTAATGGGCTTACTTGCCACATCAAGGGTTGTATGAGGTTCCTCTGGCATAATGGTCAGATGATCAGTGAGAGGCAGTAGGAAGCTTCAGTCTCTGTCAATTCTCAGGTGTTTCAACCATCACTGGTTTGGAGGCACTAGGTTCCCTATGGAGGCTCAGACACTTCCCTCTTGCAGAAGGGGCATGGTTTGAAAGGCAGTAAAGCACAAGTCAGTTGTGGGCAGTCCTTCTTTATATGTCCTTTTTGGTCTGCAGGAATTACATTGCCCTTTTAATGTTTGTTGTAATCCAGGGGCTGAGTGACCTTGAGGTGGGATAGGACTTAAAGCTATGGCTAAAAAGTGAATATTTTTTTATTGCATGCCTTTTTTGCTCCTCCTCTGCCCAAGCACCAGTCATCTGCAGATAACTTTGTAGTTTATGCTGTGTGACTTTGGAGAGAACTCAGGTGGTGGCTGACCTTGGATGTGCCAACAGCAGTCAAGGCTCAACTACAATAAGAGGATGTGTGTAGGGGCAACTTTGCCCACAAAGTCCCCCTGTCTGCCACGGATGAAAGTGAAACTACCAAGACATGATCTGCTTGGGGAGGAGAGGTGGCCAAACTCTCAGGGGAGAAAGGCCAAGAGCCCTTCCCTCAATGGCTTTTATTGGGTTGAAATACACAGGAATACAGGTGGTAAGGATCAAACAGTACATAACATTTAAATAAATGTTAAACATTTAAATGTTAAACATTTAAACATTTCAAAGAAATCCGAGGGCTTAGTCTGAGTCAGTGCCTGTTAGGGAAGGGGGATGCAAAAACTCTGGGAGACATACTCATTTCCTGCTCGGACTCTTATCATATGAATGAAAGCACTTAGCAAAGCAGGCTTCACAAGACTTTAGGAATTCTTTCTTATGCCCTATCACTCCAGATCCTGCTCTAGCCAACAAAGGGCTGCACTGCCTCCCCCATCATAGGTTTTAGGCTTAAGTGGGTTAGAGCCAGGAAGTGCTTCTCCCAGACAGAAATGGGGACTCAGGTTATGTCAGAATGGCAAGGAGGTGAGGGTCCATCACTTCCTCTTTGTTGCAGCCCCCTGAGTCCTTCCATGATGGCCTCCCAAGTGATCGTGTCTGGCTTAGGTTGCCCCCTCTCTGAGGGGTCTTGCCTGTCATAGACTAACTGACCAAGCATTGGGGGCAGAGGAAGAAGCAGAAGCAGTGCTGCTGCCAGAGACAACCTTTGTCTCCTTAGTGACTCACATTCCAGAGGTCATTCACTCAGCCTTAGCCATGGGGGGCAGTTACAACTCTTGAAACCAGGCAGAGCAATTCCCAACAGGTGTGCATAGCCCACACAGTAATGAATATTCTGCCAGGGAAATTCAGGAGGCTGTTTCAATGGATCTTACAGGAAACCTACTACAATAGGCCACTCTACCAAGCCCAGGAGATGTAGCAGCTCTACCTAACACATAGAAACAAACACTGGGAAACTGCCAAAATGAGCAGGCAAAGAAATGTGGTACAAATTAAAGAACAGAACAAAACTCTAGAAAAAGATCTAAACAAAAATGGAGACAAGCAACATGCTAGATACAGAGTTCAAAACACTGTTATAAGTTTGCTCAAGGAACTTAGTGAGAACCTCAACAGCGTAAAAAATATCCAGTCAGAAAATAAGGGTATACTAATCAACATAAATGACACTTTACAGGGAATCAACAATGGAATGGATGAAATCAAGAAACATATCAGCAATCTATAATATATGGAAACAAAAAACAACCAATCAGAACCTCAAAAAGAAAAATGTATAAAAAATGAGGGAGCCTCTGGGACAACTTCAAGTGAACCAACATTTGCATTATGGGGTTGATGGAAGGAGAATAGGGAGAGCAAAAAATGAAAATCTGTTTGAAAACATAATGACAGAAAACTTCCCTAACTTGGTGAAGGAAATAGACATACAAGTCCAGGTGGTGTAGATAATCCCAAACAAGATGAACACAAGGAGGCCCACACCAAGACAATCACAATTAAAATGCCAAAGATTAAACATGAAGAGAACCTTAAAAGCAGAAAAAGAAAAGCAATTACTTTCCTACAAGTGAGATCCCATAAGACTGCTAGCAGATTTCTGAAAAGAAACTTTGCAGATTAGTAAGGACTGGCAAGAACTATTTAAATGATGAAAAGCAAGGACTTATCACCAAGATCTCTACCCAGCAAAGCTGTCACTTAGAATAGAAAGGAAAATAAAGAGCTTCCCAGGCAAGAAAAAGGTAAAGGAGTTCATTACCACCAAACTGGTATTATATCAAATGCTAAAGGGTCTTCTTTAAGAATATGACAAAAAATATAAAGAATAAAATGACAATAAATACATGTCAATCAACAATTGAACCTAAAAAACAAAGTAGTCTTTTGACCCAGCTATTCCACTGCTGGGATTATATCATAAAAACCCCTGAAACATCAATCCAAAAGAACATATGCACCCCAATGTTCATAGCAGCACAATTTACAATGGCCAAGTGCTGGAAGCAACCTAGGTGTCCATCAGTAAATGAATGGACCAAAAAGCTATGGTACATTTAAACAATGGAATTCTATGCAGCAGAAAGAAAGAAGGAGCTCCTACCCCTGGCAACAGCATAGATGGAACTGGAAAGTATTATGCTAAGCAAAATAAGCCAGGTGGTGAAAGACAAATACCATATGATCTCAACTTCAACAGAAACCTAATCAACAAAACAAACAAACAAGCAAAATATAACCAAAGACACTGAAACAGAGAACATGCTGACAATGACCAGAGGGGAGGGAATTTCAGGGGAAAAGGTGAAAGGTTTACAGGAACAAATGTAAAGGACATATGGACAAAAACTACAGGGAGTGGAAATGGGAGGGAGGTGGGGAGGACTTGGGGTGGTAGACTAGGATGGGGGTAAAAGGCAGAAAACTGTACATGAACAACAATTAAAATAAAATAAAATAAAATAAAATAAAATAAAAATAGCCCTGGCTGCTGTGGTTCAGTGGATTGAGTGTCAGCTTCTAACCAAAGGGTTGCTGGTTCAATTCCTGGTTGGCACACATGCCTGAGTTTTGGGCCAGGTTCCCAGTGAGGGGCCCATGAGATGCAACCACACATTGATGCTTCTCTCACTCTCTTCCTCCCGTCCACTTTGTCTAAAATTAAATAAATAAATAAAGTCTTTAAAAAATATAATAAATAAAAAACAAAATGAAAACTCAAGCAGAACAGAAACAGAATCATAGATATAGAGAACATTTGGATGGTTGGCAGATGAGAGGGTAACAATTGTGGTGGGATTAAGAAGTACTAATTGGTAGTTACAGAATACTCATGGGGATGTAAAGTAGAGCATAGGAAAGACTGTGGCCAAAGGACATATATGCATGACCTGTGGACATTGACAAAAATGTGTAGATTGCCTGAGAGAGTGGAGTGAGGGGGCTGGGTGGAGGCAGGTGAAGGGAAAAAAACTTGGGACAACTGTAACATCATATTCAATAAAATATAATACAAACAAAATTTTTAAAGTATATTGAAGTTATCTGATTAAGAATACACTTTGTTGATGGAGCATAAATAAATCAGGAGGTTTTAGCTAGAAATAACGACAAAAATTAATTCAAGGGTCATAGGGTTTGCAAAGCAGAATTGCAACTAAGCAATACCCACAGTGTTCCAAAGTACACTTTTGGGAAGAATCAGTCTTTCGTTCTTAGCCTTTGGATGTTCTGAGATAACAGTCTTTCAGGTGTCCAGTGGTCTGGATAATGGATGTCAGGTGATCTGGAGTTATAAACATTCTTTGCTTAATCCTTTACAGGGTAATCAAAAGGTTATATAGGGCATGTAGATGTTATAGGTATAGATATAGGTAGATATATTGATATGGATGTGGATATACAGAGTTCAAAAGTTTAAATTCCTAGGCAAGCTAAAGCAGGAGTAGAATTATTTCTTCATGCCTTCACCTACTTGATTTTAGTGATTTAGTAGCTTGACTAAACAGTGACTTCACTTTATTTCTGCACTTTATTCCTCAATTTGTGTAACATTAAGTTAAATAAATTCTCAATAATAAGTTAAATAAATGCCTTCATTAATCCATTATATTTGTTTGAATTGGGTGGAATGCAAAAAAAATTATAATTATACTTGAGCGCCAGTAAGTAATATAACCATTGGGTACAATGGCCTTTGCTAAGCTACACTCTCATTTGAAATAATAATAATGACATCAAAATAATATTGAACCTATATATATATATATATATATATATATATCTATATATATCTTCATTTTCCCAGGTAGGCATTGCTAGACCCATGTTATAGATAAACAAATTGAAGCCTAAGGAAGCTGAGTAACTTGGGCTAGGTCTGTCCTCTGTACCTCATAGTGTTTCCAAGGTATCACACGTGCCCTCTCCTGCCAGTCCTTCTCACTACACAGACACACAGTGAGTCATAAATTTACCAAAATTTGATAATTTGAATCTACATTCACCATTTTAATATTTATTTATTTATTTATTTAGAGAGAGGGGAAGGGAAGGAGAAAGAGAGGGAGAGAATCATCATTGTGTGGTTGCCTCTCACATGGCCCCCACTGGGGACTGGGCCCACAACCCAGGCATGTACCCTGACTGGGAATCAAACCACGACACTTTGGTTCACAGCCCGCACTTAATCCACTGAGCTACACCAGCCAGGGCTACATTCATTATTGACTAAATATTAACATCGTTCCCTGAAGAAATGCAAAAGGGAAATAAGCCTGAATTATACATTGTGAAGTATTCATTATTACCAAATTTAGATAATCTATTTCTAAGTGGTATTTTTTTCACATGACCACTATTCATATTTCTTCAAAATACTTAAACTTCTGGAGCTTAGAACAGAGTTACCCACTCCAGCTAAAACAAATTCTAGATGTTACTCAAAATTTAAAAAATATACCTAAGTCCCAACATTTTTGTAAAACAGGACCCAAACTTCTCGGTGGACAACAAAAGAAATTATTTTTCTAAATGCAAATACCACACAAATTTAATAATAAAATGGTATCTATTCTGATAAACCCAAACCCTATGTAAACAAATATGGAACCTTAAAACATTAAGGTAAAACTTGACAAAAATAAAGAAAAGGAAATGCTCTGTATTTACAAGCATATTTTAAAATTTTTAATAAACTTAATATATTCTTCTTTGTGATTTCATATTAGCTGAGTTATAATTATTCTATTTTTCAGTTGCTTTTATTTCCATGGTTAATAGCACTGGCTCTATTAATCATGATCATGTTACTTCAAATTTTTAAATTTTTACTATGAAGAAAGATATTTTACTACAGCAACAAAAATGGGAATTATCAAACCGAAATGGCCGGCCAAGATGAAGGTGTAGGTGGAAACACTGTGCCTCCTCGTACAACCAAACTTAAGGACAACAAAGATTTAGAAACAAAAACACAACCAAAACACACAGAAAATTGAACTGTACCGAAGTCTGACAACCATTCAACCAGACCGGTAAGAGGGTGGAGCCAGCGGCCGGCAGAGAAGGGTAGTGGCAGGAAAAGGTGGTGGCTGCCAGACCTGGGAGCACAGGTGGTGCAGAACTGACCATGGTCACACATTTGCACTCAGATAAACGTGGCAAAAATGAGCAGCAAGACAGACCACACAACCCAGGGCCCCAGCCATGGAAAATAAAGCCTAAAAGTACCAATTAAAAAGGTGCTGGCTTGTGGGAAGTGGCAGAGGGGACTGAAATCTGAGAGAGGGGAACAAATACCATAGCTCCCTCTCTGACCCTGCCCTCACATACAGCATCACAGCCCAGCAACTGGGTTGCCCCACCCTGGTGAACACCTAAGGCTCTGTCACTCATATCTAACCAGTGCAAACATATCAAAACATTATGGCTCATGCAGAAGAACAGCTCAAAGCCCCAGAGCCAATACTTCTAAGCAACGAAGAGATAGCCAACCTATCAGATGCACAGTTCAAAATTCTGGTGATCAGGATGCTCACAGAATTGGTTGATTTTAGTCACAAATTAGATGAAAAAATGAAGGTTACACTAAGAGAAATGAAGGAAAATGCACAGGGAACCAATAGTGATGGAAAGAAAACTGGGACTCAAATCAATAAAGTGCACCAGAAGGAAGAAAGAAACAACCAAACAGAAAAGAATGAAGAAATAAGAATTCAAAAAAATGAGGAGAGCATTAGGAACCTCCAGGACACCTTTAAACATTCCAACATCCAAATTATAGGGGTACCAGAAGGGGAAGAGGAAGAACAACAAGTGGAAAACTTATTTGAGCAAACAATGAAGGAGAACTTCCCAAACCTGGCAAAGAAAATTGACTTCCAAGAAGTCCTGGAAGCTCAGAGAGTCCCAAAGAAGTAAGACCCAAGGAGGAACACACCAACGCACATCATAATTGCATTACCCAAGATGAAAATGAAGGAGAGAATCCTAGAAGCAGCAAGAGATAAGGGGATAGTTACCTACAAAGGAGTTCCCATCAGACTGTCAGCTGATTTCTCAAAAGACACCTTACAGGCTAGAAGGGGCTGGAAAGAAGTATTCCAAGTCATGAAAGGCAAGGACCTACATCCAAGATTGCTCTATCCAGTAATTCTTTCATTTAAAATGGAAGGGCAGATTAAGTGCTTTTCAGATAAGGTCAAGCTCAAGGAGTTCATCTACACCAAGCCTTATTATATGAAATGTTAAAGGGACTTATCTAAGAAAAAGGAGTTAAAAAATACAAACAGTGAAAGGACAGCAAACTCACAATTATTAACAGCCACACTTAAAACAAAAGCAAACCAAACAGACAGCTAGATCAGGAGCAGAACCATAGGAATGGAAATCACATGGAGGGTTAGCAACAGGGCAGTGGGAGGGAGAGAAAGGGGGAGAAGGTACAGAGAATAAGTAGCATAGACGGTAGGTAGAAAATAGACAGGGCAGAGGGCAAGAAGAGTATGGGAAATGTAGAAGCTAAAGAACTTATGACATGTGAACATGAACTAAAGGGGGGAATGGGGGAGGGGTTTGCAGGGTGGAGGGGAATAAAGGGGGGAATGGGACAATTGTAATTGCATAATCAATACAATATATTAAAAATAAATAAATATAGTGCTTGGAAAAAATGCATAACACAGTACTGTGCTGAAGCAGTGAGTGCACACATGTTTTTCAATACTGTCATTATCAGAGAAGCAAGTGCTCCAGCTAGGGAGACTCAGGGAACTGAAATGAGGGGTATGTCATTCACCCCTTCAGTCACAAACAAATGTACGTTAAACAAATAATATGTATACTAAAAACTATATTTCATCAAAAAAGCATATATGCAAATAGCTAGAGACACTGTCACGCAGCTTAGTATCTACCACATATTTCCCACCATGTGAGTGTATATTAAGTGAATGATGAACTTCAGTTCAAGTCTTTTCTTAAATGCCTTAATCCCTATGTCTTCCAAAACTCTGAATGAACCAGCTATGACAAACCACCATTGAGAAAACAATAAGGTGGCCTTTCCCCTAGAATGAAACTGAAAGCTTGAAATTAATTCATGTGCTGCTCAAGAACAGAAAAACATAGTCAAAATCTTTTCAACAGAAAGAAAGATGTTCAAATGTACAGAAATTAGGAAACAAGATCAAGTAAAGGCTTTAATTACTTTTTGTTTCAGACAAAGTGACTTACTTTGGGAACAAATGGACTTTCAGACTCTTGCAATTTTTTAAAAAATCCATACCTGGCGGGTATCTGGTCAAAATGACCAAGTAGGTAAAATGCTTCTCATACCTTTCCATGACCACAAGAAAATTACAGTTAAACTACAGAAGAACTGTCATTCAGAACTGTCAAATTCTAGCTGAACAGGAGTCTTGTGACTCAAGATATACATAAGAAGCCACATGCAGACTGGTATGAGGGGCAGAGATGCAGAATGAGCTGGTCCCACACCCACCTGTGGTGTTAAAAAGTTGGAAGGGATATCTTGGCTGAGGAGGTCCCCCGTGAGGAACAAAGGGTCCCAGCTCCACACCAGGACCCCAGTCCAGGTGTGCAGTGATGTGAAAAGAATCCCCCATAACTTTTCACTGTGAAAATGACTGAGGGTAGTGGCTGAGTGAGATGGAGGGCTGCTGGAGTCTTAGGCAGTTCCACTTAAAGGGCCCATACATGGACTTACCTGAACTCACTTGCTCTGAGCTCCAGGGTGGTGCAGCAGTTTGAAAGGCTTTAGGGGGGAAACTGCATGATCTGGCTCCAGGGCATAAGCTGGAGGCACAGTTTGCTCTCAGTCAGAAGTTCTAGCAGAGGTCACTGTTTCTTTGCTTAGTCTCCACATTGACAGGACCAGTAGATGGGTGCCACATCTGAGTACCCATCAACCTGGCTAACACTGTTCACCTCACCTTAGTAATACCCTGAGGTCTCACCATGCCAACTTGAGGCTCACCAGTAGCTTTTCGTATACATATAGTGTCTTGCCTCAAGCTGTGGACTTTCCTAAAATCTCTCAAAGTTTCATACACCCCATACAAGAAGCATCTGGCCTTGGTGTGACCTGTACATTTTGCTAGTTGGCCCCATGCATCAGGCTATTGGCAGCTGGCCTTGATTCCAAGCTTGGCCTCTCCTGGGCACCTCCAAGCCCAGTACAAGCAGCGGCCATCAGCACCTCACTCTGTATCTCATGCCTGGTTGCTCTGGGAAGTACACAGGCAGTGGCTGACCTTGGCCTACAACTTTTGGGAGACTCCTGAGGCAGCACGCACAATGCAAAACTTCACACCACACCTGAGCATCACTAACGACCTTCACAAGTGACACACTCAAGGGGTGGACTCGTTGGGATCCAGAGCACTCCTAAAGCAAGTCTTTTCCTGGGTATTAGTACTGCACAGCTGATCCTCCACTTTGATCTTGACCAGTACTTGAAGCTGGTCAGCTTGGGCAAAAATTCCTTTCACTAATCTGCCAACAGCAATCAAGTCTCAACTATAACAAATAGGTGCACACAAATTATACAAATGTGAACCTGGAGTGCCCAGCTCATATGACCAATGAAACTGTATCACTGGGCCCTACAGAACATCTACTACATTAGGTCATGCTACTAAAACCAAAAGACATACGAACTCTACCTAAAGCAACTCTACCTTACCAAATATATACAAACAAGCACAGGGAGGCACAGAAAATAAAGAGACAAAGAAACATGTCACAAATAAAAGAACAGAACAACTTTAGAAAAGAACTAAACAGGAGGGAGACAGTAATCTGTAGGGAACCCCTTCGTAAGGCGTGGAAATGTAGCTTAGCACCCATGTGGAAAACCAGTGGGGAGCAAGTTAGCACACAGGACCACACCCACGAAGTTCTCTCATGGGAAATCAAGCCTGCATTATACCTAGGCTGATTTGTGACTTGCTCTTAGTAAAAGTCTCTCACCCCAAGTTCAGGCAGCAAAGTCTTGCTGCATATCTTTAAAGTAACTTCCTGAAGTCTGTGCTAATTCTCCCAAGGATTAAAGTGTGGCCAGACCTGTTACTCTTATCATTCCCTTGCATTTGCAGTTTTTTCCTTGTTAATTTGTAAGAAGTAATCAGTAACATCCCTTCCATTGCTATCTGTAAAAAGTAATTATCTAAAACACACCTAAGTATGACAAATGAAAACCTTCTTTGTTGTGTTCTATTAGAAAACCAATAAAAGCCTGTCGAGGCAAGGGTCAGGGCACTCTCCTCTTGAGAACTTAAACTTAGTGAGAACTCCAACAAAGAGATAGGAAACATAAAAATGAAGATAGAAGACATAGTGTATTCAGAAATGAAGAATATACTAACTGAAATGAAGAATACATTACAGGGATCAACAGTCAAGGAGACAAAGCAGAGGATCAAGACAGTGATTTAGAAGATAAGAAAGCAGAAAATACCCAATTCAAACAGAAAAAAAAAAACCCTCAAAGGAATGACGACCGTTTAAGGAGTCTCTGGGAAAACTTCAAGCATACCAACATTCCCATCATGGTGTACTAGAAAGGTAATAGAGAGAGCAAGGCATTGAAAACCTATTTGAAACATGATGATGGAAATCTTCCTTAACCTGGTAAAGGAAATAGACATACAGCCAAGGATGTGAAGAGATTTCCAGACAAGATGAACCCAAGCACGTTCACACCAAAACGCATCATAGTTAAAATGCCAAAGGTTAAAGACAAAGAGAGATTCTTGAAATCAGCTAGAGAACATCAGTTAGTCACCTATGAGGTAGCTTCCACATGACTGTGAGCTGATTTTCAACAGAAACTTTGCAGTTATAAGGGACTGCAAAAAATACAAAAAATAGCACAAAAAATACAATGTAATGTAGAGCAAGGGCATATAACCAACATTACCAAGCACAGCTATCATTTACGATCACAGAACAAAGAGTTTCCCAGACAAGGAAAAGCTAAAAGCATTCATTACCACTAAATCTATATTACAAGTAATGTTACAAGGTCTTCTTTAAGAAAAAGAAGAAAGATTAAAATATGAATAATAAAAGGGTAAAATACATATTCATGAACAATTAGTTTAAATACAAAAGGATGAAGTGCTCTAATCAAAAGACATACAGAAGTGATAATGGGAAAAATACAATATAAATTTTTTTTTAAAAACACATATGGAATGGGAGTAAAGACAGAAAACTGTACTTGAACAATAATTAAATTAAAAAAAGACATATGGTTGCTGAAGGGTAACAAGACCTTTACATATGGCATTGGCAAGATACTCACTTCAGATTGAAAGACGTATGCAGACCGAAAGTAAAGGGATGGAAAAAATATTTTATGAATATGGGAACAAAAGAAAAGCCAGGGTAGCAATACTTGTGCCAGATAAAACAGAATTTAAAACTAAGCAAATAAAAAGAGACAAAGAAGGACCCAGCAATTCCACTTCTGAGTATTTTCTAAAGAAACCAAAAAACTAAATTAAAAGACATAAGCATTGATATACTTATTACAGCATCATTCAAAGTAACCAAGAGACTTCCAGTGAAGATGGTGACATAGGCAGATATGGATTGCTTTTCGCACAACCACATCAAAATTACAAATAAAATATAGAATAATCATCACTCAGAACTGTCAGAACTCGAGTTGAATGGAACTCTGAAAACTATGGAATTAAAGAAACCACATCCATCCACACTGGTAGGAAGGGCGCAGATGTGGAAAGGGCCTGTTCCTCACCCATGTGTGATGGATAAAATTTAGGAGGTATATCTTGGGAGTGAGGAGTCCCAGTCCTACACCAGGCCCTCCAGCTCAGGGTTCCAGTGCCAAGAAGATAAGTCCCCACAACTTCTGGCTGCAAAAAACAGTGGGGAGTGAGTCAGTGGAAGAAACTGGTGGAGATCCAAGGAGTTCCTCTTAAAAAACTCACACATGGACTAACCTACTCAGGCTCACTACCTCTGAGCTTAAGCACTGAGGTGGCAGCTTGAAAGGTACCAGTGGCATACTGGGAGAAACTAAAGTGTCTACCATCAAGGCAAAATGAGGCCCTTGTCCATTTTCTAAATGCCTCCCTCCCACAGAGCCACAGAGCCGTCAAGCTGCTGCCATATCTGAAATTCCATCAGCCCACTAACACTTTTTGACCTGCCTTGGAAATCCCCAGAGACTCTGTCCCACCCAACTTACAGGCCCCCCAAAGCTGCTTTTCAATATGAATGACTTGTCTTGATTCATGCTTCACAACTTTCTAAATTCTCTCAAACAAGCAACTGGCTTCAGTGAACCCCAGGCCCAGAACTAACAGCAGTCAGTCTAGATTCACAGCTTGGTTTTGCTTCACATTCTCCAATCCCAGCACAAGTCACCCCCATCTCATATTGCTTTATAGCTCAGGCATGGTGGTCCCATACAAAATACAGGTGGGGGCTAACTGTGGCCTGCATCACCCAGGAAACTCCAGGGTCCACACACCCAGTGGACAACTACAGACCATGTGGAAGCACCAACACTCAGCTCCTGCATAGCTTATCTTCTACATAGGATGGAGGTTGGTGGTAAATGGTCACTGCCAATCCTTACAGCTGACTGGCCTGAGTAAACCCCTCCCACTGACCTGCCAACAATAGCCAAGTCTCAACTACAAGACTAAGGTGTACTCAGCCCACACTAAGGGCACACCTGAAGTACCCAGCTTGGGTGATAGGGGAGGCTATGCCACTAGACCCTACAGGACACCTACTACATTAGGCCACACTACCAAGACACAGAGTCATAGCAGCTCTACCTAATACATAGAAACAACACAGGAAGGCTGCCAAAACAAAAAGATAAAGCTATATGGCTCAAATGAAATAACAGATCAAAACTCCAGAAAAAGAGCTAAATGAAATGAAGATAAGCAATCTATCAGACATAGAGTTCAAAACACTGGTTATAAAAATGCTCAAGGAATTTGGTGAGGACCTCAACAGCTTAAAAACCATCTGGTCAGAATCAAAGTGTATGCTCATTGAAATAAAGCACAATTTTGAGGGAAACAACTATAAAGTAGATGAAGCTGAGAATCAAATCAATGATTTGGAAAACAAGGAAGCAAAAACAACCAATCAGAACAAGAAGAAAAGAGTATCCAAAAAATGAGGATAATATAGGCAGCCTTTGGAACAACTTCAAGAGGTCCAAAATTCACACCTCAGGGGTGCTAGAAGGAGAAGAGAAAGAGCAAGAAATTGGAAATGTATTTGAAAAAAATAATGGGAAAAACCTCCCTAATTCGGTGAAGGAAATAGACATGCAAGCCCAGAAAGCACAGAGAATCCCAAACAATATGGATGTAAAGAGTCCCACTCTAAGACACATCATAATTAAAATGTCAAAAGTTCAAGATAAAGAAAGAATTTAAAAAGCAGCAAGAGAAGATGACTTATTTACCTGCAGGGGAGTTTCCATAAGACTGTCAGCTGATTTCTCAAAAGAAACTTTGCAGGCTAGAAGGGATTGGCAAGAAATATTCAAAGTCATGAAATTCAGAGACCTATAGCTAAGACTGCTCTACCCAGCAAAGCTCATTGAGAATTGACAGGCAAATAAAGAGCTCCTCCGACAAGAAAAAAACTAAAGGAGTTCATCACCATCAAACCACTAGTATATGGAATGTTAAAAGAACTAATTTAAGGAAAAATCAAAACTATGAACAAGAAAATAACAAAAAATAGATATCTATCAAGAACTGAATTTAAAAATCAAACTAAGCCAACAAGAAGACAGAGACAGAATCATCGATACAGAGAGCATTTTGTTGGTTGCTAGATGGGACAGGGGTGTGGGGAAATGGGTGAACAGGGGAGGGGACTAAGTAGTACAAAATAGGAAGCTGCAGAATAGGCATGGGGATATAAAGAACAGTATAGGAAATGGAGTAGCCCAAGAACATGTACACGTACTCCAAAGACATGGAAAATGGTGGGAGGATTGCTTGAGGGAGTGGGAGGATTGCCTGGGGGGAGTGGAGCTAAGTGGGGAAAATTAGGACAACCTTTTATCATAATCAACAAAATATAATTTAAAAAGAAAAACAATAAAATAGCCAAGATATGGAAGCAACATGTCTATTAATAGATTAATGGATAAAGAATAAGTGGTGCCTATATACAGTGTAATCTGACTCCTCATTAAAAAAAGAAATATTGCCATCTACAACAACATGGATGGACCTAGAGGTTACCGTACTGAGTGAAATAAGTCAGATACAAAAAGAAAAATGCCACCTGACTTCACTTCTGTTTGGAACATAGAACACAAAATAAATGAACAACAGAACACAAATAGACTCAGAGCTACAGAGAACATTTTGATGGTTGCAAGATGGGAAGAGGATGGAGGCTAGAAGAAGCTGAAGAATTAAAAAGTACGAAGTGGTAGTGACAGAATAGTGATGGGGATGTACAGTACAGCACAGAGAATATAGTCAATAATATTTTAATAAGTATGTATGGTGTCAGATGGGTACTAGATTACCCCAGATGGGTACTGGGATGATCACTTATTAAGTTATATAAATGTCTAATCACTGTATTGTACAGCTGAAGTTAACATAATGTTGTATGAAAAATAAAAAATATTTTAAAAAATGAATAATGCACACCTGGAACACATGGAAGTGGAAATAATAGGATCTGGCAGGAATATATCACTTTCAGAAACAGTTGTTTGCTTGATCCTACTGACCATTCTGAAATGTAGGGCAACAGATTTATTTCACAGATAAGGACACGGAGATACAGAGAGCTCCCAGAGTGAGACAAACAGGAAACTGAGACTAAATCCATGTCACTGGTCTTAGCTTGGGCTCTTGGCAGTCATTACGAAAGAACTGGCATGCATATTGTAAAAATTTGTAAACAAAATCCTCACATAAAATGAACTCAGGAGGCCAGAAGAGGGAGTTCTATGCAGTACATGGACTCTGGAGCCCAACAAGGAGAGCTCTGTGTTTCTAATGGCTCTCCTGACTTCCTCTTCTCTTTGAAAAAGTTTAGTCTCCAGGACTTGTGTGTTGTTCACCAGTAGATCACATGTCCAAAATTGAGATTCTCTGTTGTTCCTGAATAAACTGATTTTGCTGGAGAAATACCTGGCTTCCTATTTGTTTAAGGTCAACAGTATTGTTTCACATTTGTGCCAGCCCTTTCTGGGCAAAATTTTCTCAGAACTGGTTGTATGGCATGAGGGAGCTGCCAAAAAAAGGAGTATGTAGGGAAGGAGAGAGTGGAGAACAGATGACCAGCTGGTCTTAGATGGACTAAGCTGAGAAACCAGGAAAAATCCAATGTCTGCGATAGGGGCTAAGTTACACAAGTCAGAGAGACCCAGCTGAAGAAACCCAAAGGGTATTGATATCTGGGCCCGGATGAGGAAGTCATGGTCAGGGTGTGGATCAAGGGCCAGTGCAGAATGTTAGGGTGTCATGATAAGGGTAGACCCCAATCTTCCACATTCCAGGGTGGAATAGACACATGGAACTCACATGTTCCAAAATCCTGTCATTAGTCCATATTTTAAATTCCAGGTGGAAATTCCTAAGTCAATTCTGTTTATTTTGGAAGTTCAGAATGCATTGTTCTTCCCTTGTTCCACCCCGGTATGGATACTTCCTATGAAGGACTTGGTATTTTTTAAAGACACTTAGGCTCTACACAGGGTCTGACTCAGACATTTTAATGAGTCTAGTGGTGCCCAGTGGGTTTAACTGACACTATGATCCCTGAGGGGTTACCAGTAACTTCTCTGAAGTGTTGACAGGTCCTTACTCTTCTTGTTCTTCCTATCAAACTACTAACTAACTTTGAAACCTATTGCACATCTGATCCCTTCTCCTAAGTCATGCTGCTGCCACAGTTATGAATCACACCTTCTAGCTAGTCACTCTGCCACCAAAAAATCTCACTAGGTGGCCTGTAGGGTAATGTCAATAACTTGCTTCAAAACCACCATGGGTTTAAATAGGCACTGCCTTAAAACATCCTCTTGCTCATTATGGAATGCATTGCTCACTAGAAGTTTACAAACCTCCCTTTACTTTCATTTTTGTCTTCCACCATTCACCTTTCATTTTACTTCTCATCTACACTGAACTTGTCACCATTCCCTAAACACCATACTTTATGCCCTTTGCCTTTGCTCTTCCTTCCTTCCTTAAACCAAGCCTTGATAAGAGATCAAGAATCCAGATCAGAGCCTAGCTCATCAGAAAGAGTTCTATACAGTTCCAAAAGGACAAGGAGCAGCAACAGCTTCAGAAAAGGGTAGAGAAGTTGCCCTGTGCCTGCCCTCCCTGCTTGTGGGGAACAGGGTCACACTTGACCCTGACTACATGAAGATCAACCTGGGAAGATTAGGTGATAGCTAAACCGGAATCATAAATCCCTGGCAGGAGAAGCTCTTTTCTCCTAGGTACATGCCCTTGAGTTGTGAAATTCTGGAAGAGATATAGCTCTGCAATCACTACCTGAACTCTCTATCAACTGAGCCCAAAGCCACCAATATTTAATAAACTGAGTCCCTCAGCATGCCCAGGAAGGCCCAGGGAGCCCCCTCTCTCCTCCCACTCCCCCTTCAAAGCCTGTCACCCAGTTCTATACATCTCTGGGATCAGTTCCCTTTCCAGCCATAGAGTCACAGCTTTATGTACAAGCCACTCTCTATGCACCTGGGTTAGCTCAGCAATCTTAAACTGGCCAACCTGCCGCCACCTGGTGCCTGCCAACAGCCCTCTCTATCTACGCTGAGCCAAAAAATTTTCTTTTCAGAATTAAAATATTTCGTTAAAAGGGTAATAAAAACTTGTACAATTTTACAAAAACACCTAAATTCCACCACTGTTAAGTCCTGCTTCCCATGTTTCTTGAGGACCTAATAAGTACAAGTTAGTATCTATATATCTCAAGGGAATGAGAGAGACATTAGCCTGCCCTTTCATTTTGTGGTAAAAACTGATAAGAAACAAGTAAACAGTTAAGTAAAATGATGCTAGTAATTTCTAAGAAGGAAATAAACTCTGTTTTACAAAAGAAACTAAGAGGGAGGACCTGTTTGAATAAGAGCAATCTACGTGACCTCTTGTTGGAGATGACTTTCAGTGTGAAACCTGAAGAATAATAAAGAGCTGGTTATGTGAACAATAATGGAAGAGCATTCCAGGACGAAGGAACAGCAACTACAGAGACTCTGGGGTGGAAAACACTCTGGTGCCTTCCAGGAGCTGCCTCATGGTAGGACAGTGGCCTGAGAGGATGGTGGGGAGATCATTCAGAGTGCGGTATGTGCTTTGACACTTTGACAGGGTTATTGTAAGGATAAAAGGAGTTAATATATGAAACTACTCAGCACCATGTCAGCACATAGTAAATATTATATAAATAAATGATAGTCAACTTGTAGGATATCTGAAGTTAGAAATCTGAGGTGATGGTCCCAACTAGAACACTTACTTGCTTTGTGACCTTGAAAAAGTCAACCACCTTCACTGGGGCTCAGTTTTCTGCCTGTAAAATAAGGTTAACAGCACTTGATAGAGTGAGGAGTAGTGATCATGCTTTGGAAAAGTGTAAGCATTAGGCAAATATGAAGGAGACATTCCTTGGAAGTTTAGCTGCAGGACAGCACTGTGCAGGGTCCTGAGTACTTTCTCAAAGTTGTCTGTACATTTCATTTCAGGAATCATAAATCATTTCAGGTAGGAGGTAGTGACACAGATTATCCCCAGCTGAAATACAAACCTGATAGTTTTGCGTGATCCCTTAGATGAAAGAAAGCAGGCAAGTATTTAGGTTTAAAATGCTTTTCCTTAGTAAATACAGTCTTTCTCCAGAAGCAAAATCAACATGATAAATTGCATCAGCATCAAACCCAAGTTTAACAAACATAAAAAACAAGAGGTTCTGGGGCCACTGGCCCACAGGAGTAATGCTTCAAGCGGCTGCTGTGGGGATTCATGCCACACCACCTCCTCTGCTTTTCTGTTGCCTATAAGCTGAACCAGAAAAAAAAATCTAGGAATAAAAATAGTAATATCCTTCTAAAATATGGCGGCTAAACTGTCTCTAGTCTGTTTAATGTGACTTAACCAGTCCAAAGTTTTCCTTCATTCCTCCTTCCTTCATTCATTAGTCAGTGTTTATTGGGGCCTCATGAGTGGGTACAGTCCTCTGGTCCAGATTATGGGAAGCATAAGGACATAAAATACCTAGTTAGAACTTTCATGAAGACCTTGGTCAGAGTGGCAGGCTATCAAATGAGTCAAAAAGATATTTACTACTTAATAAATAAGAACCAAGACAAGCACAACTTTCTAAGAGGTAAGCTGACAATCATCAGACTGTTGTACATTCTGCTGTGATCACTTTGTTAAAAGCTTCTCTCATGTTATTAAAAATTCTCCATGAATACCATTTTGATGACTGCTACATCTAGCCACATTGTTTGCCCAACACTTTTCCACAAAAGCTGCCCTGGATAGTAAGGCTGGCATTTACACCAATATGCGGATTTCATGAAATATTCACCTGCTATTCAGAAATGCTGGATAAAGCACATCAAACATGACATGCATCCTGGGAAATTTGGGAACCGCCAAGTGTGGTCTCCATTCTCAACCCCCAAGTCATTTCTTTACATTAATGGTTGACAGAAAATCTCTGAAGCCAGGCTGCCTGGCTTTGAATCCTGCCTCTACCTGTACTAGCTGGGTGACTGTGGGCAGGCAGTCGACCTCTCTGTGCCCTTGAATCTCACCTAGAGCTGTGGGATTTTAAAATATTTGATGGAATTGTTATAGGGGAAAATATAAATCCTTTGCTCAGTGCCAAGAACACAGTAAGTACTCAGTAAATGTTAGCTATCACCAAGCATTATGAGCACATCTATGTAGAAGAAACAGGGGACTGAGATTGAGAAAGAAAGAGTTACAACCAAAATTTACATCCAGACTTCCTGAGTCTGAAGTTTACTACTGCCCCTCATGCTGATGGTGAAAAGCCAGTGCTGAGCCAAGTAAGAGAGTGTCGGGGTCCAAGGGTCCTTGGGATGGAACCAAAGGGGTGAAAAATAACCACAGAATAGGGGGAGGTTTGGGAGGAATGGGTGTAAAAGGTTACATACCCTGGCCCTTGGGTCTGGACAGGAGCCCATGATTTAGGAGAGAAAGTAAACAACTTGTGTGTGTGAAGAATCACCTGTCACCAGGTGGGGCCAGGGGAGGAGAATGTTGGGATTAAGAGTGTAGGTGAGTGAAGGATCAGGTGAGGAGGAAATGGGTCCCCTTGGGAGGCTGGCTGCCAAGGAATTTTCCAAATATATTTTGTTTTAGTACCCAAATTGTGGGCTTTGTGTTTGATATTGTGGGACAGAATTATAAAAAGAGCGAGGGAAACAAATTAACTTCCCCACACCTTTCTCTTGTATAGATGATCTCCCAGAAGGCTTCAGTGACCATCCCCCTCTCAGGCACTTGCCACCTGACGAACTTCTATTTATTCCTGAAGACCCTATTCTCTTCTTTAGTTCTATCCTCCTCTGGGTAGACCCAGACCACCATCCATTCCTCCAGTAAAGGCCTTATCATATTTTACTGTACTATTTTCTGACCTTATGTACTAGATGCATACACTAAGAAATATCTGTCAAGTGACTGACTGACTGACTCGCTCGATGAATGAATGATCATTTCTATGACATTCTTGGAAAAAAGATTATTTTCCACCTACAAAAGAATAAACTGAGGCTGAGTAAGTACTAGTTGCTAACTTCATATGCAGTGGGCTAGACCCGGGGCTGAAATTCCTGAGTTAGAGACCGACAAGCACATTCTCCTTGCATCAAAACTGAAAGGTGAACTAGGCAAGTATAAGGAAAACTTCTGATGTAGGCAGGCAGGCAGGCAGTTTTGGAGACAACAGAGAAGGATCTTAACCCCAACCCAAAATCTCAATAACTACTTTCCCTATTTGTAACTACTTTGTATCTCTGGAATAAAAACAATAAGGAAATAACCACACCTATAGAACATTTGGTGAACTGACTGTGATTTCTGGAACTAAAAATTAATGTGTGTTTTGCTTGCAGCTGTGTCATGATACTCAGCATACTGGCTGGCACATGATAGGCACTCATTGCACATTTTTAATGAAACTAGTGAATAGAAAGTTGAAATGTACAAAACCATTGTCACTTGGTTTTGTCAGCTAAAAAGCTTTTCTTCCTATTCCCCAAGGTGGAGCCAGCACAGTGAGTCAACTCTGGTGGCTCTAAGCTCTGGCCTCACCCTCCACCCTCCACCTCCCCACAGGTGGGAGGGACTTCCAGACTGGCCTCATGTAGTCAGAAACAGTCAGTTATCTAGAAGCCACTGCACCATGAGTGTGTCTGTGCTGAGTCCAACCAGAGCCCTGGGCAGCATCTCTGGGTTCCTGCAGGTGACCTTCCTGCTGGGTCTGGTTCTGCTGCTGCTCAAAGCAGCCCAGCCCTACCTGCGCAGACAGTGCCTGCTCAAAGCCCTCCAGCAGTTCCCGTGCCTCCTTCCCACTGGCTGTTTGGGCACCAGCAGGAGGTAAAAGCAAGTGGGACAAGGGAGTGGGCAAGCAAGGAGGGTAGGGGATCGCCAACACGATCATGGTCACGGTCAACAGGTCTGTGGGAAAAAGTCTTGTTGTATGAGGATCACGTGGTCATGGGGCAAAACCAAGTTTACCCCTCAGGTGATGGCTCCTCATCCCATGTGCTGCTGTGCTCAGTCTGTCAGATCCCCGTTCCTTAGGTAAAACTTCAGGCTATTTTGGCAGCCCAGCACTTTGAGGACAATGACTGTTTCTTAGTCTCTGATACAGCATCACAGAACAGAACTTGTAGGTGCTTCCCTGCCTGTGTCCACTCATTTCCATCCCCTCTGTCAGGCCCTAAGCTTCCTGGGATATAAACATGAGCCTCATGGATCCTTGCCTGTGGGGGTTCACAGTCTGTGGAGACAATAGACAGGTATTAAAGAAGGTGTCAGGTCACAGGAAGAGACTCTCACCCTCAGGGTAGCTGTGGGTAAGATTAGGAGTAGGGCATCCACCAGCTTGGTTGGCCTACGACTCTGAGACTTTTCAGACTGGTGATGGCAGTGCTAAAACCCTGACAAGTTACTGGCATGTATGTGCCAGAATGCTTCCAGAATGGCCCAAGGTAAGGAGTATTGGCATTTGAGTTGCACCAGTAAAAAGAATCTCTTTCCCTCCCAGCTCTCATTGCCCAAACCCCTGCCCTTTTGGGGGGTGAGCTCCTTTTGACTGAGGATATCATACCTCTTACTGTACCTTCAGACCCAGCACAGTGCCTGACACCAAAAATGCTTGACTCAGAAACTAAAGAAAAGGAGCAGCTTGCAGGTTGGGTGACAGACAGTGATACCCAGACATCTCTGTTTGCACTAGTCCCTGGAGGAAAGGTGCAGAGCAAGATGAGGGGCCCACATGGAGGGAGACTAACCTAGGGCTCACTCTAATGACCTCATTTTAACTTGACTACTACTATAAAGGTCCTATCTTGAGAGAAAGTCACATTCTGAGGTACTAGAGATTAAAACTTTCAAGATATGAATTTGAAACGACAAAATTTAACAAATAACTCAAATGTAAGTCTGGGGAAAAGGCATGTGCACCATTCAGTCCATAACTGAACGTTTATCAAACACATACTATGTGTAAGTGTCTAAGGGCAGTTCTGAGTGAGGGCTCAATCAGAAACCAGAATCTGACCTTAGATCAAGTCTTGATGAAGAGCAAGAATCCACATCACAGCCTGGTTCATTAGAGCCAATTCCAAGCTCCTAATCACAGCTAATAGATCCAGAATTTTGTCCCTCTAGCTGTTTTACCCTTCACCACCACTCCAAGCACTAGACCTAAAGAGAAAGGTTTTGTTGACTTGTCTTTCCCTTGCTTATAGTTCCAGAATGAGCAGGAGCTACCACAGATTCTAAAAAGGTAGAGACATTTCCATGTGCCTGTCCTCACTGGATGTGGGGAAGCCAGGTCACAGTCCTGGTTTATGACCCTGACTACATGAAGGTGATCCTAGGAAGATCAGGTGAGAGTGAAACCTGAATTGTGCCTGGAGCAGCTCTTCCCTCTGTCTTGTGAAATTCCACTGGAGAGTTCAGTTCTGCCAGAATTCTCTGAACCCTCTACCAACCACTCTCCCAGACCACAAGCCAGCTTAAGGTCAACCACATCTGCTCTAACTGAATACTTAAACCGCATGCTGGGCCAATATCCCTTCTATGTTCTTTATTTTTTGTTGTTTCCTTCTTTCCTTTCTTCCTTTCTTCATTCTATCCTTTTTTCCTTCTGTTTCTTCCGTTCTCCTTAAATCAGAATGTGATGATCTGTTATGTAAATTCCCCAGATCTGAAGGACAATTCCTATCAACACTGACTTTGGTTTCACACTTCTAATTGTTGCCTGTCCTGGAGACCTGAAGCTCCCAGAAACTGCAGGAAGATGATCCACTGCTGTGTTTTCTGTGACACTGAATATAGTGCCCATGTTTCTGGCTGAGTGACCATCGTAATCCTGTGGGAATTCTGCTGCTGGGACACTGAGTCTGCCTTCCTGAGCTCACAGCAACTATCAGGACAGAGAGCCTTGGAGATGGGAGACAAACCTGAGACAAACTGCCAGCTGACAATCTTGGGAAAGGATAACAACCCATGATCTGGACCACAGCTGCCTCCTGGGGGTGTCCTGTCTTGTTTGAACCCCTCCAGTTTCCTCTAATGCCTTTTTATTACCTTTCAGACCTGAAGGATCATGATGTGTACAGATTCTTGGCTACGTGGATTGGTAAGTATGTCTAAGCAGTACTGTGGGGTCCACCTGCCTTACCAAGAGCTATCTCTTTGACTCACAGAGAACAACAGGTAACCAGCACCATATCACTACCCTCATCTCTGAATTAAGCCTTATTTCTCTTCTAATAAAACCTCACTGGTTCCAGGTCATGGTGAGAGCCCCTCTGAAACTCAGCTTTTCCCCATCACCTCTCAGTGCTTTCCAATGTTCTCAGAGTGACATTTACTTACAAACTTCTATTACCAGCCCCCCTACTCTATCTCACCCTTTAACTCACAGCTGTCATAGTAATATCCCATGTACCTTCCACTTTGGGAAATTCACAGTCCTGAAATACACTGACCTTTCCTTCCTTTGCCTATGATGTACCTTTTTCTGATATCTCTGGTTCCTTCCAAAATGTCCCCAGCCATCCTTCTGATTCCATCTCCCCACCCCTACACACTATCTGTGGCCAGGGTATGGTTTCCTTCTGTTGAATGAACAAACCTGGTTCCAGCACCAGTGAATGCTGACCCCAGCCTTCCACTATGACATCCTGAAGCCCTGCCTGGGGATCATGGCCGACTGTCCGAGTGATGCTGGTAAGTCCATCCCTCTCTCATCTGCACACACCCACTCACAGTACAACTCATGTGATCCACTCTAGGATATATGGAGCCTTGGGACATCCATCAGATAGAGCCAACTAGAATAACTCAGCCAGTCAGAACTTACCATGTGACAGACCACCCCAAAGTGGATGGGACAGGAGGTACCTAGGCACCAGCTTGAATCCACATGAATTTGGCCATTGCCAAAGAAAAGGAGGGTCATAGAAGGAACAGATCCACTCACCTCTCACCTCCACATCTTCAGCACAGTGGGCTAGAGGAACAGTCCTTCCTCTTCACAATAAGACAAACCGCCACTAGCACACCTGAGCAGTGACAGCTTCAGGATGGCCATCCCAGGAGGACATTCAGGTGGACTCTGGCTTGGAGCACAGGCTTCAACATGAAATTGAGTCACTGTGTGGAAGGGAATGGAGATTACATCCTCACTCACAGAGCCAGGTCCTGCCATCACATCACCTGTTATCTGGTCTCTGATCTCAACAGCTATGCTCATTTGATGAATGAAAGAGTTAAAGTCCCTGGTGTCCCTTCCTTAGGATCGCTAGTACTGGTCACTTAGGTTTCCTCTTGCCTTGACATATTTGCTACCTAGAGATAAAGGGCACCAGGTGTCCCTCGGTTCTAGCTTAACCCCACACAAAATCCCCTCTTTGTCCCCTGAGAAACAAAGTTTTCTGGTCTGCTTAAAGGTGATTACCATAACTTATTTCTAAATTTCAAAAATATTTCAAGCCATTATGAGAAAATGTCTTTAATTTTATTTATTTATTTTTTCCAATTTTTTTATTTAATTATTTTTCAAGTACAGTTTTCTGTCTATTACTCCCATCCCATCCCACCCCCCATCCTCCCCCCTCCCTCCCATTTCCACCCTTCTCAGTTGTTGTCCATGTATCCTTTATATAGGTTCCTCTAAATCCCTCCCTTATTTCCCCTGAAATTCCCTCCCCTCTCCCCTCTGGTCACTGTCAGCCTGTTCTCTATTTCAGTGTCTTTGGTTATATTTTGGTTGCTTGTTTGTTTTGTTGTTTAGCTTCCTGTTAAAGGTGAGATCATATGGTATTTGTCCTTCAACACCTGGCTTATTTCACTCAGCATAATGCTTTCCAGTTCCATACACGCTGTTGCAAAAGGTAGGAGCTCCTTTTTTTTTTCTGCAGCATAAAATTCCATTGTGTATATGTACCATAGTTTTTTGATCCATTCATTTACTGACGGGCACCTAGGTTGCTTCCAACTCTTGGCTATTGTAAATTGTGCTGCTATGAACATTGGGGTGCATATGTTCTTCGGGATTGCTGTTTTAAGGTTCTTAGGATACAATTCGAGCAGTGGAATTGCTGGGTCAAAAGGCAAGTCCAATTTTAATTTTCTGAGAAACTTCCATACTGTTTTCCATAATGGTTGTACCATTCTTCAATCCCACCAACAGTAGACCAGAGTCCCCTTTCCCTCACACCCTCTCCAACATTTGTTGTTTATTGCTTTGTTTATGATAGCCATTCTGACCGGTGTAAAGTGGTATCTCATTGTAGTTTTAATTTGCATCTCTCTGATAGCTAGCAATATTGAGCATCTTTTCATGTGTCTCTGGATCCTCTGTATGTCCTCCTTGCAGAAGTGTCTGTTCAAGTCCTTTCCCCATTTTTTAATTGGGTTAATTGTCTTCTTAGAGTGAAGTCCTGTGAGTTCTTTGTATATTTTGGAGATTAAACCTTTGTCTGAGGTATCATTGGCAAATATGTTTTCCCATCCAGTTGGTTGTCTTTTTATTTTAATGCTGTTTTCTTTAGCTGCGCAGAAGCTTTTTATTTTGATGAGATCCCATTTGTTTATTCTTTCCTTTATGTCCCGTGGTCTAGGGGACATATCAGTAAAAATGTTGCTGCTTGAAATATCTGAGATTTTCCTGCCAATGTTCTCTTTTAGGACTTTAATGGTTTCATGGCTTATATTTAAGTCTTTTATTCACCTTGAATTTATTTTGGTATATGATGTAAGTTGGTGCTCGAGTTTCATTT